>NC_091460.1:134672111-134977565 GCF_027789765.1 Dendropsophus ebraccatus | reverse complement strand
CCTTCAAATTGACACTAAAACTAACTTTTGACATATCATGTCATTGATCGGAGTGGGTCTCACTGTTGACACTCGCTCCGATCAAGAGATATAGCTGGGGAAAGATCCCAACAGATCTATGGGGAATTTTGACAGACTGTGTAGCTGGCTATATCTCTTGATCAGAGCGGGTTTCAGCCGTGACACCCGCTCTTATTAGTACATTTTGACATGTTTGATGATATGTCAAAAGTAAGTTTTAGTTACAGTACGCTTTAAAGTGTCACTGTTTCATTTCTTTTTTTTTATATTTTTATATTCTTTTTTTTTTTTTTTTTGCAGAAATCAATAGTACAAGCAATTTCAAGAAACTTTGTAATTGGGTTTATTAGGCAAATATGTCATTATCTGCATTCAAAAAGACTTTCCCCAGGTCCCCCCCTGCCCTCCTCTCTCTCATTCACTGCTCATCATCAGGAAATCTCGACTTGTTTACATCAATAGAGCTCTGTGTAACCTATGGAGAGGGGAGGGGGGAGGAGGGAGAATAGTCAGCAGCAGAGAACAAAGGATTACACAGCAGGACCTGTGTGAAAGCAGCTATTTAGAGGTCAGAGTGGTGATGTAGCTGTTAATTAACTCTTTGTTGTCCTGTTTTGGTGCCTCATCTCCCTCAACCCCTCCCCTCTCCATAGAAAACAATGAAGACAGGGGGGAGAGCTTCAAACTGCTTTCTCATGATAAAAATGCATTTTTCGGCTAATAAACCCAATTACAACATTTCTTAAAATCGCCTGTACTATTGATTTCGGTAAACAAAAATTAAAGGACAGTGACATTTTAGGATTGTTTTTATTGTATTGCCATAAAATAGTTAAGTCAGTTTTCCATAGAACATCCACAAGTTAGAGACAGTGTCAAAATAATGGGGTGAGAAAATACACTGCCTTTTTTTGTGACCAGTATTTCCAGCCAAATAAAACACAGTCATTTTATTGCAAAAAGTGGCCAAAGGGGTATTCCCAATGATCTTACCTTTTGTTAGGTAATGGGAAATGCTTTCCATTAGACTTTTGAAGTTTGGTCCCTTTCTCTTCCTGTCATGTTGAAAGTGATTGCCTAGGATCCCGACCACCGCCGTCTGCTATGAGAGTGACGGCCGGGCAGTGATGGGACTTGGGTGGTTGGGAGCTGGTAAGTATGATTTTACATTTCCTATGTCTCCCCCTGACATGTCTCCAAGGCTTGGATTGTTCCTGGAGACATGTAATGTCAGATGGAAACACATCAGAGCCAAGCTTATTCCACTCAGCACTGCTGCCGCCTGTCCTTGCTAAACCAGAAAGTAGTGGGCAGTGCCCAGATGAAAAGGGGCAAATGAGAACAGCCCTTCTTATAGCTGATTTTTCAAGCTAGAAATACTTCCCAAACAGTTGGGTTTGAACATAGCCTTAGAATAATGTTTCATAGCCAGGGGAAGCTGCTTGCAGCCAATTGTTTCAAGTGTTTCAGCTGCTAAATGTCGTATTACTCATTAGTCTATTTGAGTTCATACTTAATCTTATGTTAAAACCTGGTGATCTTTGCAGGCCTATGAATATATTGAGTCTGACAGGTCAGTTCAGCTTTGCAGAGATCCATTCCTGGATGGTGTTCTGTCTGCCTGAGGTCCCAGAGAAGGCTCCAGCTGGGGAAGATGTTGTTTTCTACTTTCAAAATACCTTTCTGGATACACAGCTTGAATGCTCTTACAGGTAACTATATCCTACAGTACAGCTTACACTTTCTGATACCATTGTAAGCCAGCACCTGTAGTCTTCTATGCGTTTCCATCATATATACTGCACAGTTTAACGTCAGTGTCTTTTATTATTTTTACAGAAAAGGGGAAGGAGTTTTTAAATCGGACAATATCTCTACAATTTCAATTCTAAAAGATGTCTTATCGAAAGAAGCCACTAAAAGGAAAATCAACCTCAATATATCATATGGTAATTGGCTGTTAATGTTGATTTCAATATGTTTCCATTGTCTGTAATTTTTTTAGTTATTATGGTGTTTTTGGTTTAGGCACCCACATTGTGTATGTTGTCAGCATGCAGTTCTGAAAAGAGAAATGGAAATTATTAGAGATTTGGTCTGATTAGACACTGGGTTTTTCCACAAGACCTGACCTATGGAAGGCTACTTTTGGGTAGTGTACCTCTTGGTGAGAGATTGTAGACATTTGGGCCAATTAAAAGACGCTTTAGATTTATCATCAATTTATTGGACTAGCTGGGACGACAGCTTTGGCACCCTATGTAGGATTTACAAGACATCGGCAACATCTGTGGGCAAATGTGCTACAGGCTGTCATTTGTAATCTGTATGCTACATTAACAACCATATCTCGTCTTGTATTCAGGCTAGAGGTGGTCTGAAAGCATATTATAGCCTCCTTTCAATTGCAATTTCAATTGAATTTTTTTTTTGCAGAAATTAATAGCCCCTCCCCCCCCCCCGAGGAATCCTTTGTTCTCTGTTTTCTGCTGCCCGTCTATTTTCCCCCCTCCCCTCTTCATAGAACAGACAGGATGTGTCTGATTGAGATTTCCTGATTCTGAGCAGTGAATGACAGAAAGGAGAGGAGGGGGGACCTGGGAAAAGGCTTTTTAAATGCAGATAATGGCATTTTTGCCTAATTAACCCAATTACAAAGTTTCTTAAAATCGCCTGGACTATTACTTTCTGCAAAAAAAATTCACAATAGTGACTCTTTAACAAACTTATCTTTTCACTCCAATATTGTAGTCACTTATATATATCATCATTACCGTCACACATATAAAGTTTCATTCAATTCCAACAACTCCATCTTGCTTTATTCCCAAACCCCCATATGGCTAGGTGAATGAGAATATAAAAAGTTAAAGCTCTTATAATGTAAGATGAAAAAAAAAAAAACCATTGTCAAGAAGTTAACATAAATACTTAAAGGGAACCTTGTCACCACTGGACGGCCCCCATACTTACTCCATCCTAATACTCCTGATGCCGATCCCGGAGATACGGCCATCCGCACATTTAATTGCTCAAATAAGCGGAGATGAGTCCAACGTCCAATGTGTCGGGACCGGCAGGACAGGGTAAGTATGGGGGGCTGTATCCAGGGGTAGGGTGGGTTCAGGGGGCTGTCAAGGGGTGACAGGTTTCCTTTAACAACAATACAGATCTGTATAATAATTTTTGGCTAAAATCTGAATATGTTTTATGTTTTTAATCCATGTAGACATAAGTGAAGAATCTGTTGGTCATACTCTCAGAATGATCCATCCAAAGTTAGAGTACCAGCTGCTGTTGGCTAAGAAGGTTCATTTAATCGATGCACTGAAGGTACAGTATGCATGCACTGTGTGTGCATGACTGATGTTCCTTCCCTGTTGGTTGGATATGTGGAGATATAAGAAAGCCCTGTTGTGTGTTTGTGCCCACATACTTACTATTTGTTTTTCATTTTTTTAATGCTCTCTTAAAAAAAAAAAAAAAAAAAAATATATATATATATATATATATATATATATATATATATATATATATATATATATATATATATTTGTGTGTGTATATATATATATATATATATAAAATATATTTTTTTTTTTTTTTTTTTTTTTTCTTGTTTAACAGACATACAAAGAATAGATATCCATACAGGTCCTAGCTGATTATTTTTGAAGAGGAACAGAATTTTGGTTATAGTATACTCCAAAGATGTAAAAGGAAAACTGACACCACAGATTCCCTGGCATGCATAGGTAGTTATACACACATACAGCATATACATTAACATGTTACCTTTGGTTTTAAGTTGCCCGTCCTCCTGTGCCCCCCTTCCCCCATCACCTTATAATATCCCCCCATAGTGAGAATAATGTCACACTGCTGCACTTGCATACACTGAAGTGTGAAAGTAGACCTCACCCTAGCGTTTTGACTCACTACTCATGCACACACGGTGGGGGGGGCCTCAGAGGCCACCTGCTTGTCATTTACACTGCAACAAGGTGGGTGTGGGGGTGATGAGGTAGTTATGGGCAGTGCAGCAGGGCTAGCATCATCAGTGTCACAAAGTTGATGTATGTGTGTATTACTATGTATGCATGTCACTGGATTTATTAGAGAGCCTGTGGTGCAAGTTTCCCTTTAATTTCGGACAGCATGTGGGTGGTACTTGGTTACATAAAATAACAGTCCCAGGAGTCATGTTATTCTAGTTATGGTATTGTGGTCAAATTACAAAGATTTTTTTATTTTTTTTTATGGGGAACATTTTCATAGATTTTTAGTACCATTGAATTTAAAAAATAAAAGCAGTAACATGTATCTCAAAATTCTGTACTGGTTATCTTACAAAATCTTTATGCCTATATACTTGGATTACCATTACACAGGAATGAAATGCTGCAGGTTTCCCAATTTACTTGAATAGGAAGTCAAATTCCACAACAAATCTGCAGCCATTCAGCAGACGCATCACTCACTCAGCCGCCCCCAAACATACAAAATATTGCAGTTTCAGCAGTCATCTTTTTCATAGATATGGAGATTCCGGGTGCTGTGGCCTTAAATCAGGTAGTAGAATAGTACAGTCTTATGATTGATATCAATTCTCAATTTCCTCTGGAAGGAGCTTCAGGTTCATGAGGGAAATACAGACTTTCTTATCCCAGAGTATCGCTGCATTCTGGAGGAGGCCGAGAAGCTCCAGGAGGAATACAAGAAACAGCCAGCACATCTTGAAAGGCTCTATGGTGAGATTGTTTGTACTGTGCATCTAATAATGTTTTATAAAGTACCTGCACACTAACATCATTACATGTTACTTGTGGATCAGGGACTTTATTTATTTACAGAATATCAGAATACCTGCAGTGTATAGAATTATAGTGCAGCATGGACAGGTCAGCCTGTCAGTGATACAGTATGTAGAGGCTTTGCAGAGAAGACAGAATTGATTCTTTAGCTCCGCCACAATTCCACTCATGTAAGATACATCGGTGTGTATGACTGATCAGTAGTCTATACTCAGTCTATGCTGAGCTTTACTAGACCCAGACCTGATTTCTCCATTGATAAATAAAAGATCTTTACTATTATTGGACATTTTTTATTTTTTTAGTAACTGATATTGTAAACTGAATTAGACCTTTTTTTTTTTTCCTGTCACCTAGTCATTCAGCATGCACTGTTTATTACCCTCTGCCCCTTCCAGGTTCACAACATGCTGTATTTTGAACACAAACAAAGAACATATTCTATCATTCCTTTCCCTAATTTCTCCGCCAGTCCTTCTCATCTCATCCCCACTCCCCTCTCCCCTCCCCCCATTTCCTGAATTGTCAGACGCCTCGTCCATAGGGGCTGTTCCAGTTTATGTTTAATTCCACCCACTGTTAAAACTACATGCTAGGATGTACATAATTTGGGATTACAAGTTTCTAGAGGCATCTTGTCACATAAAGCTAACATTAGTGAATTTCTTTTCATATAACCATTTTGAAATGATGAATTTTGATTTTTTTTTTAACTTTTTTTAACTTTTTTATCCACTTGAATTATTTAGAATCAGTACAGTGGACCTTCTAGAATGATTTAATATAGCAGCGCCATTATTTCTTACAGTCTGGTCCCCGAATGTAAATGCACATTATAGGTCCATGCACAAGTAATCATTACTGCTGAATGTTTCAAAATCATGATGTCATCTGTAAGATTAAGATTAGATTAGGAGAAAAAGCTGCATCATAGTAATGTCATGCCATCACATGCGGACAATACAGTCTAACCATTTATAGTAATGGGGGTTGAACAGAAATAAATTCACTAATGCACAGTATTTACTACCTGTAATGTTATTCTTTACTCCAGAGAAAGATTTTTTTTTTTTTTTGTAAAATTACTTCTATTTAAAAACCTCATGTCTTCCAGTACTTATCAGTTGCTGTATGTCCTGCAGGAAGTGGTGTATTCTTTTCAGTCTAACACAGTGCCCTCTGCTGCCACCTCGGTCTGAGACAGAAACTGTCCAGAACTGTGGGAAATCCCCTTAGAAAACCTCTCCTGCTCTGGACAGTTCCTGACATGGGACAAAGGTGGCAGCAGAAAGCACTGTGTCAGACTGGAAAGAATACACCACTTCCTACAGGGCACACAGCAGCTGGTAAGTACTGGAAAACTTGAGATTTTTAAATAGAAGTAATTTACAAATCTGTATAACTTTCTGACACCAGTTTATTTAAAATAGTTTTTTTTTTTCCTTTGGAGCACCTCTTTTACTGATCAGAATGACTTGTATTTGTTGCACCAACATACGATAGAGATAGATAGATTTTATATATGATTGAAACCTTTTGTGTCCAGAGATGTGTCACCTGTTAGTTTCCATGGTAGTTATGTGTCTTTAGGGAGTTCATTAGCAGTTGTTCTTTCACAGTCCTCACTGATGTTGGTGTTGGGTGTTACTGTTTGTCACAGGTTTACAATGGCTCGTGTCGGTGAGGATGCAGATCTAATAGAAATGCAGATTACCAATTAATATGTCAATGCGAGAATTAAAGTAATCTTTTTATGAGCTTATTGCATCAATCCAAAGGTGGCAACAAATTCTAAACCTAATAATCTTTGTATTTTACAGACACAGAAAGTAAAATAGTGATGTTGTATGAGGCCATGTTCACATGGCGTAAGACACCGGCCGTTCCGTGACTCGTCTGGGTCACGGAACGGCCAGTGTTGGAGGAGATCATCCCGGCCGGCACTGCAGTACCGGCTAAATAATCTTTATTTCTGATGAATTAAGATGCGGGCGCATCCGTGCGCGCCTGCATCCCAATTCGCCGCTGCACACAATAGAGCTTGTGTGCACTGACATGTCACTGACTGACAGCCGCAGAAAACTGACAGGTCAATTTTTTGCGGCGCCGCTAGGGATCCTGGCCGGAGTGTATACTATGTGTATACGCTCCAGCCAGGGTTCCATAGACTGCAGCACTACGTAAGTTCTGTAGTAATCACGGCCGTTGTTGCAAATCGGCAACAACGCCCGTGATTATTACGAAACTTATGTAGTGTGAACATAGTCCTAATGTGTAAGTTATTCATGTCTTGATGCATGATTCCAGTCAAATCCTTTTCACCAGATATGTTCAGTAAGAGGCTTCTGTCCACGTAGATCAATAACTCATGAATATAGACACATCAGCTCTTTGTAACCAGACTTTGATCAGATACCAATAAAATTCAGGAATTCTAAGGGTATACATGAATTCATATAATTGTCTGTTTTTGTTTCCTAGGCATGATAACAGATCTCTTCATTGACAAGTTCAAATTCAAAGGCACAAATGTTAAATCCAAAGTGCCTCTTCTGCTGGAAATATTGGACAACTATGACCAGAGTTCCCTGATGACATTTTTTGATACCCAGTAAATAGCTTGTAGCGGTGCTGTATAGTATTTCTTATACTGAGAGACTTGGTGATACCATTGTTTTGTTGTGTTAGTTTATTCACTCCTGGAAATGACCGCATTTACATGTTGTTTCTAATGGTAGAACCTTTCTATATGTCCTGTTGACTTGTGTATGCATATAAACCCTATTAACAGTACAAAGGTTTAGAGGCTAGCATGGACCAATGTGTTAAGGGTTGGCGAGAAGACAGATGTCAGGGAATTTCAATGTCAATGGCTATGTTCCCACAATGTTTTTTCCTCTCTGTTTTTGAAAAGAAAAAATGAGGTCGGTCATTTCACTGTTTGTTCACCCATCAGTGCAATGACATCATTCTATTTCAGGTGGACTATTTGGCCTTGGTCAGGACGGTGAAAAAAAAATTGTGTGTGAACAACTAAAAGATGTCTGAAAATAATTGTCACGATCGTTATTTTGACGTCCGCGCAGACAACGTCCGTTATTTTACACACTGTGTACGTTGGAAGTCCGTCATTCCATTGACTTCAATGCACTGCATTAAAGTCTATTTAATTGTGGTAAAACAGACGTGTTTTTAACCCCTTCCTGTCAGTATATATATATATATATATATATATATATATGTTCCTGCACTGACAGGGCTTCTGATGTGTGCGGGACTGCTGCTGTGAGAGCGATCCTGCAGCCACATCTCATTAACCCCTTAAACGCCGCAATCTATAGGAACAAGTATCTGTCACTGAGTGTTCGGGACCCCCGCCGCCATGCTGCAGAGGTCCCAATCGCTTGTGCCGACAGGCGGGGGTTAAGTCACTTACCTCCATCCCGTCGGATCGGCGATCCATGTATAGAGTCTGCTCTCAGGCAGGCTCTATACATAGATCGCCGATAACACTGATCTATGCTATGCTATGGCATGGCATAGCTTAGATCAGTACATGCAATCTAATGATTGCATGTTTTACAGTGAAAAAAAAATTAAGTGTAATAAAAAAGTTTTTAAAAGTTTTAAAAACCCTTATAAACCCCCTCCCAATAAAAGTTTACAATACCCCCTTGCCCATTTTAAAAATAAATAAACCCCTGTCTTGAAGGGGTTAAATAGAAAAAGCAGCCACCTTTTTCTTTTTCTTTTTGAAATGTTGTGTGAACATAGCCACTTCATGTGCTTGTATGCTTCTTATACCCTGATTACAGGCCTAGCGTTTCATATGCGGGTCTTCATGCTTAGATACCAATACTACTAATGAATGTTTTGCCTTGTTGACATTCCAGGTACCATGGCTGCATAGACTTGTAGTATAAGCCAGCTCTCTGGTGTGAATCATAGTAAATCTATTGGGATGCTGGAGCTAGCGCCCCCTCCCACTAAGACCTGTCCATAACATTACACAGCAGGGTGGTTTATAGAATTGCTGGTATATAGAGCTGTATACACGTTTACATTCTTTATTTGTAAGCACTAAGTTACATTAGTCCTCTTGCTATTGAGTACACTGCAGCGAATGGTGTTTTTTTGTGCTTTTATTTATTATGAAGAATTAAAATATTTTTATATCTAGCTTACAACGTCTTTGGATTTAGTTTAATTTGTTGCTTGTAAAAACTATTTCGTGTAAAGTAGGCGCAGTCCTCATTGAACAATGTTACTGCGCAATATTATTGTGTAATTACACAACACAAAGCTAAACTTTAAAGTATTAATTATTTTTATTAGCATGATTAGAAATATTTTGTAGTGCAAAAAGGATCCAGTAATTAACCATAATGTAAAAATCACATGATAATCACAACATATATTATACAAGCGTCTCAATCATTATATATACCCATGCAGTGTATCCACATGGCCTCCTAGGTTTACTACATGCAAAGCTGCATAATCCCATTAGTATCTAACAAGATCATAGAGACCGCTTAGCCATTGTGGTATCTGGCGTCCGTAACCCCTGACGCACGTTTCGCATTAGGTCGCTTTCTCAAGGGGCGTCCATATTATTGTGTGTAGTGCTGTGCTTTTGTAATATGTTTTCTATAAACCACTTGCTGAAAACAGATCTGGTGGATATCTCCCCTAAAGCAGAGAGGTAAGGATCAGCCATAACCACTTGCCATATATCGTATATTTCCGCCTTATGCCTCTAAAGCAGCTTTGACCCGATGAGGAGACATGGGCTTCTTGAGATCTTAAGAAGTTGTCCTGTTATATCTGGGAACAAGACGTTTACTACAGAACTCCTGTAAGTTGCGAGCAGCGGCCTTCATGGGTTGGACTTGTTTTTTCTATTTATTATGTGGATGTAGCTTTTCAATTACAGTATTTCCCTGCGTATAAGATTACTTTTTAACCCAGGAAAATCTTCTCAAAAGTTGCGGGTCGTCTTATACACAGGTTGTCGTCTTATAGGGCGGGTGCTGGAAAACTTCGGAACCGGACTTGAGAATTGAGAATATGCAGTTGGTGCATACTGCATGCAGCCACCATATGAAGGGCAAGCTGCAGGCGTCCGGGGTAAGGGAAAAAAAAGAGATACGGTAGATGGCCGCTGTGCCCAGAAAAACACATGTCTTCCACCCATCTGGCCGCCCTTGTATCCTACTGGTATTACTATACCTCCTTCTCTGCCTCTCAGATCTCGCTGCTGTCTGATGTTTTTTATTCATTTTTATTTGGTGTGCGTTGGAAGAGGGGTAGTCTTATACAGCAAGTATATCACAAACTCGTTGGGGGTGGTCTTATACGTTGGAAAATATGGTATATTTATTAATAAATTATATAATTTTAAAGGAAGATTATGCCCATTTGTGCTTCTTTGCATAGTAGGCGTAAATCATGGTAGATCTGGCTCAGGGGGAGGCCATGGCCCCTTCAGATCGACACATGTAAAAGGGCCCTTACCTGATTGTTAGAATTTCATACACCTAAAATTGCCCATGCCAAAATGTTAATTAAAGGGGTACTCCGGTGACTCAAATCAACTGGTGTTAGAAAGCTATATAGATTTGTTGTTTACTTCTATTTAAAAAATCCCAGGTTTTCCCAACTTAGCAGCTGCTGTATGTCTTGCAGGAAGTGGGGTTTTCTTTTCAGTCTGAAATTGCTTTCTGCTGCTATCTCTGTCCAAAACAGGGACTGTCCAGAGCAGGAGACAATCCCCATAGAAAACCTCTCCTGCGTTGGACAGTTCCTGACATGGACAGAGCACTGTGTCATACTGGACAGAATATAGCACTTCCTGTAGGACATACAGCAGCTGATAAGTACTGGAAGACATGAGATTTTTAAATAGAAATAAATTACAAATCTATACGGCTTTCTGATACCAATTACAGTATTTTGAAATAAAAAGATTACCCCTTTAAAAAAGTGAGATAAAGGGTCAGTTTGCTTGTTATTACACAGACTTGTATGCATTTTGCAATTTTGTAATGTGTCATCCAATAAAGTGTCAGGCTTATAAGACTCTTCCTACCAGCTCTCCTTTATACAGCAGATTGCTGGAGGATTTGTGCACGGATGACCATATACCCCCTACAACCATAATGATCTCCTGTTTAGGCTGTGCTTTTTGCTGTTGCCCGTTCTAGGAATAGCTGAATATAAGACTCTTTACAATAACAAAGGTCTGAGTTTGTATCCTCCACAATCCCGAGCACCTCACTGTTTATTTACTGGTCTCAGGAAGAGGAGTGATTGCAGATTTGCATGGGAGTAAATGTAAATGATAAAAGATTAGTTAACAATTCACTTGCATCAATGAACCCACACCAGCTATTTACACTTCCAGATCGGGGGCAGTGCACCTAACAAGTCTCTTAGTTATCATTTAGCATTAAGCATATGAAGGACACCATTCCTATACATTTAACAAAACAGAATATTCACATTTTCATATTTAAAGGGCTTGTTCATCTTTGTTGCAGACAAGTATTACAAGCATTAAAGTTGAAAGAGTTTATTATGCAGAGTGCATAGAAGTATTCACTGATTTCCTTAAAAGACAGAAAAGCTTAAGGTCCTATTCCATGGGCCAATGGGGGCCCGATCAATAATGTAAACGAGCGCCGATCTGCTAGATAGCCGCTCGTTTACTGGGCCTATTACACGGCCCGATAATTGTTTAGCGAGGGCTGCAGGGACATCATTACCGATGTCCTTGAAGCCCTTGTTTAAAGTTACACTGTCACCCCCTATTTGCATTTTGACTGCTCTCCACAGGTGTAAAGAATAAATGTTACAGCTTTCATTACTTATTTTATATCACACCTCATGGTGCTTGTTCTGGTAAAAAGTCGTTTTTATCACCTGTGGATTGGTATATCCGTGACGTCATTGCCGCATAGGGCAATCTAGGGGGGTGGGGCCTAGCGTTTTAGGCTGGCCCTTCCAATGGCTGCTGAGGTGGCGGGACCTATGCGACGATGACGCCACGGATGGGGCGGGGCTAAGCATCACATGCTTAGGTAAGCATGGTGCTTGTGAAATTGTCGGCCGCCTGCCGCGCATTGCTATTCCACGCAGCGATGCGTGGTCGGTGCCCGATTATTTTAGGTTTGAACCTAAATAAACGATCACGATCATCGGCTGATCATTTTCTCTATTCCATGGAGCGATAATCGGACGAATCGGATTATCGCTCCATGGAATAGGCCCCTTTCAGTTGAATAAATAGCAGGAAACATTATCAAAGAAGAATCTTGCTTCAGGGCTAAAGAATCAAGAGCGCTTGGGACATCCAGCCAACAATTCAGCAGGACGCCATTTATTAGCAAATTAGCAGAATTATACTATAGGAAAAAGCTTTTTTTACCAAGTTTTTCATGGGTGAAGGAAATGGGTTTTCTCAGCCAATAAAGGAGTATTCCAGGAAAATCAACTTTTCCCTATCCACAGGATAGGGAAGAAGTAGGAGATTGCGAGGGGGGTCTGACCTATCACCTAATTTGCTGCTATATTCCCTCTAAGGATATGTTCCCACTATGGAACACCCACAGAAATTTCAAGTGGAGGCTGCACGGCGGTCTCCGCTTGATGTTCTTAGTACTAAATGCCTATGGCTGTATCCATGTTTTCCAGGCAACCTTAGAGCTTCATCCTACAACTTCAGCCACTGGTAATCAAATGCTCCACGCTCTGGTTCGAATGAACCCCAAGCATGCTCAAGGTTCGCTCATCTCTGATCAGATCACATCTTGAAAATTTCCACGGGAAGGCCGCCTGGTTCAAGATTTACTGTCTAATCTAAGATGGTTAGCTGAATTGAGTCAGGAGCTCCTTCAGGAAGGCTATGTCCTCTGGGAATATAGGGTGGGAAAGTTCATGTCCTGCAGGTAGGCAAGAATATGTGAAGAAGTTTTATTGATGATGGAATTGGACAGATTAGCCTAGTAGTCTTATAATTGAGATGTATGGGCAGTTGTGTCTGTGATTACAGCTCCATCAGGGCCCTCTACTTCCGAGTTGGATGAGTTATCTGGCCTGATAAGATGGCCTAATACATGGCTGAACTGATTGCAAAGCTCAAAATAAATTTCACGTTTCAAATGAGCTTAAGTTCATATTCAATAGGGGTCAGAGAGGTCCTAATCTTATATATTTATATATACATGGCCTCTTAACCTCTGAGACCTGGGATGCTAAGATTAGCTCATTGTGGGCAGGTAAGAACTTGATAAGGGAAATAAAAGATTTTAAGCATGCTCTCAGGTATGAAAAGGCGAGAAAAGCGGGATAAAGGTCAGAATTATAAATAGATAAAAAGGTGGAAAGTTCATCTAGTATTCTGTCTTTGGCACCCATTTACTTCAGACAGAAAGTTGTATTTTGCAGGTGGGTCTAAAGAGTCAGCTAGTAAATACAAACCTGAGCTATGATCCGAACCTGCACAGGAGTCATATATGCAAAAAGGTCTGCAGAGCCTCCGTTACGAGTCTCAAAACACGGGACTAGCCAGATATCCCTCCAGGGAAGGGCCTAGAAAAGGGACAGCTCCTGTACAAAGACCAGGGGGCAATGCACCTAGGATTTCACTGCATTGAGCTCTTTCACTAGCAGCCGGCAGTGTTATCGTTTGGCTGGTCTCCCTGAGATCAGCGATCTGTTTCTCTTATGGCTCTACTAGGCATTGCTCCCACCTAGCCAGAATCCTGCTCCACACTGATGAGGGGCAACACCCCGAAAAAGCTGTCTGTGGATGGATACCTGACTTTGATATTTCCCTGGTCATTTCATCAGACTTGTAATTGAGTTGGATATTGACCGAAGGAGCCACTTAATATGGTGGTTTTGGTGGTCTCCATACAGGAGCCACCCTTTTGCTAGCTCCTTCCCTGCAGGGTCGTCTTACTATTCCTGTGTTTTGAGACTCGTAACTGAGACTCCGCTGACCTTTTTTGTATGTTGATGTTTCCCAGGGGGCAATGCACCTCGGATTTCACTGTACTGAGCGCTTTAACCAGCAGGGACTGTGTCTTCTTTGGCTGGTCTCCCTGAGATCAGTGATCTGTTTGCCGTTGTTGTCTACTAGGCATTGCTCCCACCTAGCCAGAATCCTGCTCCACACTGATGAGGGGCAACACCCTGAAACAGCTGTCTGTGAATGGATACCTGGCCTTTGTATTTCCCTGGTCATATCATCATCCTCGAAGTAATGCATGTGGTCACGATGGGTAACCAGATATACAGTCAGTTCTGCATAGAGGGTTCTTTTTGGAGGAATGTCATGTGTTACTGCAAATTTGTAATTTTTCTTCTATCGTGTTTTTATCTATTTGTATTAGTTTATTTTATCCAGCTATTTTTTTTATTACAGTATTCATCTATTGTCACAGTATGGCTAGCCTATATATCTAGGCTAAGCCTAGATATGTTGTAGCCCCTGCAGGCTCTTTACACCCTTACACCCCCATTATTAACTGTGTGAAGGTTTCCAATGTACTGTAAGTAAGTGCTGGTCTACCGTATATTGTTCTGCAGTCACTTAGCACTGAATGCTGACGGTTATATTAATGAGCAGCTTCACTATGCAAAGTATCATGCAGGACTATTAAGCATACCCTTTAATAAAGCAAAATAATGGAACAATAACATTGGGCTTTGCCCTCCCCTCCCCCATCTATTATCCTTGCTGTAAAGAGACGCTCCAGACGGCAGTTTTCTTTTAGTTGCTACAGTGAGAGAGAATGGAACGTCCCTGGCTGGTGTGTGACCCAGGAGATTTTGGTTGCTACAACAAACCCTAATGGTCCTAGCAGTCCCATGATTAAACATGACTGTCTACGACGTGTGAATTTCCACCTTCTGCAAAACAATTTGCCAGATTGTTAACTTGTTTTGTAAACCTTGAGGCTGTGTTCACATGTTGCAGTTTCATGGCAGTACTGCATCATTTCTGTGAAGATGGTGCAGTACCCCAGTAGTGCTGGAATGAAACAGAGCCGTATTACATGGGACGATTATCGTTCAAAAAATAGTTAGGATTTGAACGATAATCATTAGGTGTAATAGCAGGCAACGATTAAACAACCAATGAAAAATCGTTGATTGTTTGATAGAATCTGGACCTATTTTTATCGTTAATCGTTCACAAGTCGTTCGAACATTGTTCGGTGTAATAACACGACGTTCGCTCGTTCCCTAGTTTATCAGCCAGGAAAGGACAAGCGCAAGAACAACCGCTAGTAACGATCATCGTCCTGTGTAATAGGGTGAACGATTAAGATCCTTCGTCATAGCGGTCGTTTGAGATCGTTTATCATTATTCGTCGGAAAATCGTCCGGTGGAATACCACCATGAGCTATGTGATGGGGATCTGTCTATGGACAATTAGCTTTACCCTCAATTCTTCATCCTGCAGGTATTGGGGATGAAATGGGGGCATGGTTTTGGCTACATTCCGAGTACAAATGTGGAAACACTGTCTAGGGATGCCAGTACACAGTGGCTGGTGCCAGGGTTCTGCTGTCTATTGTAGTGGTTTTGCAGTGCAGTTTTCGGCCATACAACATGTACAGGTGAAGCACATTGAAACTATGTGCCTCACTTTTAGGTTGTTATCCCGAATTCATGCAAACACATGCATCTGAAACCACGCACCCTTGTGTTCCCTAATGGCTGAGCAATGTGTCCCAGCAACACCGTGTGGCCATTGGAGAATGCAACATGATTTCAAGTGCATACATTTACATGCATGCGGGAACAGTGTTAGGCCTCTTTTACATGTTCTGTAGGCTGTCTGTAGCCGCAGCCGGCTACGGAAGTGTATTAATAGTGTGCCCACAATGTACGGACCTGTTCAATAGAGAACAGTGATTCTAAGGCTGCATTCACACGTTCCGTAGTGTGCTCGTAATTGTCAGGATGTCAGAAGCTGGCTGGCATGTACGGCTCCTGACACTGCTGGATCGAGCCTAAAGATTCCTGGACACGCCAACGGCGTCCCTGGCGACCAGTTCGGCCGTTTGCTAGGGGTGCGTCAGCAGCGTCCCTAGTATCTCTCGCCAGGTGATCTGCATTTCCATCATGCTGACTGGTGGCCGGCACCGCCAAAAATACAAAAAGTGCAACAGCAACCCACAGGTGCAAGGGCTTACCGTGTATACTCCTCCCAGCCGACACCGCCAGTCAGCTCTGTGAGGGGGTTGGAGGCTAAAGTCTGCCCCAATCACGCCCTGCAGCTGGGACTCCAGCCTTCATGAGACTACTACTCCCATCATGCCTCCTTGCCTGCGATAGAGCCTCTTTGAGTGTAATTAAGCTAGCCTTTTATCCTGATGGTTATTACCAAGGAGCTGATCACTCCAAAAGGAAGGGACGGCGGAAAAGGGTGCCAACACAGTCCTGTGTTCCTGAGTCCCAGCCTGACATTGGACCCATTTATTTAAATGGCCCTGTTCACACGTTCCGTGTGTGATCCTTGCTACATAAAGAGCAGGCAGGTCCTACTATGAACCCCAATTGTGGCTCGGATCACGTACGGAAAGTGTGAACAAAGTTGGTATTGTTGGTCTGCAATTACGTGTGCACTACGGAACATGTGAATGCAGCTTTAGCCTATGTTTCCATTACATTTACGTGAAAAACGTGTGTGTGTTATTTATTTCTGTTTTATGTAAGTTTTAGCAAGGCAGGGAGTGGGGTTAGCAGGTTCCCCCCTTATGATAAAGATGCACGTCATTAATGATCATTATCATAACCTGTCAGATCAGCGTTTGCTTTCTTCTTGTTCCCCGCTTGCAGTCTGTGCTGTTACACTTACAGCCATGGAATAAGGGGCTGCCTGGAGGAACCTTAGATCGCCTGGGTGTCCATAGGACAGAGTGGCGGTCAGCTGCAGCAGCTCCTATTTCACGGGGCGACGTGCAGCAGATCGTCACTGTGCTGATCGTTTTGTTTCAGCATGTTGAAAGATTACGATCAGCCCACATTGTGGATGTCCACTGATCATGACCTTTCAACAAGGCCTATTACACCAAGCGATTGTCCGAAACGGTTGGGAATTCCTTTAAGAGCGACTTGGGTTGCGTCCCTTTAAGAGCGACTTGGGCCCCGTCCCTTTTAAGAGCGACATGGGTCCTGTCTAGAGATGAGCGAACTTTGAGCATGCCCGAGTCCATCCGAACTCGAACTTTCGGCATTTGATTAGCGGCGGCTGCTGAACTTGGATAAAGCCCTAAGGCTATGTGGAAATCAGGTATATAGTCATTGGCTGTATCCATGTTTTCCAGACAACCTTAGAGCTTTATCCAAGTTCAGCAGCCCCAGCTAATCAAATACCGAACGTTCGGGTTCGGATCGACTCGAACCCGAACCCGGTTCGCTCATCTCTAGTCCCGTCCCTTTAAGAGCAACATTGGTCCCGTTCCCTTTAGAGCGACTTGGGTCCCATCCGTTTAAGAGCGTCATGGGTCCCGTCCCTTTAGAGCGACTTGGGTCCCTTTAACCCTTTGAGGACCAGGCCCAAAATGACCCAGTGGACCGCGCAAATTTTGATCTTTGCGCTTTCGTTTTTTCCCTCCTCCCCTTTTAAGAGCTCTAGCACTCTCAGTTTTCTATCTACAGGGCCATGTAATGGCTTATTTGTTACAGGAATAGTTGTACTGTGTAATGGCGTCTTTCATTCTACCATAACATGTATGATGGAACCCCAAATATATTATTTAAAATCGTAAAAAAAAAGAATGCAATATGGTAACGTTTGGGGGGTTCCTGTGTCTACGTAATGCACTATATGGTAAAAGCGACATGATACCACTATTCTATAGGTCAGTCTGAACACAACCATATGCAGGTTACACAGATTTTCTAATGTTATATATATATTTTTAATAAAATCCTTTTTTTTTGGCAATTAAATATTAATAAAATGGGCCTATTGTGATGCCTATAACTGTTTTATTTTTTCACCTACGGGGCTGTATGTGGTGTCATTTTTTCCACCATAATCTCTAGTTTTTAATAATATCATATTTGTGAAGATCGGACGTTTTGATCACTTTTTATTAATTTTTTTTAATATATAATGTAACATAAAATCGGTAATATAATGGGAAAGGAGGGTGATTAGACTTTTTTGGGGGGAGGGGTTTTGGGGTAGTGTGTTAGTGATTCTAACTTTTTTTTTTTAATACATTTTAAGTCCCTTTGGGGGACTTGTACGTTCATTACTTTCATTTTTTACACTGTTAAGAGCGACTTGGGCCATAGACATAGCATTGATCAGTGTTATCGGCGCTCTGCTCATTGAGCCTGCCTGTGCAGGCTCAGTGACCAGAGCTTCGATCGGACCGCACAGAGGCAGGTGAGAGACCTCCGGCGGTCCGTTTTAACGATCGGGATCCTGATCGGTAAGTGACAGGGGACTCCCCCTGTCACTTACACCTAAACGCCGCGGCCACAGCGTGTCATTAACAGTGAGATTCCGGCTGCTGATTGCAGCCGGCCCCTACCTGCTATAAAGCGTGCTCTGCTCCGGAGCGCGCTTCATAGCTCAGGACGTACCGGTACGTCCAGAGTCGTCTAGGGGTTAAGAGCGACTTAGGTCCCGTTCCTTTAGGAGCGACTTGGGTCCCGTTCCTTTAGGAGCGACTTGGGTCCCGTACCTTTTGGAGCTACTTGTGTACCATTAAGAGCGACTTGGGTCCCTTTTAAGAGCGGTTCTGCTACTTATAATGGCAAAGATCATTCCTCGGTTACCATGACAATCTTACTTATGTCAGTGAGACAAAATCGTAAAGGACCTTCCATATATTACATCTTCTATTGGCCAATAGTGGACATGTGACTGTGTGGATGTTGTGATGCATTGACTGACAGGACCTTAGAGTTCCTATTGGCTGCTATATTTGAGCTATTTTCATATGTGCTGTGATTGGCTGTCAGCGTTTAGAGTGTGGCCATTATTTCCAATGGGCCATTATTTTCTATGGGAAATTTGGGGTCTTTAAACGTAAATTTCTTAAAATCAACATATCCGATCAAAACCAAAAATAGATAGCACACCTCAAACCGCCGAGGGCTTCGAAACGCAGTTTGAACTGAATCTGTGCACAAAGCGGTCAGGCTGTATTAATCGCAGAAAAATGGCTGGAAGAAGAAGATGAACGTAAGAAGAAGAATAGGGATTACAATATAGGGATTTTTCAAATACTATAATTAGTCTGTGGTACTACAAAAAGTCACAGTGTAGCCCTCGACTTAATGTATGAGCATAAATATATGTCATAAATCCACAAAAGCTACGGCACAGACCAAGCACTGAGACATGGTGTAGATTCTAAATGGCCGTCCTATCCTGGCAGCGCTCTAGTTTGTTATAGAGTCAAATTATTTTCATGTACAAATTACCTCTATCTCAAAGCTAATGCTGGTGTGATCATAACGAATCATCCTTAGGATCAGCTGCAATATAAACAGCCTGGACGTTGTTTTTGTAGTGGATCAGCAGCAGAATGCTGAAGCTGTCCTGTGTGCTGATGAATACTGACAATGTTTACTGAACACAAAACCCGTCCTTCCTCTTTTCATCGGTCTCATCCCCACCATGACTGCCGCCATCCGCCTGCTGGAAGGACAATTTGAGGAATTATAAAATGTGTTTTCTGTCTATGTACAAGGAGATTTATCAAACATGGTGTAAAGTGAAACTGACTCAGTTGCCCCTAGCAACCAATCAGATTCCACCTCTCATTTTCCAAAGAGTCTGTGAGGAATGAAAGGTGGAATCTGATTGGTTGCTAGGGGCAACTGAGCCAGTTTCACTTTACACCATGTTTGATAAATCTCCCCTTAAATGTTTAGTATAATTCCACACGGTTTCCGTCACTTGCTGGGATCAGATGGAGTAAACGATCATAGTAAGGATCGTAACTAACGACTATCATTTTGTGTAAAATGGTGCACAATTTCAGGCTAAAGTGGGACTCCGGCAAAAATCTTTTTCTTTCAAATCAACTGGTGTCAGAAAGTTATATAGATTTGTAATTTACTTCTATTTAAAAATGTCCAGTCTTCCAGTACTTATCAGCTGCTGTATGTGCTACAGGAAATGTGTTTTTTCTTTTCAGTCTGACACAGTGCTCTCTGCTGCCACCTCTGTCCATGTCAGGAACTGTCCAGAGCAGGAGAGATTTTCTATGCGGATTTGCTACTGCTCTGGACAGTTCCTGACATGGACAGAGGTGCCAGCAGAGGGCACTGTGTCAGACTGGAAAGAAAACACCACTTCCTGCAGGACATACAGCAGCTGATAAGTGATAAGAGACTTGAAATTTTAAAATAGAAGTAAATTATAAATCCACTGTATATAACTTTCTGAAACCAGTTGATTTGAAAGAAAAAGATTTTCACCGGAGTACCCCTTTTAACAATAAATTATCTCCGTGGAAGTCACTTTGTCTAATAGGACCCTTAGTGAACAGGGGTTTTCCAGGTACAAGGATGTTATAGATCGGTGGGGTACCAGAACAGATGGCTCCATTCTCTGTGCTGAGTTGCTCTATTTCTATTCCCTTCAATTAGAGCCGAGGTGCAGAAACTCAGAACGGCCACTACATAATAGACAAAGCTGCCTGCGTCCGTCTCTGTTCATTGGGTATATGCCAGAGCCGCAGCTTGGACACCAGCTGATCAGTGTAACTGGTGAGTGTTGGCCCCTGATCCTGAGGATAGACCATTACTATGTTGAGCCTGGAAATGCCCTTTGAACTACTTGTCACCATTGCAGTATGGCAGAATGCGTTATCCTGATAAATAAGATCTCCTCAGCCTTTGGGTCCTATTAGACCAAACAATTTTTAATGATAACCGATTAAACGAGATTGTTTATTGTGAGGGTCCATTTACACAGAAAGATTATCTGACAGATTATCTGCTAGTGATTTGAAGCCAAAGCCAGGAATGAATTTGAAAAGAGGAGAAATCTCAGTCTTTCCTTTATGACCTGATCTCTGTTTATAGTCTGTTTTTGGCTTTGGCTTCAAATCTTTGGCAGATAATCTTTCTGTGTAAATGGACCCTTAATCTGAAATCGACCGAATTACACTGAACGATTAGTGAACGAATGCGGAATTACAGCAAACTATTATTTTAGGGTCAGATCTAAATCAACAAACAACAAACGATTTGTCGATCGATGCCTGCTATTACACAAAATGATTATCACTTTAAAGTGGTTCTGTTTATATAACTCCCATTAAAGTGACTCTGTATCCGCAATCTGACCCCCCCCCCCCCCCCCCCCCCCAAACCTCGAATTCAAGATCTGTCCTGGGGTCCGTTCGGCAGGTGATGCAGTTATTGTCCTAAAAAACAACTCTTAAACTTGCAGCCCTGTGTCAAATTGGCATGGCCTAGAGTGTCTGTGCCCTAGGCCTGTGATGTCCCTCCGTCCCTCCTCCCCGCCCTCTTCACCATTAGAAACGCCCCATGCAGAATTTCTCCTAATCATCACTGATCTGAACGCTGCACATGGGCTGGATTGTTAAGGCATGTGTGCAGTGTTCAGACCAGTGATGAATAGGAGAAATCCTGCCTGGGGCATTCCTAATGATGTAGAGGGCGGGGAGGAAGGATGGAGAGGCGGCACAGACACTCTAGGCCACGCCAATTTGACACAGGGCTGCAAGTTTAAAAGTTGTTTTTTTAGGACAATAACTGCATCACCTGGTGAACGGACCCCAGGACAGATCTTGGATTAAAAGCAGCTATTCGAGGGTACAAGTGGTTTGGGGGGCAGATTGTGGGTACAGAGTCGCTTTACAGTCATGGCAAGGCATCACAGCCACCTCCATCCACCGCAACCAGGCCAAACAGGCTGGGAGGTCCTTGTTCTCAAGATAGGTGTGGCTTTATTTTTGGCCTTCGGGACAGTGGTATAGCGTGAGTCAGCAGCACCCAGGGCAAGGCAGAGTATTGTGTCCCTGTCAGAATTAAGTAGATGCCCCTAGTGGGTCCCTATCAAATAAAAAAAATATATAAATAAATAAAAATCCCACTCACCTCCACTCTGAGGCTGGGCCTTCTTCCTTTTCCTCCACTCTGCGCCAAGTCACCAGGAGTACAGCAAGCATCACAGATTTCAGGGAGTTCAGCGAAAGAAGCGCTCAATTCAGTGAAATCCTAGGTGCATTGCCCCCTGGGAAACATTAATATGGCTCTGATCACACAATGTTGAAATTGTGTAGATGGCCGCCATATAACAGTAAATAACGGCCATTATTTCAATATAACAGCCGTTGTTCTAAAATAACAGCAAATATTTGCCATTAAATGGCGGCCGTCCACTCAATTTCAGCATTGTGTGAACAGATCCTTTCTGTGTTTTTAATCCACTCCTGGTTTTGGTTGCAATATGAGGACCACAATACTGACTGAAATATACGTAGTGTGAACCCAGCCTTAAAGGGAAGGTCACAAAAACACAGAAAATTGCAACAGCTCGCCGCAACAGCAAGATACAGACCCACCATAGACATGAAAATAGTTATAAGCAGCCCCCCCCCCTCCCCAACTGCTAAAAAAAACTCCCACAAAAATAATGAGGCTCTTGGTTACTATTTGCAAACAGTGTAAACTGCCCCACCACGGTAAGGTGGCCTCATATCGAGGCAGACCCTACACTGTAATAGCCTCTCCATGGTGTGTAATACTCCTATGCTCTGGGCATGCAAGATCTATTTAAAGGGGTACTCCGTCATGTCTCAAGGCAGCTCTAACCAGGGAGCGGCCGCGGAACGGGGGTACGGGGTGGTGCGATCCGGGAACCGCCGCTGGAACCGGGAGGTAAATCACCGCTTGCTTCTATTTTAACCCCCTCCCCGGCCATACACAGATTATACTGCAGGGCCGGAGTACCCCTTTAACTTTTTTTTACACTATTTCACTACTGTTATGGGGGCTGCCATATTGTCTAGGCTGTTCTTAAAAGCATTTAGTGACCTGCTACATTACTGAGCGCGCTCTGTGACCTTTAAAAGAGGGAGCTGCTGTTGTCTCCTCTATCTACTGGTGTCACATGATGCTATAATGCTGTACAGATCACTTTACAGTCATGAACGGAAAAAAGCCAGCTTACCCCATCCACCGAGCTTCACAGCACGGGCTCACACTCCAACAGGTATCCTGAGTAGATGCGGAAAAGAAACGAGTCCAGCTCCCGGCAAGGTGGAATCAAGTGCGTTGTTTATTGTATCTCCGTCACCGTACACACGTGCGGCATGCCCCCAACTGAAGCCTACGCGTTTCGGCTGCTACACCGCAGCCTTAATCATGGCTGCCATGATTAAGGCTGCGGTGTAGCAGCCGAAACGCGTAGGCTTCAGTTGGGGGCATGCCGCACGTGTGTACGGTGACGGAGATACAATAAACAACGCACTTGATTCCACCTTGCCGGGAGCTGGACTCGTTTCTTTTCCGCATCAGATCACTTTACAGCAGCCTCCTCTTATCACCACAGACACAACAGGAAGTCTCAGCTTAGTATTAGCCCCCAGTGGTGAGAACGAAAACTGCAATATGTCCGGATTATTGTATAATATAAATATAAAAATAAAAAATTAGAAAAAATTTCAGGAAATTTTTTAAAGAAATATGTTCAACATAAAAACATTATTTAAACAATTAGTCATTTTCTGATGACACATTCCCTTTAATAGAATAGTGCATAGGCTGAGGATCCTTCTAGAAAATTTGGTTTAACACTTAGCACCTACCTGACAAGACACAAGACCCACTCGCCTTTATTGTCTTGTTACCAATGCTTTGTTAATGTGTCCTGCGCTCCTCCATATGGCTTCCTTGCTATGTGTCAGGAGCAGCTGCTGCTGCTGCGAGGTCCTGGGGTCACTTTATGGCAGCTGCAAACCCTGGACTTGTAGATAAAAGATGCCTGTAAATGGTGAAATCCCTGACACCTGATCCGCTCCATTATGTTCAGGTACTGAGTAATAAAGGTGATTTGCTAACACGCAGACATCTTCTTTTTAGGCACTGGTGACATGGAGGGGTAATCCCTCTAGAAAAAACGAGGACTCAGATCGTTTTCCATCTCCCAACACTTTGCTATAGGACCTGAGAATTAATCATTGATCATTAAAGGAATAGTTCACCAATTTTTTTTTTCTTTCAAATCAACTGCTGACAGAAAGTGCCAGTCTTCCAGTACTTATCAACTGCTGGATGTCCTGCAGGAAATGGCTCCTCAGTGTCCTTCCAGCTTCTCCTGACTCAACGCAGCTGCCACTGAAGCTTCTGAAGTTACGGGTCGCTCAGCCAATCACTGACCACAGTGCTGTCCTGTCTCGGCCAGTGATTGGCTGAGTGGCCTGTCACCTCAGAAAAGTCTCAGACGTTCTGGCGGCGGCTGCAGAGAAGACGAGGAGGAGCTAGGGAGCCTGGAGAGGTTAAACATTGCTATTTTATTCTCTATATATGTAGCAAGGACTGCACGGACATCACTAACGATATATATATTTATATATGCAGCCCTTGTTGCACAATCGTCGATCCGTATAACCGAGCGTCAGTCTAGAAGATTGGTGTTCGCTTACATGGAGTATTGGGCTGTGTAATATGGACACATGAGAACGCTTGGATTAGAAGTTTGACCGCTGTGGTTGGACATTGGCGCTCTTTATAGGTGGTATGAAGCAGAGTACATCTTCAAACCCCACTGATCAGACGCCTATCACCTATCTAGGAGGATTTTCATTGGTGGGAACACCCCTTGAAAACTATTGTAAAGGAGTAGAAAAAAACATGGCTGCTTGAACATAACATTCCCAGAGTTTTGCCCAGTATTACATCTCAACTCCATTGAAGTGAATAGGGCTCTTCTGCAATACCACATGCAGCTGTGTACAGAAGGACCCCTGATCGTGGAAGAAAACAACCACTTTTTCTGCAGTTGCCGACATACCGCCGGTGTTCTAATGTGTCTTACAAAAACCTATTACATTTTTTTTTCATTCTAATATTTGTATATTTCGTTTACACGTCTCTTCAAGGGGAAAAATATACAAAAATTACAACGGAAATTGCAATACATTTCTGCAGGGGGCTGGAGATCTAATTGACGGCCATCAGTTATGGAAGGTATATGCTTGACCGGGAATGTTCGCTCAACACCTCCGATGACATGTCGAAAGGTATTACAGATGACAGTCAGTAACCCTTTAGGCCATGCTGACATTGCACATATATGAAGGTAAGTTGGAAAATGGGATACCAATGTATATGAGCACGGACCTCGTCGACTTCAATAGCCCAAACATACTCCGCTAGTAACTACATTTGGGTCATTTCCCTAAAGTATATGTATTTTTACTTTTACTCGCTCCAACGACCGCTCGTTAAATTTTTTAGCGAACGATAACACCTAACGTGAACGATATATGTAGTGTAACGATTATTTTGAGGTCGTTACATGGTCGTTTAAAACGTTCGCCCGGGTGATCATGACCATACGACACACCTACTTTTTTTAAACCTTTTTACGAACGACTGAAAGATTTCTAATTTTACGAACCGATTAGCGAATTATCTTTCAAAGACCAACAACTTTTTTCCGACGTGCTGAAAAACTATTTTGTACGACAGTATAACGATTTCGCCTTTGTCGTTCGCTCGTTTACACCAATTCCACAAAGCGATTATGGTTAACAAGCGGTCGTTGGAGCGAGTTTATGAACGATAATCGTTCCGTGGAATAGGGCCTTAAGAGACAGCTATCATTTGTTTCACCTCCCTATCAGTCCATGTTTGCAGCTATAAGCATGACAAAGAGCTGATACCCATTAGGGCTGTGTTCACACATCGTAATACAATGGGCATTGTTTCAGTGTCGCTGTATTACGTGTTCCTCCAGGAGTAGGAACATTATTTTTCACCCATAAAATCTGCCAGCTGTATAGGTGTGAATGGAAATCAAATAACCATCGACTTTCATTCACGCTACGGCCGGCACAACGGCCACCCAGTGCGTGAACTGTATATTCTACGGCCGTTGTTCGCAAACTGCAGACGTTGAAAATAAACATGATTATTGTTTTATACAGCCGCAGTAAACAACGGCCATAGTTGACAGACTGTGTGTACAACAATGGCCGTTGTTCTATTGAAATCAATAGAACTTAAAGGGGTGTCCCACTCAATCATAACTTTTGATATGTTACTGCCCATGGTCAGACTTACAATTCCTTCCATACTTGTTTTTATCTTTTCAGTCTCCTTCCCCAAGTTCTCAGCTGCTGCTTTCTGCTGAAGACACAAAAATATGTGTGTGATCTGTTCTCTCTTTTCCCCCTCCCTTCTGAGACAGCTAATGTAAACAAGTCCCTGGCAGGCTTTATCTGCAATATTGTAGCTTCTTTGTAAGGCTGGGAGGGTTGGGTTATTCTGAGGTCAGGTTGCTAATGAGCTACAGCTACAAAGTTGCAGATAAAGCCTGTCTGGGACTTGTTTACACCAGCTGTCTCAGAAGGGAGGGGGAGACAGAGAGAAAAGCTCACACACAGATTTTTGTGTTTTCAGCAGAAAGCAGCAGCTCAGAACTGGGGGAAGGAGACTGAATAGATACTAACAAGTATAGAAGGAACTGTTGGTCTCACCATGGGTAGAAACATATCAAAAGCTATGGTCGAGTGAAATACCGCTTGGAGGTGTTATGCATTGTGTGAATAGGATCCTGATTTTACAGAATTTATAAAGCAAATGCATGCAGTTATATTGGACATATCCACCGAGCCTGAGCCTGACCGACACACAGCCACTACAATGTGTATGAATGACAACATGGAACAATAGATTTATTAATATTTTGTACTGTTTTCATTTTAAAGGTTTATTCGGAGAATATTGCGCCAAATAACTTGTCGCTACGGCTAGCTGCCGGGGACAGAACAAAGACAAGGAGCAGATCCTATTCTCCCCGGTGCACACGATCACCGACAGCAGCTGAAAGAGCGCCCATGACGTCACGGACAGCTGATCGCATTCTCTGCCTCTCGCCTTTTTGTCCCTCCCCGCCGCCGTAGCTGCAGTGACGTGTGCCCGCGCTACGCTCTGATTGGTCCATTTCAATAGTCGCGGGCTACTTGAACTGAGAAAGCTGTGTAGAGCGCAGCGCGCAGGATTTGTAGGACCTGGTAATAGTGGCGGGCATAGGCCGAGGCGGTACCGGGCGCGGTTATACACTAGCGGAGAGGCCCTGCGCACCGATCAGCCCCGTGTACTGCACTCAGAGGACGGGGATCGTGCAGTGCACACAGTCCTTCCCCGATCTCTACTGACTGCCGCTGACCGGAGAGGCGGACACAATGTCGCACTTCGTGCTGCGGGACGAGAACCAGGAGAATATCCAGCCCAGGAAGCAGCATGTGCCGGCGGGAGGCCGCACCGTGCTCGGGGTGCTGCAGGAGAACCAGGGCCCGCGGGCTCCGGCCAGGGGAGGCAAGCAGCAGGCGCCGGTATGTGGGGACACCGGGGGAAATAACTGCGGGGACACCGGGCACTGATCCCGCCAATACTGATCAATAACTCCCAGCTCCGCCGCTAGGGGCTCCTCACATGTCACTGCAGAGCATTGCGCCCTTATCTGCCTGTATGGAGGCATAGGTCGCATGTAGTGCGCCATTTCCTAACACTGAGGAGGAGCTGAGCCCAGGGGGGTGCAGAGCATAGGGGGGAGGGGGGTGCAGAGCATGGGGCATGGGGGGGTGCAGAGCATGGGGCATGGGGGGGTGCAGAGCATGGGGTATAGGGGGTGGTGGTGCAGAGCATGGGGTATAGGGGGTGGTGGTGCAGAGCATGGGGTATAGGGGGTGGTGGTGCAGAGCATGGGGTATAGGGGGTGGTGGTGCAGAGCATGGGGTATAGGGGGTGGTGGTGCAGAGCATGGGGTATAGGGGGGGTGCAGAGCATGGGGGCATAGGGGGGTACAGAGCAATGCAGAGCATGGGGCATAGGGGGGTACAGAGCAATGCAGAGCATGGGGCATAGGGGGGTACAGAGCAATGCAGAGCATGGGGCATAGGGGGGTACAGAGCAATGCAGAGCATGGGGCATAGGGGGGTGCAGAACAATGCAGAGCATGGGGTATAGGGTGTGCAGAGCAATGGAGAGCATGGGGTATGGGGGGTGCAGAGCAGGGGTATAGGGGGGGGTGCAGAACAATGCAGGGTATGGGGGGGTACAGGGGAGGATGCAGAGCATGGGGTATGAGGGGGTGCAGAACAATGCAGAGCAGGGGTATGGGGGGGGGGTGCAGAACAATGCAGAGCAGAGGCCCAGGAGAGTACGGGGGGGGGGGGGGGCTGTGACACCTACACAGCCCAGGCACTACAACTCCCAGCAGGCACAGATAGCCACATGGCTTCCGGTGCCAGGGATTGCAGCAACTAAGCACAGAAGGACCAGGGGCTTTCCTGTATATAGATCCGTATACTGTATGGTATATACCCTGTATATAGATCAGTGCAGGCACAATGGGAATCATAGTTTTGCAACAGTTGGAGGGATGAAGGTTCCCTGTCCCTAGTGTTCTACATACTATACTATATACAGGCTATATACTATACAGTATACAGGTTATATACTATACTGATCTATATACAGGTTATATACTATACAGTATACTGAATATATCTATATAGATATATTGTACTGCTCTACATACAGGATATATACTATACTGTTCAATATGCTATACACTATACTGGTCTATATACAGGGTATGTACTATACAGGATATTATGTATGTAGTTCAGAGCAGGGTGGTGGGTGTTAGTCCTGCATGTTGTCCTGCAGAGCTGCATTCCTTTCCTTTATCATGTGACTCATCAAAAAGGAGAAGTTTCTGTTCATCAAAGTGAACATTGTCCCTCCAAGTCAATGTGCTTTGCGCCTATTAATCATACCTGGGAATGTTTCCTTTAGTTCTCCCCCACCCCATTATTACAGGCTACACATGTGGGGTATCTGGAGCTGGTAGACCCACAGATTGTCTCCTATCCCTGTGGCATAGCTCTGCTGTGTAGCAGGGGTCACATGATGCCTTGTCCCATAGTTTACTCCTAGTTGTGGTGTTCTAATGACTTTGCTTCTATCTTTCAGATTCTTGCTGCACACAATCCCTTGGGCCTAAATAATGAGAACTGTGTCAGAATCCCAGCTGGAAAGGCTGCAGGGAAACAGTCTACCTTTACCATTCACGTTGATGAACCTGACAATGCCAACCATAAGAGGCAGGCCGTGGCAAAGAAGCCCATGCACGATGAGCACCTGAAACAGCTAAACTCAGTCGTCATTTCTCTTGGCCCCAGAAAACCCCTGGCCCCTATAGAGATGCCTGTGACTGTCAGCTTCGGTAAGTCTAGGAGAACTTGTCGTCTTTCCCCACCCCAATATGTATGGAATAAGGGTCCTGTTAGGTCGGGGTTTTTTGTTAAAGGGGTAGATCACAAACAATCTGCCCAACCATACACAAGATGGGCGCGAGCGGCGGGGTTATCTGCCCGAATTCCTTAGTGTGTCAAAGAGGAGTTGTGGCTCTCCGGCTGTGCCGCTCTGTTACATCTCCTCCTTGGGTCCTCCTCCTTTGAGTGATAACTTCATACTGGCCTCCAGTTCCCAAGCTGCTGATGACGCGCATTTCCTGCATCCTAAACTCATTCAAACGCTGTAGCCAGGAAGAGCAGTGCATGCATGCCGACCAGAGAAGCTTCTGTCAATGCAGTGCACCACTCTTATAGCTATGGCGCTTGAATAAGTTTAGGATGCAGGACATGTGGGTCATCAGCAGCTTGGGAACTGGAGGCCAATATATTACTCAAAAGGAGGAGGGAGGAGGTGTGACAGAGCTCGGCAGAGTCGGCTACATGAGCCGTGACCTATAACACTCAGCACTCTGACACGACCGAAGTTGCTGACAGATTCCCTTTAACTCCCAAAAGCAGGATGAGAAGGTGTGAAGAAAATTCTGCTACAAGCATGTAGATGCTGCCCCCCTTAATCTGTGGCTACCTGGTGAATACATTATCGGTCAGCATTTCGGCTTGCTTCTGTGTCTCCCAGCATCCTGATGTCCCGCCGTAGCCACTGATTGGCTGAGCAGGGTGTCAGGATGCCAGGAGCCATAGAAGCGGGCTAGAGCAGGGTAAAGACCATAGCGATTACATACAGTGTGATGAGAACATTTTAAACCTAATCAAACTGACAGTACCAGGAATCACAGTGGATTTCACAGTGAACTCGCTGCCTGAAAACCACTGCTCCATTAACTCCTCTTAGTGGGTTAGGCCGGGTTGAGGTTGCCTGTGCTCTATCGTTACTGGTGGAGACCCAAGTGAGATGCCATAACTATACTGAGCTGAAGCTTTAAGCCAGGTTTCCCAGAACACAGCACTGGTTGAGAATATTGTAGAAAATCTCGTGTCCTCCTTGGCTGCTCTGCAGACCAGAGACCCTGGAACACTGAATCAATGGAAAATAATCAGAGCTTATGCAGTAGTATTTCTCCTTGTATCCACCCTAACTGTACCTGCTGAATTCTGTCTTTAAGATTCCCCAATGGATATGTCAATTGTGGATGAAGAGGAAAAGACGTCCAGTAGTAACGAAGTTCCAGACTATGCAGAAGAGATTCACACGTATCTCAGAGACATGGAGGTAATCTTATAGCCTGTCTTAAATATCTTGTAAATACAGAACCTAAATATCTCTGTACATAAATGGCTGATAGGCTGGGTTCCCCCTTACGTTTTTTGAAATTTTTTTTTTAACCGATGAAAAACGGATGCGTGTGTGCATCCATATTTTTTTTTTTTTTTTTCTATTGAATTCCATTGTTAAAACTTTAACGTACACATTTTGGTGTCCGATATAGATATAACGGATTGCAAAAACATAGTGTCAACCCAGCCTTAGGGAGCAGAACAAGACTTGTGCTGTGAACAAGCCTGTAGATTGCAGGTGTCACACTCCTGCCCTCCAGCTGTTACAAAACTACAATTCCTATCATGCCTGGACAGCTAAAGTTGGAGGGCCTGAGCTTGACATCCCTGCTATAGATGTTGGTGTTCAAAGATGAGTATAAAGAACATGACTCTCGCTCTGCTGCACATGGTAGTGGAACCTTCCCCCACTTCCTGTTCAATGGTGGGTTTTTTCCCCCATCTACAGGATAGCCCATGCCTAGCTCATCAGCGTGTGGTGGCATAGTATGCATGCTGCTGACCCATTCTTCCAAATCATTTTAACTCTGTTCTTGAAAGTTCCCTGCAGTTGCGAAAAAGAATAACCTTAAGGGGATATTCCAGAGACTCAATATTTCTAATACATTACTTAGTTTTATTACTTTGTATATAACTTTATTTTTTTAATTATTATACTGATCCTAAGGGCATGTGCACACTACAGAAGCCGGGTGGATTACCCGCTGTGGATTCCGAAGCTTGCTGCCGCGCGCATCTCCACCGGTTCCATAGACTCCATTCTATGGTCAGGCAGATTCCGCTGCCCGCCCGAAGAATGAACTGTTCGTTCTTCCGGCAGGCGATGAAATCTGCCTGTGCATAGACTGGCAAGTGGAGATGCGGGTCATCCGCCCGGGCACCGTAGTGTGCACATACCCTAAGAAGTAAACAGTTTAGGGGTTTTTGACTGTTTCCGCTGATGCACACAGCTTGTCCTTGTGACTTGATTTAAGATCTTCATACAACTAAAATAAGGCTGCAAGCCCAAACTCTTGTAGTTATCAGAAAACAGGCTCCCATGGTTCTACTGAACAAAGTATATCTTTATACCAAGGAGTATATATGCATAACTGCCTCTATCTCTATATTGTGGTGCCAAGAGGCTGTTGTACACAATGTGGTGACCACGTCTTCTTATGACTTTGTTTCTGTATCAGCATGGCTTTACATCAACTTTTAGAAAAGTGCTCTCATCGCTGACCGACTCTTCCTGCAGGTAAAATGTAAACCGAAGGCTGGCTACATGCAGAAGCAACCGGATATTACAAATAACATGCGTGCCATCCTTGTCGACTGGCTGGTGGAGGTTGGCGAAGAGTACAAGCTTCAGAATGAGACCCTGTACTTGGCTGTAAACTACATTGACCGATTCCTATCCTCCATGTCTGTGCTAAGAGGAAAGCTTCAACTAGTTGGCACTGCTGCTATGCTCCTGGCCTCGTAAGTTCCCAATGAAAGTATCTAAGTCGCAGGTGTCAAACTCATGCCCTCCAGCTGCTGCACAACTAGAAACGCCCATCATGCCTGGACAGCTAAAGCTATGGCTGTCCAGGCATGATGGGAGTTGTAGTTGTGCGACAGCTGGAGGGTCTGAGTTTGACACCCATAGTCTAAGTAATAATGCATGGCAATAACTCTTCTAATATTTCCTAATGCAGTAAGTTTGAAGAGATCTACCCACCAGAAGTGGCTGAATTTGTCTACATCACCGATGACACGTACAACAAGAAGCAAGTCCTAAAAATGGAACACTTGGTGCTTAAAGTCCTCTCGTTTGATCTCGCCTCCCCAACTATCCTCCAATACCTCAACCAGTACTTCAGGCTTCAGCCAGTGACTCAGAAGGTGGAAAGCCTTTGCTTGGTAGGTTTTTGTATGATTTATATCCAAGTTCACTAAATACATTGCTAAAAGTATCCATACAGATTGCCAGGTGAGCCATCTTGCTTGATATAAATGTACATTGTGTGACTGGCTAGAGTACTTGTTCAGGGCGGTGCAAGATGGGAAGTTTTAATCCAATGTACTTGGTCCTACCACCTCTGCTCGTCCGTCGGAGTCTTTATGTTGCCCCATACATATTGGTGTACATGCTAACACAAGGGTAAGGGAGACTTGGCATTTCAACTGTTGCAAAACTACTCCCATCATGCCTGGACAGCCAAAGCTGCTGGAGAGCCATGGCTCCCTACCCCTGTGCTAGCTATTAGTGTGCTTTAAAGGTTTATAACTAAAAATGCTTCACACAACTACAGTGTGAATTTATTTCTGACATGAACTTGAAATATTTATTGTGGCAACAGATGACATCTCACAACTTTTGATGGAGTCTGTGTGGGTTCGGCATCAGACAGTCTGGGTAACAGGCCTTCTTTTTCGATGATTGTGAACCTTAAGGGTCCATTTACACAGAGATTATCTGACAGATTGTCTGCCAAAGATTTGAAGCCAAAGCCAGGAATGGATTTGAAAAGGAGAGATCTCAGGCTTTCCTTTATGACCTGATCTGCTTCTGGTTTTGGCTTCAAATAGTTGGCAGATTATCTTTCTGTGTAAATGGACCCTAACATGCCAAAAATTGGCCAAATCCACAGCAGAAATCAAATGGTATGCTTTAATTTTCTGCCATGGATGAGCCAATCTTATTCTTCTGCACCTACCCTGAAGACCCATTGTCCCTTAAGGTACGTGCACACTACCGAACAGCTTGTACCAGCTCGTGGACTGAGGCGGACGCACATCTCCGCCCGTGTCATACACTCCATTCTATGCGTGGGCGGATTCCGTTGTCCGTCCAAAGAATTAACATGTTCATTCTTTGGACTGACGACAGAATCTGCCCGCGCATAGAATGGGGATTCTATTGACACGGATGCGCGCGCCTGCCTAAGTCCACGAGCGGGTGCAAGCTGCAGAATGCGCAATGGGTTTGCCGCCGCCATTCCATGGTGTGCATGTACCCTTAGAAAGTAAGCAGATCTGGGAAACATGTCTGGCTTTTAGTTATACATTGTCCTGGAATGGGCACTCAGTAGATGCATGGTAGAATTTTCCTTGATCATTATTCAGATAAACTGATGTTACCATCTTCTATCTACAGTATTTAGGAGAGCTCAGTTTGATTGACGCAGACCCGTTCCTTAGGTACCTGCCCTCGGTCACTGCTGCAGCCGCCTTTGTCATCGCAAACTATACAATTAATGAGGAGACCTGGGTATGTGGGATATCTCCAATTTCATCTTAATGTAATACTATGAATTCCAGTCTCTCCAGAAGAGTATAAATTGTAGTAGAACAACTAAAGCATTGTCCTTTACACTCTTCTATCTGCAGCCAGAGTCATTGGCCAAATTCACAGGATACACCTTGGAAAGTCTTAAAGCTTGTATACTGGATCTGTATCAAACCTACCTCTCTGCAGCAAACCACCAACAACAGGCTGTCCGGGAGAAATACAAGAGTTCAAAGTAAGTTCAACGTCCATATTAAAGTCATTACAAAAATGTTTTTTGTAAAGACTGGTCAGACCTCTACTGATAGAGAATAACGGCTGTAGCGCATCCACTTTAGAAAAGAATGACACTTAAGAGTTGGGCTCCTTAGTGGACGCGCTACAGCTCATTCTCCCGATCAGTATAGGTCTGAACACCTTAAAGGGGTTGTCCAGTTTAAAACTTTTTGCTTCCTTTCTGTTCTTCCCAAAGTTTTATATATGTGCTTCCAGTACCGGTCTGGTCATTTTCCCTTACTTTGAGCCCCTCTCCAGCTACACAGGAAGTTCTGTAGTTCTAAAAATTTCTGACTGTCACAATACATGTTACGGTCCTCCATTTTGTGCCAATACATCACGTGTCATAGCACTGGGCGGTCCTGGCAGTGAGAGCCCTATTAGTTTGTTACTGTCACATGTTCCTTTTTGGCCATTGACGGTACTAGTCAGGACCTTCATCACATGGTGCCTGGGTGATCACTAGATTGTCTGGGAGCCCATAGAAAACAGCATGTTACATGGAGTGACAGTAGCAGATCGCTTTTATCTTTTAACATTGAAAGTCAACGATTAGCCTACACTGCATGTTGGCTGATCCTTGACTTTTATTGCACTTGACTATTATCGGCCGATAATCGCTTCCTGTAATAGGGCCTTCAGACCTGGACCGAACAAGTTTTTTTTTTTTGTAACAGTGAGACTAAGTTTTATCTAGCTCTGCTCAACTGTCTAGCTTCGTGACAAATACTATAGTGCAAAGTGTAGACCAGTTAAACTACTAATTCCCAGCCCTTCACGGCTAACAGAGGTAACATTCTCTGTAGCATGCTTTAGCATTCAATACCGCACACAACAGGCTTCTCTATTCCTGTTCTGTTTCACATCAGGGTAAAGACTTCTGTATTGGATTCTATAGTATTGGATTCTATAGCCTCCCTTTTTAAAGTGTGGCTGTCATGACCTTCTCCTACATCTTAGCGCAAATAAACACTAGTTCTTGAACCTAGTCCTACTCATAGAAAAGTTCCAAATGCGCTGGATAACTTACCATAAATTCATTGCAAAACTTGCCTACATAGCTTTAACCCTACACATTGCAAATGGTAAAAATCTGAAGTATCTAGACCTGACCTTAGGGTGGGGAACGAAGTACTAAAGGAGACTATAGGCGATTTTATAAAATCCTGCAGGGGGAAAACTGATTACAAGTACAATCTTGCCTCTCCCTGTGCCTGGGGTGAGCGCTAGGACCAACCTCTGGACCCCTGCCGGGCTCATGGATCTCTGGCGCTGACATGTCATGACCCGGCAGATGGGACTGGCTCCTCAGCCAGTCAGTGACTGGGGTGAGAGCAGCCAGGACAGGCCTCTCCCAGAGTCAGGTTATGCCTTCCAGCGGGGGGTCCCGAGGCCGGTGCTGCCGATCACTGCGGGAACAGGGAGGCTAACTATCGCTGCTGATTTTTTTATAAATTGTCAGACTTCTCCTTTTGGACATTAATTGTTACATTGACATTTTTTTTTTTTTTTTTCTTTGCACCATAGGTATCATGCTGTATCAACAATTGAACCTCCAGAGTCATTATCTATATTCTTATAACAGTAACCAGATGGACTTCTAATGTATATTTACAAAGCACATGATGTACAGTTTTTCTATTCTTTTTGTATGCTATTGGGTATCCATAAACTGATCTCTATGACAGAATTATGATACAAAGTTTTAGATTTTTATGGGTTTTAAATTTTGTAAATTTATTGTATTTGAAATCTTTTACATTACTTAGCTATGCTCTTTTATAAAGTGTTGTGCATTTTGCACTAACAAAGCAGTTGGCGTATTTGTTAACAATATTCATCACTGTTATTGACAATAAATGTTAACTAAACTGCAACATGTTTGTCATACTTGATCCAGCTTTGGTTGTCTGGGCATGATGAAGTGTAGTTCTGCAACAGCTGGGGGGGGGGATCCAAATTTCTGCTTTACACCACATCGGAAACTTGGCGGGTAGAGAAGTTACGTAGAAAGTTCAGAATGTGTTCATGCACTGAATTTATCAAATGGTGCAAAAGGTAAAGCTATGAAATTCTGGGGAAACACAACGTAATTCTGCAAACACAACGTAATGTAGATGGAGTAGTGTTGCTCAAAACTTGTGAAATCACAAATCCAGACATGGGGAAGTGTGTGTGCACACAGTAAGTTTTATAAATGACTCAAATAGAGATGAACGAACCTGGAGCATGCTCGAGTCGATCCGAACCCGAACTTTCGGCATTTGATTATCGGTGGCTGCTGAACTTGGATAAAGCCCTAAGGCTATGTGGAAATCATGGATATAGTCATTGGCTGTATCCATGTTTTCCAGACAACCTTAGGGCTTTATCCAAGTCCTGCAGCCCCAGCTAATCAAATACTGAACGTTCGGATCGACTTGAACCCAAACCTGGTTCGCTCATCTCGAGTCAAACCATCCATTTATACACTTGCACTGCGCACACAACTACTTTTTTAAGTCTTCCCCCCCCCCCCCCCCCACCCCACCCCCGGGCATTCAGAAACTGCAACTGGCTCAGCTTAGTCAGCTTACTACTGTGTGTAGAAAAGAAGCTGCTGAAGAAATCCACTAGACACTCACTCTAAAGGTGCCCTCACACTTTGTCTGAAGTTTTCAGGCCAGAAACACCAATGCAGCGCATGGAGTCTTTCTTCATGCATTTCTCTAGGGGGCTTTTTCTTGCATTTTTGACTGTAAACATCTTTTAGCCCCCCCCCCCCCCCCCCCAGCTGCTGGATCACAAAAGGTGACAAATGCCTGAAAAAGCCATAGGCACTGCAATGAGACTTTGAGACAACCAGAACAATTCTATTGAACTCTATGGGACGGGGAAAACTGCAAGCTTGCAAAAACCACCACACCCTTAAATGCCAGAAAGAAACATCCCCCCCAAAACGCCATGTGTATAAGGCCGATCCTAAACTTCTATTGACTTCCAGCTAACATCTGGCGTCTGTGCCAGAAAAAAAGCAGTGGCGATTTTATTGGAGTTTTCCAGGATTTCAAGGTCTGGTCACAACTGTATGGGATTGCCAGTCAGTGACTGGGGCAGGACATGACTGCAGGCACTGGCTGAGTGGGCAATCCCAGGGGTGTTCTCCCCTGGGTTGTGCCAACATTAACTCAGGAAAATGCATTTCAGTGGGGGTCCAGGAGCATGTGACGTGATGCTTCAGGGGTATAGGCAAGTTGTGCTTGTTTCCCCTTGCCTGCTGGGAAATGTAACTCGTTTTGAATTTTACAGCTTGGGGAGGTGAGTATGCTGTCTCGTTTTGCAGCACTGGGAAGCACTATTTTTTTCCTAGAAAACGCTTAGGGTAGCTTTACATGTACCATAACACAGCAGATTTAATGCTGTGTTCATTCATTTAGCCAAATCTGCTGTGATCCAGTATGTGTGAAGCTACCCTTAAAGGGGTTGTACACCAAAAAAAAGTTCTTTCAAATCAACTGCCATAAAGTGCCAGAGATTTGTAACTTCTATTAAAAAAAAATCTCAAGCCTTCCAGTACTTATCAGCTGCTGTATGCCCAACAGGAAGTTGTATTATTTCTAGTCTGGAGAGCAGGAGGTTTTCTATGGGGATTTGCTGCTGCTCTGGACAGTTCCTGACATGGTTTTTTTTTCCTGTCTGACAGTGCTCTCTGCCTCCTCTGTCCACTTCCTGCAGGACACAAGTTTTTTTTTTTGTAATAGAAGAATTACAAATCTGGTACTTTATGGCACCAGTTGATTTTGAAAGAAAAAAAATTTGAACAACCCCTTTAATATAAAACCTGGCCGTAAACACCTGCTCACAGGTTTTTATCAGTCTGTGTCACACATGTGTAACTGGCTAGCGAGCTATTAGGTGGGCTGTCCAGCAATATACACCACACCAATCTCCTAACATTACACTTCAAAGACACCATATCTGTGCTGCTACAAACAAACACTGCTCCAAAGGGGTAGTTGTCTAAATTATCAGGTTCTTGCACCAGAAGATGTGAGACTGAAACTTCCCTTCACTGGGATTTAACTGCAGTTTACTGCTTTTTAGGATTTTTTTTTTTTTTTTTTTTTTTATTAATGGAAGAAAAAACTAACCTAAAAAGGATGTCTGTATATATTTTAATTTATGAAAACAGTAGAAAAATAGCAAGCTATATTAAAGTGTCACTTCACAAAACTTGACATGTCAAAAGTTGTGGGTGTTCAGACTTGTAATGTTTGGGAGAACATGTCCTCTCCCCGCTCTGAGAAGAGTGTCATGCTCCATTAGAAGTCTGACTGATCACGTGACACATAGCCGAGAGAGGACGCACTGTCTTCCAGCTCTATCACCTGATTGGTATGGGTCTGAACACTCGGACCAATCAAAACTTTTGACATGTCTTAGTTTTGTGAAGTGACTGACACTTTTAAGCATACTTGGGCTATGATATTACAGTTCTGGCCCGTAAAACACATTTCCCCCCCCCCCCCCCTGAATTCTGAAATATTAGGGCACCTTGTGACTATACAAATGGCGTGTATCATTACTATCACCCCTAGTGTGCAGACTTCTTCTTTTTCTTCTTACTGGTAGGTGTTTTTATTCCAGATGATTTCCCTTGCTCTTCTGACGCTGCAGCCTGCACGCTAATACACAAAAGGAAAAGAGAACTGAGTCCCACTGATAATACTAAAGGATTTCATGGTTATTTTATTACATACATTCTAAAAGAACTTTGACGGTTCCTGTATGTAACATATACTGCAATCATTCAGGTACATTTGGTCTAGGGGAAAACTGTTCCTGACCTGTTGGCCAATATTGCCAGAAGTGACTATAACGCTGTCACGCTAGGCATGTTAGTTATTGTTAAGAGTGTAACTGTCATTTCATTTATTTTTTTTGCAGAAACCAATAGTACAAGCAATTTTAAGAAACTCTGTATTAGGGTTTATTAGGCAAAAAAAACCCTCTTTCTCTACTCAAAAAGCTTTTTTTCACCTTCCCCCCTCACTACTTATCTGTGCATTATCAGGCAAAGCCATCTTCATTACAGAGGAGCAAAGTGAAGACTGTTTTGCCGAGTCCATCATAACCTATGGAGGGGGGGATGAGTGAGCAGGGAGTGCAAAGAAGCAGCTATATAGTTTGGAGACTGTCTGGGCACATAAAACGCTAGATTCAGGAATCAGAAAGGTCAGTGCTTATCTGGGATTTTGGTGAGAGAAGATTGCAGGATGTAGTGTCTTGCAGGGCTGCCTTTTCTCCTCTCTGTGCTCACTCACCACCCCCCCCCCCTCTCCATAGAGCATAATAGACACAGAAATCCTGCTTCTTCTGAAGTGATGGGAGGTAGAAAAAACACCTTTTTGACTACAGAAGGAAACTCTTCTGCTTAATAAAACCTATTACAGAGTTTCTTAAAATTGCTTGTACTATTGATTCCTGAAAAGTGACATTTAAATGACAGTTTAAGCGTATTGGTCAGAGTATCACTGTAGAGACCCCCACCCATCAGAGCAAGCACAGACCACAGTGGCAGAAAGCCCCTTAGACTGATAATGGAGCTGCTGAGATCTCAGAGTTCATATCTCTGCTAAAAAAAAAAAAAAAACTACAGCTATGGCTGGGCAATATGGCCAAAAACTAAAAAACATTATGGACGATTGACATTTATTTATTTTTTTGCCAAATAAACATTTTGCAGGCACCTCAGATACTTATTTTAATGGTGTTTGAGGAAGCAACTGTATTACTTCACACAGTACCAGGGCCCCATATCGGTAGTTATGCCTAATATGTGGCTCCAATATTCAGGCACCATATAGCACAGGAGGTCATCTCTGAGCATCAATGTAAGCGTGACACCCCTGAATTAACCCCTTCACCAATAGCTGCTCCAAACATCCGGCACTAGTACCACCAGGTTTGCAGCCACCTAGGGAGCTGTATGTGGAGGGAGAGTTAAAGCGTAACTCATTTCAGGGTAATTTTTCTGAAAAAAATATCAATAGTACAAGCAATTATAAAAAACTCTGTAATAGGTTTTATTTACCAAAAGAGTTTCCTTCTGTACTGAAAAAGCTGTTTTCCTCCCCCCCCCCTCACTTTAGAAAAAGCAGGATTTCTGTGTCCATTATGCTCTATGGAGAGGGGAGGGGCTGAGAGGAGTCCTGCACAGCACAACACCCTGCAATCTTCTCACAGCAAGTTCCTAGATAAGCACTGACCTTTCTGACCTCTAAATCCAGTGTTTTAGGTGTCCAGACAGTCTACAAACAGCTGAGCTTCATGTCTCTTCTTCCTGCTCACTCATCTCCCTCGCCCCCCTCCTCCATAGGATATAATGGACACATCAGAACCCATCTTCACTGGCTTCTCTGTAATGAAGACTGGTTTGCCTGATAATGCACAGATAAGAAAGAAAAGAAGGAGGGGGGGGGGGGGGGAGGCTGGGAAATTGCCTTTTGAGTACAGAAAGATGCTTTTTTTGCCTAATAAAACCTATTATAGGATTTCTTAAAAATCGCTTACTCTACAGATTTCTGCAAAAAAAAAAAATAATTGACCGTTACACTAACTGATTAACCTCTTCTTTCCCAATAGTCTTCTTTATTGATACAAAACAACTTACCTTATTTATGGGTTTGTGGAACGAATCGTCTGCGTTTCAATTATTTTATTTGGGAAAATTAGCTTTGATATAGGAGTGATTTGGATTACAAGTAGAGATGAGAGAACCTGGAGCATGCTTGAGTCCATCCGAACCCGAACATTCGGCATTTGATTAGCGGTGGCTGCTGAAGTTGGATAAAGCCCTAAGGCTATGTGGAAATCATGGATATAGTCATTGGCTGTATCCATGTTTTCCAGACAACCTTAGAGCTTTATCCAAGTTCAGCAGCCCCAGCTAATCAAATACCGAACGTTCGGGTTCGGATGGATTCGAGCCCGAACCCGGTTCGCTCATCTCTAATTAGAACCAATTATACATGTAATCCCAGCATTCACTACATTCCCCATTAGAAGGCTGGGACATATGCTACGCTGCCGGGACCTTCTGTGCCACTATACGGAATGTAATGAAAACCAGGGTGTAAATATAGATTTAGTTGTAGTTCATAATGAAATACATACAGATTATATACAAGGAAAAATAAGATATGCCGCACGAGAAGACAATACCTGGCTTTGGCTTGAGACTTTGGCTGCAGTATTATTACGTCTTCTTCCTCGCTGTCAGACAACATAATGATATCTGTAATAAAGAATCAAATACATTAACAATGATCGACTATCGATATAACAATCTATATACACCATGGGGGAGATTTATCAAACATGGTGTAAAGTGAAACTGGCCCAGTTGCCCCTAGCAACCAATCAGATTCCCCTTTTCATTCCTCACAGACTCTTTGGAAAATAAGAGGTGGAATCTGATTGGTTGCTAGGGGCAACTGAGCCAGTTTCACTTTACACCATGTTTGATAAATCTCCCCTATGTTCTTGCAGCCAAGTGGCTAAGGTGGTAAGCCAGGGTATGAGGTGCTCAGCCGAGCTCATTTCCTGGGTTTATCTACCGATCAAAACTTTTGGCCTCTCCAGAACATGTCAAAAGTGCCCATTTAAAGAAGTCATTATAAACATATATATCAGCCACAAAAGCCATGCCTTTGGAGTCTTTCTTTGCAGGTTTTTCAATAACTTTGTGGCTCCCTGGGGATGCTGTGGCAGCGTCATCATCTTCTTCCTCATCTTCTGACTCCTCCAATTCCCCCCACGCATTTCCAACGCCCTCTCCAATTTGGGCAGTGCCAGCAGCCCACACAACTGGTTTGGACACACTAGTGATACTAAGTTAGGGAAAAGGTAATGACATTTAGTAATATTATACATATATATTAAAGAGGTACCCCGGCAAAAAAATATATATTTTTTTCTTTCAAAATCAACTGGTTTCAGAAAAATATATAGATTTGTAATTTAATTCTATTTAAAAATCTCCAGTCTTCCAGTCTGACACAGTGCTCTCTGCTGCCACCTTTGTCCATGTCAGGAACTGTCCAGAGCAGGAGAGGTTTCCTATGGGGATTTGCTCTGACATGGACAGAGGTGGCAGCAGAGAACAATGAGTCAGACTGGAAAAAATACACCACTTCCTGGACATACAGCAGCTGATAAGTACAGGAAGATTTTAAAACAGAAGTAAATTACAAATCAATATAACTTTCTGACACCAGTTGATTTGAAAGAAAAAGATTTTCACCGGAGTACCCCTTTAATATTTCCCACACAATCCAGCCTCTCTCATTTTTTACAAACAGACTTGCAGAAGGATACACATCAGATGGCGGCTTTGATGTGGAAATAATTTCCTCGGCTTTGCCTTCCACCTCGGACGTATCCACCGGACTTTTCTCCATTTTGAGGGCCGTTATTTTTTGATCAGGTAATGATTCCGCAAATCCAAACTTCCCTCCCTCCTTCCTGCAAAGAGATTGGCAGAAATGATATAAAGCAATAACGTTCACCTTCTGGAATAATCCACATATATCATTTTACTGACCTGACTTTTCTGTCATTTTCCAGAGCTTTCTGGATTAGCTCGCTGATCTCGGCCACCTTCACACCGGCCACTTTACTGCACCTCAATACCTGCATGTATATTACAGTACATCATGTCACTGATCACAAAGAGAACAGGCGATTTCTCATTACAATAGATTAAAGGGAACATGTCACGTCTCTGGGATCTCACACTGCTTATATGTGAAGCAAACAGCAAAGCAATATTACTGGCATCAATAAATTATATGTGAATATATATACATATATATATATACATATATACACGTATACACACATACACAGTGGTGCCTTGGATTACGAGCATAATTTATTCCGGGACCAAATCCACTCTTAAACCAAAGCAAATTTCCCCATAAAAATCACTGATATGCTGACAATTGGTTCCACAGCCCAGCAGAAACAGCTGAATATGTGATATTATAAATTGTACAGTATAGCAAGTATAAAGTGCAGGCACATTATAGCAGCAGTAGTGTGTATAGCTGAGTGTGAGTGCAGGCACATTATAGCAGCAGTAGTGTGTATAGCTGAGTGTGAGTGCAGGCACATTATAGCAGCAGCAGTGTGTATAGCTGAGTGTGAGTGCAGGCACATTATAGCAGCAGCAGTGTGTATAGCTGAGGGTAAGTGTAGGCACATTATAGCAGCAGTAGTGTGTATAGCTGAGTGTGAGTGCAGGCACATTATAGCAGCAGTAGTGTGTATAGCCGAGTGTGAGTGCAGGCACATTATAGCAGCAGTGTGTATAGCTGAGTGTGAGTGCAGGTGAATTATAGTAGGAATGGAGAGGATGGGAAACACAAGGGCTGACAGAGACTGCAGGGAGTATGAAAAAATGAGCAGGGCAGATGTGGGCACATACATGCAGCACTCTCTGTCTGGGGAGAGAGGGGTCACAGCTATGGAGTGATTACCTCCACAGTCCTGTCCCCTGATGCAAGCCCCAGCCTGAAGTGGATCTGCTATGATTTGGAAGGTGAGGGAGACTTCTGGGTCAGAGTACAGGGCTGGAGACCCCGCTATGCAGACCATGCCCCTCTTCCCACTCCCCCTCCCACCCAGTACAGGGAGCTCTTACACCAAAGCAATGCTCTTAAACAAAGTTACAATTTTGAAAAACTGTGAGCTCTTAACCCAAAACGCTCTTAATCCAAGTTACTCTTAAACCAAGGTACCATTGTATTTATTTTATCTTTTTTTTTTTTAAACAAATTTTTTTTTCTAATTACTTGGGGTAGGGTTTATAGCGTTCTAGCCCAGAGACTGATGATTCACCTGTTCTTTCAGCAACATGATGCCTCCACTTGACTGAATGGTACAGAGCTCTCTGTGTTTATTCATGGCGATCACCAGAAGACCATCCATGACGCGCTCTTCCCGTTCATTAGGGTCCACCAGCAAGAATGTTCTAAATTGAAGGTTCATATAACAAAGTGTTAAAACAAATTAAAAATTGATCAGCTATTTACTAAGCAAACTTTTTAAAGGGGTTTTCCTAAAATGTACTGGTGGCCTAACATCAGGATAGGTCACCAATATCCAAATGGCAAGTAGCCCTGGTGCTAACATGCACAGTAAAAAAATATGGTAATCTTGAAGGGAATCTGTCAGGTCCATACCAGGTAGAGAGCTGCAGACAGCGGCAGATAGCTGATAGGGAGATAAATCAAACAATATCTTTGTCTTTGCTGATGGACAAGTTATTAATTAGAATTTTTCCTTGGAAGCTGAAGTGCCACAGAAGTGATGCTGAGCCAGAGCATGCACACCCCTTCCCTTCCTTCACTGTCTTAAGCCTTCAGCCCTGTACATGAATTAGTCAAGATTGGGGGAGGAGGCGTGCATGCTGTGGCTCAGCATTACTTCTGTGACATTTCAGGGGACATTTCATTTTTTAAAGGGGAACTATCAGCAGGTTAGATGAAAGTAATCTGCTGATATGTCCTTATTGCACATGAGACGCTGAAGAGGAAGGTGCAGTTAGTAGTTCACTCCACAGTCCATTAGGGAGCACTGAGACACCCGTTAGGAGCACTGCCCTCCACCGGCCAGCTCCACTGATTATGATTAGAGAGGGGTGGGCCAGATTGGCGCTATGGGGCGTGCAGTGATCAGGTAACGGGTGTCTCAGTGCCCTTAACTGCACCAAAATGGCGCCACAGAGGAACACAAGAGACATACCTTCCTCCTCAGCGTCTCCTGTGCAATAGGGACATATCAGCAGGTTAGATTTGTCTAACCTGAGAGTTCCCCTTTAAGGAGGTGAAGGGTTTGTTTTATTTAGACCTTGAGTTTCAAACTCAGGCCCTCCAGCTGTTACAAAACTACAATTCCCATCATGCCTGGACAGCTAAAGCTTTGGCTGTCCAGGCATGATGGGTATTGTAGTTTTGTAACAGCTGGAGGGCCCTGAGTTTGACACCTATGATTAAGACCCGTGATGGCGAACCTATGACACGTGTGTCAGTGCTGGTGTCGGGGGATGGAGTCAGGTGGGGTAGTGTGTGTGGGGACGGGGGTCAGGTAAGGTAGTGTGTGGGGGGGATGGGGGTCAGGTGGGGTAGTGTGTGTCTGGAATGGTCAGGTGGGGTAGTGTATGGGGAGGGATGGGGGTCAGGTGGGGTAGTGTGTGTGGTACGGTCAGGTAGGGGAGGGATGGGGGTCAGCCAGGTGAGGTAGTGTGTGTCTGGAATGGTCAGGTGGGGTAGTGTGTGTGTGTGTGGTAGGGGAGGGATGGGGGTCAGGTGAGGTAGTGTGTGTCTGGAATAGTCAGGTAGGGTAGTGTATGGGGAGGGATGGGGGTCAGGTGAGGTTGTGTGTCTGGAATAGTCAGGTAGGGTAGTGTATGGGGAGGGATGGGGGTCAGGTGAGGTAGTGTGTGTCTGGAATAGTCAGGTAGGGTAGTGTGTGTGTGTGTGTGTGTGTGGTACGGTCAGGTAGGGGAGGGATGGGGGTCAGGTGGGGTAGTTTGTGTCTGGAATGGTCAGGTAGGGTAGTGTATGGAGAGGGATGGGGGGGGTCAGGTGGGGTAGTGTGTGTGGTACGGTCAGGTAGGGGAGGGCTGGTTGTCAGGTGGTTTTTAGTTTACTTCACACTATAATTATTTTTTGGTTTATTAAGTACAGTTATTTATTACAATTACATATTTTTGTTAATTAAACTATAAATATTGCAAAATATGGTGTTATTTTTCTCAAAACGACACACCATTCGAGTTATACTTGTTTCTTTGCCAAATGCTGACACACCAAGCTCAAAAGGTTGCCCATCACTGACTTAGACCTTAGCGATGGAGAGGACACAGTATGTGGACAGGGTTGTCTCCAGGATTCTAACACTGGTGCCTGGAGCTAATAATACAATCAGGATAGAACAGCATTGGGATTTATAAAAAATGAAAGATAGGAATTATATATAACTCATACCCTTGCTGGAAGAAAGCAAAGCTGACACAAATGGGCATGTGGTGGATGCTGAGAGGAACGGGGTCTCTTTCTTCCGGAGAGTACTATGCAAAATAAACAGACATTAGAATCTCAACTATACCAACAAAGGAAGATAGAGGAAGAAGTTCTCAATCTCTTTAACCCCCAAAATACCTTAAAGGGGAATTTCAAAACAGACTTGTCCCACATGCACATATATAGGGGGAGATTTATCAAACTTGGTGTAAAGTGACACTGGCCCAGTTGCCCCTAGCAACCAATCAGATTCCTCCTTTCATTCCTCACAGACTGTTTGGAAAATGAAAGGTGGAATCTAATTGGTCACTAGGGGCAACTGAGCCAGTTTCACTTTACACCATGTTTGATAAATCTCCCCCATAGAGTTTTCTATTACTAAGAAAGTGTCTCTGAGAACGGCATTATTTCTCTAGTACCTGCCTTCTCCAAACCATGATCATAGACTTGGACACGGACAGCATGAAGAGCTGGACTTTCACTCTCTAACAAGTAGCATGGGCTGCTTTTTTTTTTTTCCACTAGTGCATGGTAGATGGTCACCAATAAAAACTTCTGACAGACCTCTGAATTCTCAGAACTTTTATATAGTTACTTTTAGAGAAACTATATTTCTTTAAAGGGAATCTGTCACTAGGTTTATTCCACCTTAAATGAGAGCAGCATAAACTAGTAAGAGAAATGCTGAACAGATCGGTGTATTACGTATATCATTCTGTTCAGCCGTTCTCCTAATATGCAGGAGAATAGGATTCTTGCCACACCCCTCCCCCGCCCTCTAGCTGCTGATTGACAGTTGACTGACCATACACAGCATGGATAGATAACTGCCAATCAGCAGCTGGTGGGCGGAGTTTTCTGCTTCTCATGAATATCCAGGACTACTGAGCTCATGCACATGCACTACTTATTGTCCATGTTATTCAGGAGGAGATCTCTGGATCAGCTGCACAGAACAATGTAAGTGATACATCATTCTGTTCAGCTTCTTTGTCACTAGTTTAGGCTACCCTGAGATAGGACAGCATAAACCTGCAGATAGAGTCTCTAATAAATGTCCACAATGAACACGGCTATTGTCTGTGTGAGTAATACAGCCTGTCACATTAATATTATATTTTCACATAGTTCTGGATCATATTTTAGCTCAACCTGTTCTTTGGGGTTCATGTAGAACATACCACAGTGACTTCTTCTCCTTGTACAGATACATCAGGCCTCCTGAAGTGACACAATGCTGCCACAGCTGCTATACTTGCTGCATCGATTATGTTGCCCTCGTGATTTAACAGATGTATATCGACTCGAATCTGCCACACCTATAGTGAGAAAGAAAACAGTACACATCAGGGTATGCTCACACAGGACCGCTATTACGGTTTCTGCCATTTCTTAAAGGGTTACTCCAGTGAAAATCTTTTACTTTCAAATTAACTTGTTTCAGAAGGTTATATAGATTTTTAATTTACTTCTATTTAAACATTTCCAGTACTTATCAGCTGCTGTATGTGCTGCAGGAAGTTGTATATTCCTTGGAGTTTGACTTGTTGCTCTGTGCTGCCACCTCTGTCCAAGACAGGAACTGTCCAAAGCTGTAGCAAACTCCATAGAAAACTTCAGGGACTGCATCATCTATGTTTGTATCAAACCATTGTAATATAGGTTCATCACATGAATATACATCCCAAGCAATTCATTATTGTAACCTTACCACTAGGGTATGTTCACACATGATGCAAATTTGTTGCAGATTTTCTCAATTTGACATCAATAGGAAAGTCATAAGCACGAGCTCACCAGGACATCTGGGCATGGAAGACGGAGGTGTAAAGTGAAACTGGCTCAGTTGCTCCTAGCAACCAATCAGATTCCACCTTTCATTCCTCACAGACTCTTTGGAAAATGAAAGGTGGAATCTGGTTGGTTGCTAGGGGCAACTGAGCCTGTTTCACTTTACACCATGTTTGATAAATCTCCCCCTACAGACTATGCTTTAAGTGACTGCCAAACATATACCAGGGGTCACTTGTCTATGACTTCACAAGGCTGCTCACCTTCTCTCCAGCTTGAACGCAGAGTGATTCCGTGTCGATACATTTGGAGTTCCTCAAGCACCTCTCCAGCAGTCTGTTGAGTTTCACCAGCAGTTCTGATGGCCTAGGATTTTAGTTAAAATAAATAGATGACTTTGCAGAAAGATAATTTCCAGCCCCAAAAGGTGCTTTAAAGGGGTTATCCAGCAATTTGTTTTTTTCTTTCAAATTAACTGGTGTCAGAAAGTTATACTGATTTGTAACTTAATTCTATTCAAAAATATCCAGTCTTCCAGTACATAGCAGCTGCTGTATGTCCTGCGGGAAGTGGTGTTTTCTCTCCAGTCTGACACAGAGCTCTCTGCTGCCACCTCTGTCCAAGACAGGAACTGTCCAGAGCAGTAGCAAATCCCCATAGAAAACCTTTCCTGCTTTCCTGTACAGTTCCTGTCTCAGACAGAGGTGGCAGCAGAGAGCACTGTGTCAGACTGGAAAGAATCCACCACTTCCTGCAGGATATACAGCAGATGATAAGTACTGGAAGACTTGAGATTTTTAAATAGAAGTAATTTACAAATCTATATAACTTTCTGTTCTGCATTGACATAGGCCACATGACTTCTCTCACAGCTAGGAGAACTATACAGAAATTCTATATAAGGGGCAAGTCAAGCCTCCAAGTTAAGTTGCTTTTAGGCTATGTTCACAAAGCATAAAAGTACGGCAGTTGTTGTCATCGGCAACAATTGTTGTACTTTATGCACCTGTGAACACTGCCCTATCTGCTATGGGATCCTGGCTGGAGCGTATACACATAGTATACGCTCCAGCCGGAATCCCATGCGGACCCGCAAATAACTGGCATGTCAGTTTCCTGCGGCCGCAATTCAGTGAATTGCGGCCGTAGGAAACCCTGTCAGTTCACACAATGAAGCGAGCGGCTCCGGCTGCTTGCTTCATTGTGTGCTGTGAAGTGTTCTTATGCGGGCGCGCGCTGATGCGCCCACATCAGAACACTACGGCTATAAAGATCATCCGGCCGGTACTGCAGTACCGGCTGGTCTCTTACAGAGTGTGAACATAGCCTTAAAGGGGAAGGGCCAAGGAAACAGATATATTCACAATAATTTTGAATTCGGCAAAAACAGTTTACAAGCAAGTAACCTTCTTATATTATCTTACCTTCCTGACTCAAATCCGGGTGACGCCATAGACGAGAGTTCAAGGTTGAAGAAAATGATTCCTTCAGTTGGTCTGTTCATCTTAGGGGTGACAAGTTCACATGACACTTGCCCAAGAACTCTGAAAGAATAGTGCAAAGAATTCTGTAAAACCCAATATACTATATCTACGTCCCACAAGAAGGATGGGTGTTTTTCCTGGGAAATCCTTTCCTGCTTCTTCTGATTCATTAGACGTGACTACAACCGTAAAGTCGTGACTAGTTAAAAGGTTCACATAGATAAGCACAGATATAGAAGTAACAAGGTCACGGTCCGGCCTTTATGAATCCTGCTTATCATCTTAACTGGAATACGGGCACATTCGGGTGTGCTCGCGCTCCAATTAGCCATAGCACAGAATGTAAAGTGCGTCCGGGAGCCGTACTTTACATTGTGTGCACAGTCTATTTCGTGCGGCCGCTGTTCGCTGAATAGCAGCCACACGAAATAGACATATCAGTTTTTAGGCAGCCGCCTGGAATCCTTGCCGCAGTGTATACAGAGTGTATACACTGCAGCTGGGATTCCATAGGGGTTAATGCGATCGGCCGCTGTAATAAAAAGTGACTCTGTACCCACAATCTGCCCCCCTCCCCCAAACCACTTGTACCGTCAGATAGCTGCTTTTAATCCAAGATCTGTCCTGGGGTCCGTTCGGCAGGTGATGCAGTTATTGTCCTAAAAAACTACTTATAAACTGGCAGCCCTGTGCCCAACAGCCGGGGCCTAGATTGTATATGCATTAGGCTGACACATGTGACCATGATTAAGCGCCACTGCACGAAACACGTTGGTTTTAAGGATTTTATGAACTATTAAAAGTTATGTTTTAATTGAATAACATTTTCCACACAGTGCTGGATCAAAACAATTACCCTTCTAATCCCTTTGTGTGAATCCACGTCCGGCTAACGTTGGGATCCGTGCACCCTCCTCCACCCTCTTGCAATCACCACGAACTTTCCCAGGAGCAAGGTGAGCTGATCCCCCCTGTTTTACTTCTAAATTATTAAGCTGGCACAACCTCTCTGTCCCTCCCCATCATTAGGAATGCTCCAGGCAAATTGCCTCCTATTCATCACCTGTGTCAGCACGGCACATGGACTGGATCGTTAAAACACCTGTGCAATGTTCAGACAGGAGAAAATGTTCCAGTGGCATTCCTAATGATGAAGAGGGCGGGAAGGAGGGACGGAGGGGTGGTGCAAAGTTTAGGCACAGATACTCTAGGCCACGGTCGTTGGGCACAGGGCTGCAAATTTAAAAGTTGTTTTTTAGGACAATAACTGCATCACCTGCCAAACAGACCCCAGGACAGATCTTGGATTCAAAGCAGCTATCTGAAGGTACAAGTGGTTTGGGGGGGGGTCAGGTTGTGGGTACAGAGTCGCTTTAAACAATGGCCGTTGTTGCAAACCTGCAACTACGAGCGTTGTTTAGTCAAAAAATACATAGTGTGAATGAGGCCTAAAAGTTAATTACCTGGTTTTCCCAAGCTCAACAATACAGCAGCCATACTCTGTTCCAAAAGTGATCTTTATATTTCTGTAATCGTAGGTTTGTCGACCGTCAATACGCTGCAGATACAAAAGGAATAAGAACATAAATACAAGGTGCTGGGGATCTAGAGGGTTATGGGGATCTATAGGGTTATACAGGGTTATGGAGATCTATAGGGTTATGGGGATCTATAGGGTTATGGGGATCTATAGGGTTATGGGGATCTATAGGGTTATGGGGATCTATAGGGTTATGGGGATCTATAGGGTTATGGGGATCTATAGGGTTATACAGGGTTATGGGCATCTGTAGGGTAATACAAGGTTAGGCTATGTTCACACCAACCAAAACAGGCACAATTCCCCAGCAGAATTTTGACAGGCAGGATTTCAAGCGTAGTCCGCAGTGCGGCTTTCGCTCAAGTTTTCCACCTGTTTTGGTCAGTGTGAACGGGCCCTTACAGGGCTTTACAATGTATACAGGGTTATGGGGATCTATAGGCTTATACAAGGTTACAGGACTCTATAGGGTTATAGGAGGTTACAGGGCTCTACAATGTATACAGGGATGTGGGGATCTATAGAGTTATACAAAGATATAGGGCTCTATAGCAGGGGGAGGGAACCTTAGCTCTCCAGATGCTGCAAAACTACAACTCCCATCATGCCTGGACAGCCAAAGGAGTTGGGAGTTACAGTTTTGCACCAGATGGAGCGCCACGGTTCCCTCCCCCTGTCCTACAACACAATAAACAGAGGTAAAACAATAAAACCAGGACGGCAAGCACCAGGAGATCTCACAGTGAACCTATAATAAGGTAAAATACAGCCAGTCGGTCATAAACCACAGCAATAACACTCCTCCCTGATAAATGTACGTCCTATAAGTACAGAACAACATGCGAGAACAATACACCCAGACACCAAACTACCTAAAGGATTTATGTGACTATAAAGCCAGACGTGAGATTATAAGCGAATAAACAACTGACAGACGTAAAAATAGAAGCTGACAATCATGTGACCGCTAATAAAATGTATACGAGCGTGTGTGTGAAGCTACCCTAAAGGGGTACTCCGGCAAAAATAGTTTTCTTTCAAATCAACTGGTTTCAGATAGTTATATTGATTTGTTATTTACTTCTATTTAAAAAAAATTCCAGTCTTCCAGTACTTATCAGCTGCTGTATGTCCTGCAGGAAGTGGTGTATTCTTTCCAGTCTGACACAGTGCTCTCTGCTGCCACCTCTGTCAAGAGCAGCAGCAAATCCCCATAGAAAATTTCTCCTGACTGTAAAGAATACACCACTTCCTGCAGGACATACAGCAGTTGATAAGTACTCGAATGCATGAGATTTTTTAATAGAAGTAAATTACAAATCTCTGGCACCAGTTCATTTTAAATATTTTTTTTTTTTTTTTTGGTGAACACTCCCTTTAAGCAGTGAAATGTGCAGGGCTTTAATGTAGTACTTTCTCCTATAAGAATTCTAGGTCACCCTCCCTCTTTATGCATTATTATTACATTACTATTATTATAATGTGTGACTGTAGTGATCTCATACATGGCTAGCTATATATATAGGGAGGGGTGTTATTGCTGTGGTTTATGACTACCCGGCTGTACCTGACCTTATTATAGGTCTGGATTAGATATTACACTAGGACCCAGGACTCCTCTGTAATGTTTCTGCTTTCTGTAGAATGAAAATACAATCATTGTCCACGGATTCAGTTTGTGCGTGCGCGTCTTTGACATACTGCTCTTCTGGTGCAAAATACATTGTTTCCGCTTTTAGGGCATGCTCACACAGGCGTAATAGGGGGCAGATTTTACTATCCTGCAACAAATTCTCAACACATCTGTAGCTTTTCAAGCGGTATTCCACTTAAACATAACTTTTGATATCTTGCTGCCCATGGTGAGACTAAGAATTCCTTCCATACTTGTTAGTATCTATTCAGTCTCCTTCCCCCAGTTCTGAGCTGCTGCTTTCTGCTGAAGACACAAAAATCTGTGTGTGATCTGTTCTCTCTGTCTCACCTTCCTCCCTTCTGAGACAGCTGGCAGGCTTTATCTGCAACACTGTCGCTTCTTTTTAATGCTGTGAGTCAAATCGCTGATGAACTCACTGTGATTAATCCTCCCAGCATTACAAAGTTGCAGTCAGGGACTTGTTTACATCAACAGTCTCGGGAAGTGGGGTGGGGGGGTACAGAGATGTAAACAAGTCCCTGACTGCAACTTTGTAATGCTGGGAGGATTAATCACAGTGAGTTCATCAGCAACTTGACTCACAGCATTAAAAAGAAGCTACAGTGTTGCAGGTAAAGCCTGCCAGCTGTCTCAGAAGGGAGGAGGAGGAGACAGAGAGAACAGATCACACACAGATTTGTGTGTCTTCAGCAGAAAGCAGCTGCTCGGAACTGGGGGAAGGAGACAATAGATAATAACAAGTATGGAAGGAATTGTTAGTCTCACCATAGGCAGCAACATATCAAAAGTTATGTTTGAGGGGAATACCCCTTTAAGTTATGTGAACTTACCCTCATACTAACAGAAAATATTTATGATGGGCAGCATACTCCAACTCACAGCTTAAAGTAGCAGTGAACTAAACCAAGCACAAAGCTCAATGTACAGGCTGTCAGTGAGGGATAAGCTGTGCACCCGGGCACGTACCTTCCTGTCAGTGATCGCCTGCAGCAGGAAGGCTCTCTCGCAGTTGGACAGCGGGGTCTCCCTCATCTTTGCCTCCTCTAATGGTGGGACATGTATTCTATAAACACAGGCACTTCCAGCCTCCAACCCACGTGCGAGGGAGACAGCTACGTCATCACCTCGCGCGGCTACACTCTCTGCCGGTCGCCTCTAGTGACGTCGGCCGTCAGGGAAGGGGAAAACTGTCCGTGCGCTAGTGCGCATGCTCCAAGTGTCAGGCGGGGTGACGGCGGGGAGGTGGAGCTGTCACTGCTGGACTTGCTGCGCCCTGAGGGTGGGGGTGCCACGTGGTGCTGCCGCGCGCTGTACCACAGCAGCTCCTCTTATAGTTATTAGGGAGGGGGGGATGCTACACACCTTACGGTTTTCTACCTCATTTTGTCAATTCTATTTGTAAGAATACCAGTTATGACTGCAGCCTATTAAAAATAAAAATTTAACTTTTTTTCCTTTTTAAATAAAAAATATTTTTAAAAACAATAAAATAAAAAGTAAATAAAAAAAATAAATAAATATATATATATATATATTTTAATAAAAGCATAAGAATGTGCTAAACCTAATCTGTCCCCTCATATACCTATATTACAGGGATGGGGAACCTTCGGCTTTCCAGCTGTTGCAAAACTACAAGCTTCGGCTGTCCAGGCATGATGGGAATTGTAGTTTTGCAACAGCTGGAGGGCTGAAGGTTCCCCATCACAGCTACTGTATATTACCTGTCAACTTTTTATGTATATTTGTCATGGAGTTTAAAGAGGTTGTCCAAGAAAAATTCACTTTTCCCCTCTCCACAGGAAAGGGGAAGAGTAGGAGGTTGGGGGGGGGGGGGGGGGTCCACCATCTGTACGCCCCGCTGATCTCCGTATCGGGCCCTCTGTTATGAATAGAGCCACGGGTTTGGCACACAACCTGCGGCTGTATCCGTTCCTATGGAGCCAACAGAAAGAGCAGAGTTCAGCGCTCTACCAGTGTACTCGGCTCTTTCTATCGCTCCATAGGAATGAATAGAGTCACGGGTCATGTGTCTTACCTGTGGCTCTATTCATTGACGGGGGGTACAGAGGTCAGACACCCATCCCCCACCCCACCCCCGTGACCTCCTACTTTTCCCCTATCCTGTGGCGAAATTAAAAATCTGCTGCAGGTATGTAAAGTGAAACTTGCAGAGTGAAATCCGCTGTCATACGAAATGTGTGAAGTTCCCCTAAGAATAGCTTCACACGTAGTGTGAATCCGTTCGTGTGAATATACCCTAAAACATTATTCTTGTAGAACAGGGATGATGAACCTTCGACCCTCCAGCTATTGCAAGACTACAATTGCCATCATGCTTGGGCAGCTGAAGCTTTAGCGAACAATAAAACTAGTAGCAGCAATGCTGCGTTTACACGAAACGATAATTGGCCCGATCGTACAATTAACAATGTCGGAGTAACGTTTTTTTTTTCATAACAATAAGCGTTTAGACGGTACGATATATTGTACGGAAAATTTTTTTGCAATCGTTTTGCGATCGCTTAAGCCTATTTCACACATTGGTTAAATCGGCGAACGACTGTTCACACAGAACGATCTGCGAATTTTTTGCGAACGATCAACGACGATTTGAGAACATGTTCAAAGATCAAAATGAACGACTTCTTGCTCGTCGTTCGATCGTTCGCTGCGTTTACACGTACGATTATCGTTCGAATTCGATCGTTATCGTGCGAATTCACACAATAATCGTTCCGTGTAAACACAGCATAACATTTCCCCACATGCAACAGTGCAGTTCTCTGGACACGCCTCCTCTGCAGCTGTTATTCACTGAGACTGGATGGCAAATAAGACACATGCAGATTGTATATTGCAAAATGCTCTCTGAGCTCTCCTGTGTGGAACAAGCCCAGGGTGTTTGAACTGCACATGCTCAGTAGATGTATTAGGTAAACTGGCAACAATATGTCATCACTGATCACTGATGATGTCACATACATTTCGAGACAAAGATTTTGTGAGGCTTGTAGAAGGGTCGGTTACCTATGAGAGGCTTGCACCCACGGGGGTGGTTGCCTGGGGTGCAACATGTAATGACAATTGCACACTCTAATGCTGCGTTTACACGAAACGATTACCGTTCGAACTTTCGCAATAACAATGGCATTAGCATTTGAGCGATAATCAGCTCGTGTAAACACAGCAAACGATCAAGTGACGATCGAGAAATCGTTCATTTTGATCTTTCAACATGTTCTCAAATCGTCATTCATCATTCACTAACAATTCGCAAATCGTTTTGTGTAAACAGTCTTTCAAAGATCCACCCTATGTGAAAGATGGGCTTAAGCGATCTTAAAAACAAACGCAATAACGATTTTTCTTACGAATTTTCTAACGATTTTTCTAACGATTTATTCGTCTAAACGCTGATAGTTATAAAAACCAAATCGTTGCTTCAAAATCGTTTAAGAGCTGCAAAAATGTAAAGTGTGCGGCAAAGCACTCAGTGTATGCATCACCACACAGTACGGTAAACACGGGAGTTCCCACTTCTGGATGTACTTTCTATATACAACAATGCTTATTTAAAAAAAAAAAAAAAGTATAAAAAATGGTACCAAAAAAGCTGAAAAAAACCCCACCATCCTTTTTTTGTTGTTCTTTGTTTGTTTAAGGGTGCGTTCACATCTACAGGATCCGCAGCAGATCCGCAGCAGATTTGATGGTGCAGATTTGATTCTGTGTTCAGTTATTTAAATGAAATCTGCTGCGGATCCGCTGCGGATCCGCAGCAGAAAATACGCTGCGGATCCGGTAAGTGTGAACGTACCCTAAAGGAGAAGTCCGGAGGAAATAAAAAATTTTAAGCAAGCAATGGAAGAAAAAAACATAATAAACAAGCCGTACTTACCTCTCCTGATGCCTCTGCAGTGCTGTCTCAGTGCTTCAGGACCCCCACCAGGCCCAGAGATCTCCTGCTCCATTGATATCACGACTCAGATGATTGCTTGCTCAGCCGATCATCATCTGGGTCGGGCATTTTTCTCCGAGTCATGACAACATCAAAACTGAGTTCCGGTGGGGGGATCCTGGAGCCTGTGAGATGGCTCTGCCGAGGCACAGGGAGAAGTAAGTATTGCTTGTATATTATATCCCCCCACCCCTGCCTGCTTGCAAACCCTTATTTTCTCTGGACTTCTCTTTTAACCCCCCTCCCCAATAAAAGTTCTCAAACCCCCCCCCCCCCCCCCAAGGGAAAAAAAAACTGTGAAGGAGGTCTAACTTGTATAATTGTGTATTTATGTAACATGATATAAATAAAGGGCCCTATTACAAGGGACGATTATCCTGCGAAAAATCGTTATATCGTTCGAATTTAAACGATAATCGTTCCCTGTAATTGCAGGCAACGATCGAAAAATCGTTCGTATGCTGTTGATCGTTGATTTAGATCTGAACCTAAAATCATCGTTAATCGTTCGCTAATCGTTCGCTGTAATTTCACATTCGTTCGCTCAAGTTCTGCATTTGTTCACTAATCGCTCCGTGTAATTGCACATTGTCCATTGTTTCGCTGGGATCAGAAGGAATAAACAATCATAGTAACGATCGCAATAACGATAGTATTAACGATTAACGTAAGCAACGACCATCGTTCTGTGTAATATGGTGAATGATTTTTAGGTGAACGATAAACAATCTCGTTTGCGATCGTTTATCGTTAGTCGTTAAAAATCGCTCCGTGTAATAGGACCCTAAGAATAAATTGCATGGGGCACATTTTGCCTAATAGCAGAAAATGAATGAAATCTTGGGATGTGAGCGAGATGTGGCATCTTTGTCAGGCAGTTGCATGGCTAACGCAGACAGATGTCTCCATGCTTGTGATAAGAAGCTGCAAAGTGTCCTTGCAGAATCCCGCCTTTGGCTATATGATGTGTTTGCCAATTCCTTAGTAAAACTATATAATTAGAACTATATTTCACGGTTGAATCTGTGTCACAGACCACTGCTCTGACTCCTATGTCGAGCCCTGTCAGAACTGGCAGCAAGTAGTGACAGGCAGCAGCTCTATGGATTCACCAAATTCTGCTCCGATATTCTGGAGTTTACTTGTAATTTCCATAAACTTTCATGAAGATGGACGGATTATTAATGGATTTATCGGAATTCAGGATTGTTAAGGGAACGGACGGAACAGTATTTTAGGATCGCCATTTCCAGGGATATGAATCTCTTACTCCTCTATGTTGCCCTATTTTTCATTTTGCTGTTTCTTCTGCTACTTTTGCTTTTCGCATTAATACGTCAGATAAATGACTCCGTCCCTAACATATCCGGCCTACAATCGAGACATTCAATGAGCTTCCGAGAAAACAAGGCTCCCGAGCCCACTCAGAGCCGTTCTCCCACTACAAGGGCTCACTCATAATTCTTCATGGATACGCTCATTGTTTTGCGGGTACATTTTTCTATGCTCTTTTACGTGTACTTTTTCTCTTGCTTGATTTTTCTATGTCAAAGGAATTACCAAGGCTATGTTCACACAATATACTTTTTATTAAAAAAAGAACGGCCATTGAGGGAGATTTATCAAACATGGTGTAAAGTGAAACTGGCTCAGTTGCCCCTAGCAACCAATCAGATTTCACCTTTCATTTTCCAAAGAGTCTGTGAGGAATGAAAGGTGGAATCTGATTGGTTGCTAGGGGCAACTGAGCCAGTTTCACTTTACACCATGTTTGATAAATCCCCCCCATAGTTTTTAATTTACACAACGGCCGTCTTTTTCATAATGCAATGATTTGTATTAGTAAACTATGTAGTTTTCTACGGCCGTCAAAATAATGATTATGTTATTTCCGGCCGTTGTCCATAGACTCCAATTCAATTTTTATTTAAAACGATGGCCATTGTATGATCCTCAAAATAACATCCGTTGTTTTGAGTGCCAAATAACGGCCGTTGTTTATACTTTGTGTGAACATAGCCTAAAAATAGGGATGGTCCGAACCGAGTTCGGTTCGGGTTCGTACAAACCCGAACCCTCGGTAATGATTCCCGCTGTCTGCCCGCTCCGTGGAGAGGGTGGATACAGCGGGAGGACCGCCTGGAAAACTGGGATACAGCCACAGCCATAGGCTGTATCCCAGTTTTCCAGGCGTTACTCCCGCTGGATCATACGAACCCGAACCTCTGCAGGTTCGGACCATCCCTACCTAAAAACCTCAGCCATGAATTGAATGACAAAAGATAAAAATATCCATCCATTGTAAAGTACCAGCATGCACTTTGCTGTAGGCAAATGATACAATAACAGACATGTAGATTATAATAACTTATTACACAACATAAAGCTGATACATTGGTTTTAGTTGATGGATTAACCAATGCTTAAACATAGATTGGGCATCTCTGCTAGAAGATATTGTCATAGCCAACCATTCAGATGAAAACACAAGACAAATGCAACTATGTCAGCTCTTTTCTCTAGTAAGGTATCTTATAGTTATCTTATTCCCTAGGCAAACTGGAGACAAGAGTGGTGCTGTCTCTGGAAGAAAGTGGCCATGTGTTTGTAGCACTGGATAACCCCTTTAAGCCATAGGTGTTAAAGCAGTATTCCAAGATAAAATAACTTTTCCCCTAGCCACAGGATAGAGGACAAGTAAGAAATCCCAGGGGGTTTAACCTCCGTACCCCCTGGTGATCTCCAGATCGTCCCAACTTTAAAAATCTGAATGAACAGTAGTTGTGATATAAACCAAATTTGCAGTATACATTCATTATTTTTATTTTTTTTTAGTTATCATTGAAATTACGGCACTTCCTGTTTTCTGACTATTTTCTCAACAAACAGGAAACAGTCAGAAAACAGGAAGTCCTGTGTTCCCCAGGCCATCTGAGCGCTCACAGAGAGAAGGCAGTCATGTGACTGATGGACACATTGAGCCGTGACTCTCTGTACTGGCAGGAACTCCAGTGTCTAGTCTGTTTTTTTTTTTTCATCCAGCACAAGCCAGAAAATCTGCCTTCAGGAGACTGGACCTGGATTTCTGGTAAGTACAGCTTTGTTTTACAGAATGATAACAACAAAAATAATAATGAATGTATATTGCAAACTTGCTTTATATCACATCTACTGTTTATTTAGATTTTAAAAGTTATAACGACACTGACACTTTAAGCCATAATGCCTATAAGTGACAAATTGATCCAATCATTAGAGACTTTTCATTGTATCTTCTAGTTTCCAAGGCAAACACACCTCATGGAAATGTAGAAGGCCCTAACATATCTGAGATCCCCCTTCTTCGTACCTGCCAGTATAGTATCCAGGCGTAGCTTATCTATAGCTGTAAAACACTGAATCACATCCTGTTCCCAACTTAAAGGAGAAGTCTGGCAAAATTTTTTGTTAAAGTATTGTTTTGTTATACAAATCACCAATAAACACTTATTACGGTAAATGCTTATAAAATGCTTTTTTTCCCTGCACTTACTACTGCATCAAGACTTCACTTCCTGGATAACATGGTGATGTCACTTCCTAGATAACATGGTGATGTCACTTCCTGGATAACATGGTGATGTCACTTCCTGGATAACATGGTGACGTCACTTCCTGGATAACATGGTGACGTCACTTCCTGGATAACATGGTGATGTCACTTCCTGGATAACATGGTGATGTCACTTCCTGGATAACATGGTGATGTCAGGACCCGACTCCCAGAGCTGTGCGGGCTGTTGCTGCTGGAGAGGATGATGGCAGAGGGATGCTCAGTATCCCTCCAGTGCCCTGTGTCCCTTAGTGTCCCCCTGCCATCATCCTCTTCAGCAGCCACAGCCCGCACAGCTCTGGGAGTTGAGGCGTGACATCACCATGTTATCCAGGAAGTGACACCACCATGTTATCCAGGAAGTGACATCACCATGTTATCCAGGAAGTGACATCACCATGTTATCAAGGAAGTGACATCATCATGTCATCCAGGAAGTGAAGCCTTGATGCAGTAGTAAGTGCAGGAAAAAAGCACTTTATAAGCATTTACCGTAATAAGTGTATATTGGGGATTTGTATAACTTTTGGGGGGCAATACAATACTTTAATAAAAAAAATTTCCGGACTTCTCCTTTAATGGAGCAAATGTGACTCCCTACCTAAATAGTGGGAAGGATATTTGATTAAAACAGTGCAAAATGTGAAGAACTGCTGAATTATCAGGGGTACTGATGTGAGAGAGTGTGTCATTTTTATGCAATTTCTCTTATGGGCCTCTTCAGTTTGGTCATTTACAAGTTAAATTCTATACCATCCTATGCAGTTAGTTGTGCGTTACGTATGAAGCTCTTACTAAGTATATAGACAGGATTCTTTGCATTTTTCTAGCATTTCAAAGCATATGAGATTCTTATGACCTTATCTACATTCCTCATCTTCTTCTCCCACTTCTTTCACTCTTAGATTCCTATATTTTAACAAAGTACTGATTGAAGTTTTCCATAGCATCTGATGTTTAAAGGGTTTTCCAGGAAAAAAAAAAACAACTGATGCCAGCAGTACACAGGGAATGGAGCTGTAAATAGTTGGCTCCATTCCCGGATAGTGCATCCTCAGCTTCTATTGAAGTGACTAGGAGCTATGACGGAAGTGCCCTAGCATCCCAGCTACTCGGGCAACGGGGCCGACTGCTTCTGGCTTCATTCTCGATGTACTTGGAGTGCCAAAAAGCTTGTTTTTCCCCCCTGCAATATTTGATTACAGGGCAATTGGAAAGCTATGAATGACGTTCCATGAAGTTGTCCGTGATCATGGGAATTTTTATTCCCCATTGCTTTCTATTGGGCTTTTCACACAGTTCGTTTTTTCACGGATCCGTTCTGTGAAAAAATAGGACAAGTCATGCCTTGGACAAGATCACAGCACGGATTTCCCCCTAGAGGTCTATGAGATCCGTGTTTTTCACGTATTGTACGGATCTGACATCTGTGCACATCCGTGAAACACTGAAACACTGATGTGATGTAATCCATGCAGCCTAAAAAGCTTTAAACAGATCCTTGAAAAACGGACACGGATGCAAAACATACAAAACGGATAGCTTTTCACGGATCACGGAGGTAGGTAACAGACTTCATCAACGGACCTTGAAAATCCCTGAATGGGAATGCAGCCTAATTGTTATATAGAAGATTTCCTGAACATGAACTGTTTTCCCCATCTTAGTTATCCCCTACACACAGGATTGGGGGTAACTATATGATTGCAGGGGATCCGACCAGTGGGAGCGCCAGCAAATGAATGGAGCAGAAGTGCACAGCGTTCCATTTTAAAGTGACTCTGTACCCACAATCTGTCCCCCCAAAACACTTGTACCTTCGGATAGCTGCTTTTAATCCAAGATCTGTCCTGGGGTCCGTTCAGCAGGTGATGCAGTTATTGTTCTAAAAAACAACTTTTAAACTTGCAGCCCTGTGTCAAACTGGCATGGCCTAGAGTATCTGTGCATTAGGCTGGCACACCCTCTCTGTCCCTCCTCCCCGCCCTCCTCATGATTAGGAATGCCCCAGGCAGGATTTCTCCTATTCATCAGCTGTGTGAGCACGGCACATGGGCAGGATCGTTAAGGCACCTGTGTAGTGTTCACTGCAGAGGAATAGGAAAAATCCTGCCAGTGGCATTCCTAGTGATGAGAGGGTGGGGAGGAGGGACGGAGGGGTGGTGCAAAGTTAGGGCACAGATATTCTAGGCTACGGCTGTTTGACACAGGGCTGCAAACTGTTTAAAAGTTGTTTTTTAGGACAATAACTGCATCACCTGCTAAACGGACCCCAGGACAGATCTTGGATGAAAAGCCGCTATCTGACGGTACAAGCGGTTTGGGGGGGACAGAGTCGCTTTAATGGCAGACTTGTGCCCCACTCGCCGTCCGGGTAAGCAGTGGAAGAGGTCGTGTGTTACAAGGCAGGGGGGAGGGGTGCGTCCTCCTCCTGCATCGGATTATCATGTTTTTGCAAACGGGTAAACCATAGCAGAAATCTACACCTGCTCAAGAGCCCCCACCCCCGGCAGGTGAAGGTGCCACTGGATTTAATGAAAAGAGCAGATGCACACTGCTTTGAGTTGACAAATGGAGGTTGCAGGACCTGCAGCTTTCAAGCATTTATTTTCTGGGGATAGGTCATATATGCCCAATAACAATAAGACTCACATCCACTAAGGCACGTATATTAAATATTTGGAGTTTTTGTTGCATGGAGTTTTCTTTGTTCATATATTTTAAGCCTCGTTGATGATGTGCACCCTGCAATGTTGTCTCTTAAAGAGGTTGTTCACCAGTATTTTTTTCTTTCAAATCAACTGTTGCCAGAAAGTGCCAGAGATTTGTAATGTACTTCTACTTTAAAAAAAAATCTCAAGTCTTCCAGTACTTATCAGCTGCTGTATGTCCTGCAGGAAGTGGTGTTTTCTTTCCTGTCTGGAGAGCAGGAAAGGTTTTCTAAAGGAAATTGCTGCTGCTCTGGGCAGTTCCTGACATGGACAGAGGTGGCAGCAGAGAGCATTGTGTCAGACTGGAAAAAAATGCACCACTTCCTGCAGGGCGTACAGCAACTGATAAGTACTGGAAGACTTGAGATTTTTGTAATAGAAGTAAATTACAAATCTCTGGCACTGTATGGCACTAGTTGATTTCAAAGGAAAATTTTTTTATTAAACAACCCCTGTAACTGTCTGGGCTTTACATCATGGTTTTCATAATTTAAAGACAATGGGGGAGATTTATCAAACATGGTGTAAAGTGAAACTGGCTCAGTTGCCCCTAGCAACCAATCAGATTCCACCTTTCATTTTCCAAAGAGTCTGTGAGGAATGAAAGGTGGAATCTGATTGGTTGCTAGGGGCAACTGAGCCAGTTTCACTTTACACCATGTTTGATAAATCTCCCCCATTGTTTACATCAAAAACTTGAATAACCTGAATAATAAATGTGCGTAGCCCAGGCCTTAGATGCAGTTTCTGAACATGGATAACTTTTATGCACAGGTGTAACAGGTCAGGGTAGAACAGACTCAAATTGGTGCCTGAGGGTGATTATTTCATACCTGTTATGTACATTATGCACGTCAGGAATGTAGTAATTCATAAGCACCTGATCTACATGCAAGGTGCATTCTTCTAATGGTGCGTTTACACGGAACGATTATCGTTCGAATTTTCGCAATAACGATCGCATTTGAACGATAATCGGCTCGTGTAAACACAGCAAACGATCAGGCATAGAGTGAGAAATCGTTCATTTTGATCTTTCAACATGTTCTCAAATTATCGTTGGTCGTTCACAAAAAATTCGCAGATCGCTTCATGTAAAGAGTCTCACCGATTCACCCAAGTGATGGCAATAACGATTTTTCTAACAAATTTTCTAATGATTTTTTCTAACGATTTATTCGTCTAAACGCTGATCGTTATAAAAAAGAAATTGTTGCTTCAAAATCGTTAAACGATCGATTGGGCGAATTATTGATTTGTGTAAACAGACCATAATGCTACGTTTACACGAAACGATTATTGGGCGAATTTTCGCGATAACGATTGAATTTGAACGATAATCGTACGTGTAAATGCGGCGAATGATCGAAAAATCGTTCATTTTAATCTTTTAACATGTTCATAAATCGTCGTTCACCGATCGCAAAAAATTTGCCGATGGCTCCGTGTAAACAGTCGTGGCGCGATAGTCTGGCCGCCCGCCGCCCCGCCCCCCGCTCATCCGCAGCCCGGCCCCCCGCTCATCCGCAGCCTCTTGCGCCGGCTCGATCGCCACCCCCGCCGCTCTGATCGACACCCCGCAGCCCTGATCGCCTCTCCCGCCGCCGCTCCAATCGCCACCCCCGCCGCCACCGCTCCGATCGCCCCCCCCCCCATCCGCCGCCGCTCCGATCGCCCCCACCGCCGCCACTCCGATCGCCCCCACCCCGGCTGCCAAGAACATACGTTACCTGCTCCCCGGCTCCCCTCTTCAGCGCACTGATTGGCTGAAGAGATGAGCCGGGAATTTCAAAGGGCTCCTCTTCAGCCAATCAGTGCTCCTCTTCAGCACTGATTGGCTGAAGGGGAGCCGTTTGAAATTCCCGGCTCATCTCTTCAGCCAATCAATGCAAGGCAGCACTGATTGGCTGAAGGGGAGCCGGGAATTTCAAACGGCTCAAAATGCATCCTTTTTTTAACGTACACAAAAACGTAGCTGACCTAAAAAAAAAAAACTGATCCGTTTTGATTTTTTATTCTGAAAGTCAGTGGAAAAGTGGATCAAAACGGATGCACACAATTGTATCCAAAAAAACTGATTGCAAAAACGTAGTGTGAACCCAGCCTAAGGCGGAAAAAAAAGTTGGCCAGGTGTCTATGGGATCCCGTCCGGAGCAAATACACATAGTATACGCTCCGACCGGGACCCCTAACGGTGCCGCAAACAACTGACGTGTCAGTTTTCTTCGGCCACTATTCAGTGAATAGCGGCCCTAGGAAACCCTGTCAGTGCACACTATGAGGCGAGCGGCTCTGGCTGCTTTCTTGCTGTGGGGAGTTCTGATGCGGGCGTGCGCTGATGGGCCCGCATCAGAACTCTGCAGCAGGAAAGATCATCCAGCTGGTACTGCAGTACCGGCCAGGATGATCTTTGCAGAGACCGGGCGCTCCTTGACTCTGCCGGGTCACAGAACGGCTGGTCTCTTACGCCATGTGTACATGGCCTAATACTGGATATTTAATATCGTACGTGTGGGTATGGAGAGGTGTGCACTTTTATAGGGGGTGGGGCTTTTGAACTTTTTTTTTTTCTTCCCTAATACTTATTTATCGTTCAGTATATTTGTTTATAAACATCCTCTGATCCAAGTGCTGTCTCTGGGAGGTTTTTGTTTCAGATCCAGATGACAGCACCCAGACCCAAAGATTGGTGTTGCGCGGATCTGTCAAAATGTTCATGTTCGGCAGCGTTATCCTTACCCGCACACTCGGTATTTCATCCCCGCAGATGCGGAAGTTTGATGCAGCCCTAGGGAGTCCTGGAAAAGATGGATACAGCCATAGGCAGCTATATTGACTGGCACACTGTCAGGAAGTGGTTAAAGCTTCCCATAGCAGATGATGGACTATTTTGGAGTTGGCTTCTTTCTACATTTCCTGTATTTTACACATATTCTATATAAAGGAATGACGCACCCATTACAGCAGATACATTGAGGTGAAGGAGTGAGGCAGGGCCAGTGAGTCACAGTCAGAGTTTCTCCTGTGGTTTTAGTCATTTTACTGAGGGTGAACCTCCCGAAAAAGAATGTACCGGAATACCGGAGTACTGGAGCAGGGGCACTCAGGGGGGGGGGGTCTTTACATTTAGAACTGGGGAAGGAGGGGGTTGCTGGGCATGGGGGCAGCTGGGGGTGACTGGGGCACAATGGGGGCAGCAGGGGGTGAATGGAGCAGACTGGGTGTGATTAGGGCAGACGGAGCAGCTGGGACAGACTGGGAACAACTGAGAGTTACTGTGTTAGCTGGGGGGGGGGTGACTGGGTATATCGTCCTCTCACCCTGGCACATATACTCTCTTCCCAGCTGCTCGCACAGGGAGGTCCCTGGTCTCTGAAGAGGGAGAAGGCCGTAGGAACCGTGGGATGGGGTGATGGCGTCGCTGTGGGTGCTGGAGCTGTATAGCATAACACCCCCACAGACCTCACTGACCATTTTATTAAAAAAAAACCCAAAACACCAGAACGCTGGTCATCGACCTAGTCCACCGAATCCGACACAATCCTCATTTTGATTATTACACAGAGCGATAATCGGCCGGATAGGGCTGATTCGGCCGATTATCGTTCCGTGTAATAGTACCCTTAGGGGCCTAGGGCTTTTGTGGTGGTGATTTTCACTGTCAACATCTAGTTAATATTTTGGAATTTAATAGGTTGCAAAAACAACATGAAACAGTTCTGGGGATGTGTTAATTTTTAGACGTTCCCTACAATAACATAAGCAGTGTGTATTGGACGCCATAACCGCTCTGTTTCTCAGTTATAATCGACTTCCTTATGTGAATCTATTGTTCAGGAAGCAGCAGCCTGTTGCTGCATGAACATGAATATAAAACAACAGACGTGTATAGAAGAGAGCGGCCTCAGCCAGGCAAACCGACAAACAAAAACTGACCAATGTTACTTAAATGGTTAAATAGGAATGGATTTTTTTTTTTTTTTTTATGTGTCTGGCTGAGGAGGGAGGGCAGTGGTAGTGATGTAGGGTGTGTCAGGGAGGGATCACTTCTCTTCCAGCCTGGGCTCTGCCTGTCTCTCCTTGCTTTCAGCACTCTCTGCTTTCAGGAGCATCTCCCTGAGTGTTACCTGGCGTACACCGCAGTGAGTATGCTTTTACGTCTATAGTGTCCGTGTACTGATGGTCGTCTACATAGGTGGGCACTTTAGGTGGAATTTTGCAGTGATAAAGTATCCGTGTCATGGATATAAACAGTAAGGCTGCACAATAGTAGTTGTGGAGCTTGGAACTGATCCAAACAGGTTGGGTTACAGGTAACACGCTTGGATATTTGGTGTCAGGAGGAGTCGTGAAAGCTAATGCTGCCTTGCGGTGTTATATAACCTGGCTTTGTGGTTATCTGGTACACTGGGGCACTAATACTGGCGTTCTGCCCTCCAGATTGGGAATACATCTTCCTTTGTATAAACTCTATAAGCTTTAGAATTTGGTTTAATTCAGCAAAAAAAAAAAAAAAAAATTTTTAAAATCAACTGGTGGCAGAGATTTGTAATTTACTTCTATTAGAAAATCTAAATTCTTCCAGTACTTATCAGCTGCTTTATGTCCTGCAGGAAGTGGTGTATTCTTTCCAGTCTGACACAGTGTTTTTTGCTGCCACCTCTGTTCATGTCAGGAACTGTCCAGAGCAGTTAAAAATCCCCATGAAAACCTCTCTTCTCCAGAATGGAAAGAATACACCACTTCCTGTAGGACATACAGCAGCTGATAAGTACTGGAAGACTTGAGATTTTTTTTTATAGAAGTAAATTACAAATCTCTGGAACTTTCTAGCACCAGTTTTTTTTTTTTTTCTGAATTACCCCTTTAAGTCTTGGGGACTGTGAATCCAGAGAGTGGCCATATTTGCCTCCGTATGTCCCTGTGACTCTTTCCTGTATCCATAGATGATTGTATGTATAAACACTGCCCCTCGCCCCCTTGCTGAGATGTGGTTTCCAAGCTGTAACCACACTTGGTATGTTAAGTAGTTAGTGTGCTTTTCGGGTATATTTGCACGCAATAGTGATTCCTATTGCCATTTATCTGGATGAGTTTGATACTGTAGCATATATGCATGTGCACACCAACATATGTGCAATATGTAAAAAAACAACAAAAAAAAAAAAACTTATGTTTTCCCTAGAATTTTAATGCAATTGGCAAAAATGTATCAAAACCAGCATGTGCGAAAGTATTGTATCTTATATTATTGCTATGTATAAATTGCCAGAGACATTTTAAAGGGGTTATCCAGCGCTACAAAAACATGGCCACTTTTTCCCCCTCTCTTGTCTCCAGCTTGGGCGGGGTTTTCAAACTCAATTCCATTGAAGTAAAGGAGCTTAATTGCAAACCACACCTGAACTGGAGACAAGGGGGGAAGTGGCCATGTTTTTTGTAGTGCTGGAAAACCCCTTTTAAGACCTCCACCCACTTCTACAATGAATGGGCAAAAAGCTCTGCTGTGCTGCTGTGAGAAAGCTGAAGTGAGCGTTATATGGGGGTTACACGGACTTTACCAATACCAGTGGTTGCAATACCACAAACAACCTGTGCACAAGTGTGGTGCTGTCTATTTTGAAAGAAGCCTGTACATCGCTTTGTGTTTTTTATATTAAAGTGACTGTACCACCAGGCCCAGGCTGAAGCACTGGAGACAGGCCGACCCACCCTTAGTGGGAGGAAACCCTAGCCCCTCCTAAGGGAGTCACGTCATGGAGGGGCTGGAGTTTCTTCCCACTGGTGGTGGGTCGGCCGCCTCCATACTTCAGCCTGGGCCTGGTGGTACAGTCACTTTTACAGACTGATGCCCATACTGTGGACCTTTTTTTTTTTTTTTTTTTTTTTTTTTTTTTTTTTTTCCTTTTATAACCAGTCTCTCCTCTGTGACTCCCCGCGTCAGAGAGGGGAGGGGGTTTTGTCACACTAGGGGCTGGCCCCTACCCAGTGCTTCATGCCGAGCTAGTGCTCAGGAATAGACTGGCACCGTGTACGAGAACTGGGTAGCAGTCCAAAAAAAGGATGGTGCCTGGCACTGGTCTGGTCATGTCAAACCTAGACAGACCCTTTATGAATGATATTGTATATACACCTGGACTATCCTTGACAACTATGACACATATATAGGTCATACACCATGGTCGTGGCCGGTGGTTGTTCCATCGGTCACAGCCATTATCCACCATGTCGTATCAGGTATTATAATGCCAGTAGCAGTGACTAATATTCAGTGTGAGTTTCCCATAAACTGCATTTATTTGCATGGGAAAACAATCCAGATTTTAATTACAAGTCTATGGAGAAAACGGATAATGAGGATGACACGGACACTTATCCAGCTAACAGGTGTAAGACTGAGTAGACTCTTTGTAGGAGTCGTATTACTGTAATAGAATGTCACCTGAAGACAATATGGTGGCTGTAGTGACTACCCAGGTGCAGAGGGGGTGGGATTGGGCTCCACTTGTGCCAAAAAACTCTGCTGCTGTATATCCGCTGCTTCCCTGATATTATCTGAGAAGTTTCCTGTATTTGTGTGCATTGTCTCACAGCTGATCCTATGCTAGAAATTTAGGATTTAAAGGGGTTATCCAGCGCTACAAAAACATGGGCACTTTTCCCCCTCTCTTGTCTTCAGTTCAGGTGTGCTTTGCAATTTAAGCTCCATTTACTTCAATGGAACTAAGTTTTAAATCCCACCCAATCTGGAGACAAGAGCGGGGGGAAAAGTGGCCATGTTTTTGTAGCGCTGGATAACCCTTTTAAGACATTGATGGGGAACCTTCAGCCCTCCAGCTGTTGCAAAACAATTCCCATCATGCCTGGACAGCCGCATGATGGGAGTTGTAGTTTTTCAACGGCTGTAGGGCCTAGGTTCCCCATCCCAACAGCACAGCAGATTTTCTTCTAACCTCTCCTATTTGTTTCTCTGCAGCTCCAGAAAAAAACACCAGCAGCAAAATGGTAAGTTACCGCTACTTTGTTACTAATGGTGAATGTGAATCAGATGGGTGTGTGCATTGCTCGGATACAATGGTTTAAGTCATGAATATACAGTATAGTGTAAATATTTGATGCCTCCTTGAGTCTTAATACTTTAGTCTTAGGCTGGTTTCACACAGGCTAAAATGTTTGTATAAACCCGGCGGCCTGATGTTAGCTATAAGTCAATGGAATTTTATGAAATGCCGTACTTGATGTTTGTTCTCTGCGGCAGTTTTTCCACAAACACAGTATGGTGGTTTGGGGTTGGCTTTTTTTTTTTTTTTTTTTTCCTGCAAATGGTCGTGTTTAGGCCCTATTACACAGCCTGATTCAGCTGATTATCACTCCGTGTAATAAAGACAATGATCAGCAGATCATCGGCTGATTGTTTCTTTAGGTCTAGATTTAACCCCTTAAGGTCAAAGCCAATTTTCGTTTTTGCACTTTTGCTTTTTCCACTTTATGTTTAAAAGGCCATAGAACTTGCATTTTTTCACCTAGAGACCCACATGAGCCCTTTTTTTGTTTTTTTGCGAAACCAATTGTACTTTGCAATGACAGGCATTATTTTTCCATAACATATGCTGCAAAACCAGAAAAAAATCATTTGTGCTGTCAAATTGAAAAGAAAAAGGGAATTTTTTGCATTTACGCGCATTTCTGTCGCTAAGGGGTTAAAATCATTGTAATACTGGTGCACGGCGGACGATTGAACAAACAAGTAATATATTTCCTCTCCTGCGCTCTGCATGCGTCCCGGCGCTGCAGCTTCAGATCTGCCTGTTTCAGCTGACAGGCCGTTCAGCCAGTCACTGACTGCAGCGGACCCAGCCAGTGAGTGGCTGAGTGGCCTGTCAGCTGAGACAGGCAGATCTGAAGCTGCAGCCGCGGCACTGGGGAGCAGGCAGAAGGGAGAAGACTGGCGCAAGGACAGGTAATGTATTAACTGTTTGGGCTAGGGCTGCACGGACATTGCTAATGATGTCCGTGCAGCCCTTGCTAAACAATTATGGGGCTGTGTAATAGGCCCATGTAATAGTACCCTTTCTCTCACATAGAGTTCAATAGATTTTCTTCTGTTTGTCCCAAAAAATTCAAAGCGTAAAAAAAAAAGTCATTCACACTTAAAGTCAAAGATAATCTTTGGCAGTTTTTCTTCCCCTTTTTTTTTTTTTTTTTTTTTTAATTTTTTTTTTTTTTTTCCAAATTTTTTTAAGAGGCAAGCAAAAAAACACAAACTGTGTCTGGGAGCAATCTCAAGAAAAGGTTCACACAATGCAGAGTTCTTGCAGATTTTGTTTGCTTCAGGCTATGTTCACACAAAAGCAGATGATCTGTGCTGTAATGTATTATATACAGTGTATGAGCTGTCAGTTCCTCACTGACAGCTCATGTGATCGGACTCCTGTGCAGGAGCCAGATCGGTTACTAAAGCCAGCAACTTAGAAGCACCGGCTGGCATCTGGGTTGCTATGGCTATCCCAGAGCTGCAATCGCTCGCACGGCTCCAACGAGTGAAGAAGGGAGCCGATCTCCCTCCTAGTCTTCATAGACAGCTGCGCTGGCCCTGACCGTGGTGTCTATGGAGTTAACTACCTGGAGAGGAGTGTGGCTCCTGTGTATTATGGAGGTGGTCTTCCCTAGAAGCATGGCTCTGTAATACAGTATCTGAAAGAACAGCTCATGAGGGATTCATCTTGAATTCTATATGGACAAAAGAGAAAACATCCGCATAAACCAAAGACAGACAGGTCTACAGGAGGGCCCCATAGACTGTGTGTGCTGTAGTAAACCATGAGCCATTGTGAGAGTCCCCAGCACCTTCTCCTGCCCCACAAGTCTCTCTGATAGATCTCTCACTATTTGGAAGAGATCAATCAATCAAGGCTGGTGGGCAGGGAGAAGACACTAGGGACCGCCCCAATCACTTGTGGTTCAGGAACCCTGAAAATGATGACAGGTCCCTCTAAATTCCCATTGTGGTGGACAACCACACCTCCCAGACTTTTTCAAATTAAAAAACGTATAAGGAGATATAGACGAATCTAACCTGCTGATATGTCCCTATTGCACAGGAGATGCCGAGGAGGAAGGGATGACTCTTACCTTCCTCCTCAGCGCTGTTCTGGTGCAGTTAGCCGTGTGCTCCATGGTCAGGTGAGACCATTAGCAGCACTGCCAGTCTCCCTAGCGCCCATCTGGCCCGCTCCATTCATTATCCGGAGGCAGATCGGCGCTATGGGGGCAGACAATGCTCCTAACGTTCTCACCACCCTTGGGAGACACGACTAACTGCATTGGAGCGGCGCCAAGGAGGAAGGTAAGAGACATACCATACTCCTCAGCGTCTCCTGTACAATAGGGACATATCAGCAGGTTAGATTTATCTAACCTGCTGATAGTTTTTCTTTAGGGTGGTATTTCACATGCCGATAGGGGCCCGATCAACAATGTAAACGGGCGCCGATCTGCTAGATCAATGCTCATTTACTGGGCCTATTCCACGGCCCGATAATCATTTAGAAAGGGCTGCAGGGACATCGTTACCGATGTCCTTGCAGCCCTTGTTAAACAATATACATTACCTCACCAGGCTGCAGGTCTTCTCCTGCGCTTCTTCTCCTTGGGTCCTGCGCACAGCAGCAGCTTCGGAGCGGCCTGTCTGAGCTAATAGACCGCTCAGCCAATCACTGTCCGTGGCGGTCCCGGCCTGTGATTGGCTGAGTAATCTGTCAGTTCAGACAGGCCGCTCCGAAGCTGCTGCTGTGTGTGGGACCCGGGGAGAAGAAGCGCAGGAGAAGACCTGCAGCCTGGTGAGGTAATGTACGGTTTGTTAAATCGTCGGTCGCCCGCCGCGCATCGCTATTCCGCTGATTGTTCTCTCTATTCCACGGAGCGATAATCGGACGAATCGGGCCGATTATCGCTCCGTGGAATAGGCCCCTTAATAATAAGAATACTGAGGATGAAACTAAAATGTTGGACTGTTTTTCCCCTCTGAAGAAGTAAAGAATTCACAGTCCTCTGTTTGACAGTCTCCTAGATAACATCTCCCATCTTAGTTCTATAACTTGGTATCATAACCACATGATTTCCTCCTGCCTACGAGACACCCGAGAGCTCCACAAGTGTTGACATAGTCTTTTCCTCTTTACAGTTATTTTTCTTCTCCAAAGTGAATCCACCCAATAAAAAAAAAAGTAAAAGAGGCTGAGCTCGGGAACTAGGCCAATGTTCCTGGTCATATGAGAGGCGCTGGCTGTGATGAGTAACCCCCTCCATGCTTGTGTCTATAGAAACGTTACCGCAGCCGAGCCTTCCCCATTGCCTGTGTAAATAAAGCGAGGAGGGGAATGCATGGCCTGCTTTCAGAGAGAAATACTGCATGACTGTACAATGGGATCTGTTACTGTGTATTAGTTTTATTGGAATTCTTGATGATGAATCAGGGAGGTTCATGCAAATAAACCTGGAAGCTGAAATTATATGAATTTCCAGAAACAGAGCGATGCCTGTACAAGGGTTGTGCCTGGTTATTGCACCTCGGTCGGGGCTGATCTTTGTAATTTTACTTACTAAACCAAATCATAAATATGATCCTGGCTGTGACCTCTGACATACGGACATACATATATAGTGCACTGGTTATCTTGTATTTAGAACCCAGTTACCAGGCACAACATATTATTAGACACGGTAAAAGCAGACCGCAAGAACCTAGTCCTGGCTATTCACAACAACGTCAACACAAAGCAGGGAGGTAGGGAACCTTGGCTCTCCAGCTGTTGTAGAACTACAACTCCCATCATGCCTGGACAGCCAAAGTTAAAGCAGCGGGACTGGCCGCCAGACTCCTGCCGGAAGGCATGGAAAATCTACTATGATTACTCTGCATAAAAAACAAGTAATCCTTGATCCAGCAGGAAGTTGTGAATAGAATTAATAAAAAGCTGTGTTTAAAACTCTTGAAACAAGATTAAAAAAAAAAAAAAAAAAATCACATTTCACATTAAAAAAAAATAAATCATAACTCTTAAACATGTTTTCTCCGTTTTCTTGTTATATTTTATTCCCCTGACGCAAGTGTCTTCCCTACAGAAACAAGGGCAGAAGCAAGTTTGCTGGTGGTTGTTGGTAGAATACTGTAATTAGGTTGGAGGACTCTCCCTTGTAGTAATATCATATTATCAGTGGCTACTAGTTCATGCTATATGATACCTTAATTGCATTTCCAAGGCAGGGAGGATGTGAGTTGTGTTTTTTTTATTTTTTTATTTTTTTTATTTTTATTTTAGTAAAGCCATTGAGTCAGAGTCATTTTCCAGGGTGGGTGGTTTCTGTTGCTATTTTGGTCGGTAATTGTCCAGATCTCTGTAATATTTTCTCCTGTTACTATGGGACTATGTCAGTGACTGGGAATCTCTAGAGTACTTATCCAGCAATTGTTTGTTCTCCACTAATACATACAAATGGGCCTTGGAACACATTATGTTTTACACAAATTTATCTGCTTTCTACAGTGAATATACAGTATTCAACTGAGCGCCAGATGGTGGCACAAATATTATGTATGAAAATTATTTTTTAAATCCAATTTTATTTATTTTAGATGATAAAAACAAAGACAAACAATTCCATACCCATTGTACAATTTATACAACTAAGACGTCCTACAAAGACTGCTATAACAATATTCAGTACAATGTTGTTCCCAAAACACACAAGAATTTTATTTATATATATATATATAATATAATATAAATAAATATATATATTATATAATATAAATAAATATATATATTATATAATATAAATAAATAAATATAAAATTGTCTGGGTACCTACCAACGTTCCTAGTAATTTCCATACCCAAATAGTCAAAGGAATCAACAACTTGTTTTAATCCATTCCGATTTAACTAATCTCCTGACTCTGATCCCAGGTCCATTATTGTGAATTTGTAGCAATTTATTTGGAAGCCAGATACCTGGCCAAAAATGGTAAATTCTTCTCATATTCTGGGCAGCGTATGACATGGGTCCCAGACAAAAAGGAGTATGTTGTCCGCATACATAACAATCTTTTCCCTATCACCCCCAACTCCAAAACCACAAATAACATCTTGTTGGATCAAACTAGACAGTGGTTCCAGGGCAAAAAGTAGGGGGAGACTGGGGACAGCCCTGTCTAGTACCCCGGAGTAAAGCAAAGTTGTCCATAAGAGGCCCATTGATCAAGAGACGAGCAACAACTGATTGTAATTAATGAACTGGTAGCCACATCCATTCTTCCTGAGGACTTTTCAGAGGAACCTCCACTCCGTCTTGTCAAACGCCTTGACTGCGTCAATAGACAAGATGGTGCAAGGGGCCTCTGATTCCATCTGAACGATTGTGGCCTTGGGCATTGAGTTGGGCGCAGGATTCATTAACCAATTCAGGGATGATTGGAAGAATAGCTGAGCTATAGCGTTTTTAACCCTCAAAGGGGATTCCATCGGGTCCTGAGGCTGACCCATTAGGGAGGGACCTCAAGACCTGCTGTAAATGAATGAAAATTAATATAATGCAGGAAGATGGTGGTAATGTAGCTACTGGATCTATTGTGCCCATTATACTGTAAAGTTATGACACCAATGTGAAGGCAACCTTAGTAACAATAAGCCACTTCAGTCCAAGACGAGACAAGTCTTATATTTATAGCTGGCATAAGGTAAGAGAACCAGTAAAATGCCCAGCACCCCACACACAGGTTCCATGGCCTCACATAGGAGAAATGCATACTGGTGCTGGTCTCCTTTCTTGTGGGATTGTGTAAACCGCAGAAAAGCAACTTTAACTGCACCTTTAACTTAATATGCCATCCAGTCACAGGGAAATAAGTGGCTTTCATTCATGCTTGCCACACCCTCCTTCCTCTTAGGGGGCATTCACACGTTCCATGCATGTTGCATACATACGGACAATGTGCTACAGAATGAGATTTGTTGCTCTTTCGGGAATGGCATTTTGGGATTGTGAAATAGAAGGGTAAAAAAAAACATTTTGATCAGGGTAACCTGGGTCTCTTCACCATAAGGCAGGTTGGTGGGCCCATATTTTATGATAGATTCATGAGATTCTTTTACAAGACTTTTTCATGTTTCTTTTTCCATCGACAGTGGAGAGTGTAGAGACATGTGCAGCACCCCATGATTGGTAAACAATTGGGGGGGTTGGGTACTTGTAGACTTGCTCTAGAGCCCATCTTCAGCGAGAGGAGAAGTACAGCTTAGCTGATCATTTTCTCCATTTTCTCCATTTATTCTTGCTGCTGGTGGGAATAAGAGCCACTTGTGCTTTTGAATCCTGGAAAATAACTGTATATGTTTAGAAATGGACAGAACAAAGTCACTAGAAGACTATATTAGGTCCATTGAACTCAATGGACTTGGCACTGGTATGCTAAGGTAGAGGTCATCTTACCTTTCTGTCAGTATGCCAACATATCCCCTGAATGTATTATACCATGTTACTAGCATTTTTTTGACCTTCTATGCATAAAGGATTTGCTTTCACCACGATAAACCAGAGGGATCACATCCCAGAAACACATCTGGATTTAATGTTACTATAGTAGACTACACCCATAAGTGGAATTAATGAATGTGATAGTGCTTTACTTTAACACACAGAAGACTAGTTGCCTATTTCCATAAACATAGATTATCATTTGTTAGTGTTAAGTATTGGCTCATTGCCTCCTGTTTATACTGTACATATTGTCTGTGTCCAGAACTCTGTAACCAAATGTTCCTCTCGGAGGTCTAACTAGAATTCTATGGGCCCCAAGGAAAATTCTATATATGCCCCCCCCCATCCCAAACCATGACAGAATAGGAAATGATTTTAGCGAACAATTAGCGATAATTTTAGGTTCAGCTTAAAAGATGTGATTGATGACACACAAGACACATGGAACGATTATCGTTTAAATTTGACGATGTAACAATCTTTTGCATGATAATTGTAATAATAAGAGAACATCAAGTCCTGAAACATTGAGCAGATGGACATGTGCATGCAAAAGTTTAGAGAAGGTCGCGTTAAGTTCACCTGTAATGCTGCTTTCACACATGGCAGTCTTTTTGGAGAACTGTCAGTGCAGTTTTTGTTTCAAAATCAGAAGTGGATTCAACAGGAAAGAGGAGTACAAGTCTTCTCTTTTATATTTTCCGGTTTTGGCACACAAACTGCACCGGTAATCCCCCCCCCCCCCAAAAAAAAACAAAAAAAAAAAACAAAACAAAAACTGCTAGGTGCAAAACCAGCATATGGGTACAAACACACACGGCTTATACGCTGCGTATTTACTGCGATACGCAGCAGATTAGATCTAAATAACTGAACACAGTATCAAATCTGCTGCGTATCTGCTGTGTGTGTTTGTACCCTAAAGGTTAGAGTGCATTGTAAGTTCATCCTGAAATCTCACCTGCTAGCCATGTATCTCTAACCTTTTGTGAGTAGTGTACGGGGTGTGTGTTGGGTTCCACCCTTATTTCCTAATCTGACTTCACAGTTGCATTGAGCTTGGAGCTTCTCTTTTTTTTTTTTTTTTTTTTTTTTTTTTTTTTTTGCTATTTCACACACAGGATAAGGCTGGAGTGATGATGCAATCTGACATTAAAATGTTTGTCGCAAATGTCTGGGCCGGAGGCAGGAAAAACTGTCTACTAAAATGACTGAGTCTGAGTCTAACAGTAGTTATACAGTTGTTGTTGTAGTAGTAGCTGTATATTCTGAGAGAGCTTTCTCACTCACCCCTGGTTCTTGTCGTATAAGTAGACAGTTGTTCTTAAACCAGTTGTGTGTAGTTCTTCAAGTTGCAAAAGACTGAAAATTTACAAGCAGTGCAAAAAAAGTCTTAAGATTCACTGGAACAGATTTCATATAGTAAACATGTGTACTCTTACATTTGCCACATCGTAGGTCAATAAACTTTGTTCCGCAGTTAAACAGGTACTCCAGCCAGGGGCATAATTACCACTGTAGCAGACATAGCAACTGCGATGGGGCCCGCTGCATCAGGGGGCCCCGTGGCCCACTCTTGCAATACACTGGGCCCCCTGAGCTGTCATTATTTGCAGCACCCGTTGCCTCCTGGGTTCTACAACTGTCCCTTTACCTACAAGCACTCCTCGCCAGCACTTGCTTTTATACAGTTATGACTACACTTGAGGGCTTAAGGCCCTATTCCACGGAACGATTATTGGTCGATAATCGTCCCGTGGAATAGAGTGCAACGATCAGCAGACATCGTTCATGTCGGCTGATCGCTGCAGTCGCTTGTTTTTCAACATGTTGAAAAACAAGCGACTGATACAGCAACTATTTTCTGCTGTCGCTCCATTGAATAGGAGCATCGGCAGCAGACGCTACTGTATCCTATGGGCTGGCCGGACAATCAGCGATCACCCGGGCAGCCCCCCCGTAGCTCCCCGCCGCCCCTCCCGCACTCACCCGCTCGCTGCAGACGCGTTGAATAGTGGCGGCAGCAGTGAGCGGGGCATGAGCAAACGAGCGCTCAGAGCGCTCGTATGCTCCTCTAGACGGCCCGTGGAATAGGGCCTTTAGTAGTCAGTCGGGGATGGGCCCAATCAAAAGTTTGCTATAGGGCCCAGACATTCCTTGTTACGCCCCTGTCTCCAGCCATTTTCTTTTCCTTTTAACTGGTTTCCAAAGTTCTTTTGATTTTGTAAATTACTTTTTAATTTAAAAATCTCCAGTCTTCCATTACTTATCAGCTTCTGTATGCCCTGCAGGGAGTGGTGTATTCTTTCCAGTGTTACACAGTGCTCTTTGCTGCCACCTCTGTCCATGTCAGGAACTGTCCAGAGCAGGAGCAAATCCCCATAGAAAACCTCTCCTGCTCTGGATAATCCTGTCTCGGACAGAGGTGGCAGCAGAGAGCACTGTGTTAGACTGAAAAGAATACATCTCTGCTGGACATACAGCAGCTGATAAATATGGGAAGACTTGAGATTTTTAAATAGAAAGTTATATAGATTTTTAATTTACTTCTGACAGCAGTTGATTTGAAAGAAAAAGATTTTCGCCGGAGTATCCCTTTTAATATTGGCAATGGCTGAGATTATAGCCAAAAAATTACTTGATTATGTGATTCTGACTTTGGCAAATCCAGTTTGTCAAGTTGTCTGAACAGCATCTCTTCAAACTACCCAACGTATTGCGCCCTCTGATCACTTGTGCGCTTTTATTTCAATAGGGAATGGTATATAGGCGTCTGCCAGTGCTCATATATGGAGGGCAAAAAGGATCAAGCATGTCAGACCGTAACTTACTAGATGCTTTCCTTATAAGAGGACGGTTGTTGAGCTCGGCTGACATGTTTCTAACGTGTGTCCAGCATCATAGGGTCACAGTTAAAGTAAAAGTCTCTACATGGTTTCAGAACCTTTTGAACATATTAGGCCATCCTCCGTTTAGGTTTGTATCCATTAATGTAGAAATTCCATAGCAAATGACATGTTTTCTCTTTTAGCCTTCAGGAACCATCAGAGATTTCCATGGCTTCAAAGCCAATGAAGATGCAGAGGCTCTCCGCAAAGCTATGAAGGGTTTAGGTAGGTTTACATACTGTATTGTATAATGGTCCTACAGAGCTTTATTTAGATCGGCAAAGAACTCTGAGGGGGACATTTACTATTGACCCTAAAACTTGTGACTTTTTCTAACATATTCGTCTGTTTTTTACCCAGCTGAATAGGACTAATTTAACAAAATAATAATAAATTTGTGGGGAAAAAAACTGCCCCAAAAAAAGTTACAAAAATTTACCAGACATAGGCCTACACCAGTGTCTGCAACTTTTTTTTTTAAAAAAAGTTGCAAACAATAAATTGGGTGCAAATCCAGGATTAGCCAATTTTTGGGGGGTGAATACTAAAAAGAGGCAGATTGAAAAAATAGAACTTAGGCAGGGTCCACACTGCGTTTTTGCAGTCCGTTGCTTTCATCCATTTTATGGAAGAAAAAAACTGATGCATTTGTGTGCTGCTGACCTCATGTTATAGTTTAATATTCCAATACTTGGCGCCGTTTTGTTTTTAACGTTTTCGCCACTGCCTGCTACTTCTCTGTAAATGTTAAATATCCTCCATTATCCATCTTTAGTAATTCTTTATCTTCCCATTAAATCTCAGGTACTGATGAAGACACCATTATGAAGATTCTTACAGCCAGAAGCAATGCCCAGCGTCAGCAAATTAAAGTCTCATTTAAAACCCAGTTTGGCAGGGTAAGACAGAAATGATTACAGTGCATGCCGCATAGAAAATGATACTGTAACAATGACTATGCTGTGGTATATATGTCCTATTATACACGTTGAGACAACTTTATCAGTGTAGTTATAGAATTTTTCAAAATGGCGGCTGTTTTTATTGGATGGCTGCCATTTGATGGCGAAAAAACGAGTGTTATTTGATGGTAGATGACGGCCAGCCAATAAGAACGGCCGCCATTTTGAAGTTGTGTGAACATATAGACAATGAGCTTGGCTGTCACTGTGTGGCACTGTGTGACTTGGGCTAGGGCTACACAATGACTATCTATCTATCAAGAGTAGAAATAACTGGCACGTGCCATTACTTTTAGTTTGTTGCCAAAAACTGGTGTACATAATAAATGTAGGTCTTATTGTTGAAACCTGTATGTATTGTGTCATGTATGCATTTGGGCTTGCCAGTCTTTTTTTTTTTTCCCCTGGGGCTTTTACATGATTTCAACGACCTATTGTTTATTCTACACCAGGATATGGTTGATGACCTGAAATCAGAACTTACTGGGAAACTTGAGAAGGCGATAGTTGCACTAATGATACCATCCAGCCAGTATGATGCATACGAACTTAGACATGCACTCAAGGTAAGCAGTTTACTACTCGGCTGAATGAAAATACTGTAACCTTACTTTAAAGGGTTATTGCCCTCTGAGTTAATTGCCCAGAAGTGTTCATCAGCCCCATATAGAATGAATTGAGTCATGGGCACGCTGGGCCCTCCATTCCTTGGGGGAGGGGGATTGCATCCCTGTTCTCCTATGGACAGAAGATAATAAACTCAGATGGGTATACCCTTCTAAATTGACAAACTATAAGAAGCCAAAAACCAGAGAGAAACAGTTGGCTCTTTGCATCTCATTGGTGCAACAGAGTAACAGTGTAACAGATATTTTTTTTAGAAATCAATAGTACAGGCAATCTTAAGAAACTCTGTAATAGGTGTTATTAAGCAAAAGAGTTTTGTTCTGTAGTCAAAAGCTGTTTTTCTACCTCTCCCGCTCTATGCAAGGGGATCAATGAGCATGGAGAGGAGAAAAAGAAGCCCTTCAAAACACTACATCCTGCAATCTTCTCTCACCAAGCTCCCAGACCCTGACCTTTCTGACATCTGAATTCAGCATTTTATGTGCCCAGACAGTCTCCAAACTGCACAGCTGCTTCTCTGCACTTCCTGCTCACTCATCCCCTTGGCCCCTTCCCCTCCATAGGTCATAATGGAATCCGCAAAACCCGTCTTCACTTTGCTTCTCTGTAATAAAGATTGCTTTGCCTGATAATGATCAGATAAGAAGCGTGTGTGTGTGTGGGGGGGGGGAAGCTTTCTGAGTACTGAAAGAGGCTTTTTTGCCTAATAAACCCTATTACAGAGTTACTTAAAATCACTTGTACTATTAATTTCTGCTAAAAATTTTAAATGACAGTGACACTTAAGTTGCAGTAAAAGTCACAAATGCAGTTGGAGTTCTTAGGTGTTTATGGGTTGAAAAACACGTCTCATTATTGCTATGATGCATTCTCCGGGTTATAATTGTCTCTAAATCTAATAATGTAGAAGCTTGTAATAACCTGTACTAGAATATGTACATATGTTAAGGGATTATCTCACATGAAACCTTTTTCTTGTATGTTTTTGAAAAAGAGATCAATGAATACAAAGGATTAGTGCAGAGGAGGGAATCTGTTGTATGATACTCGTCCAACTACAACCAAAACCACTCTTTCCTGTTTTTAGTGCAAACTCAAAGCTCTCGAGCTATGGTATGGGCGTATTTGTAACTAATTTTCATTAAAATGAAGACAAAGACTCTGCTATAAGGCTAGGACTACATGACAATATGACATTGCTAGTAGGTTGGTGTAAAGTTTCAGAAGGACTACCCTGTGACACTAAAATCTCAATGTGTGCACCAGTTTTTAAAGCATATTTAAAGGGGTATTCCATTCAAACATAACTTTTGATATATTGCTGCCCATGGTGATACTAACAATTCCTTCCATACTTGTTATGTATTTAGTCTTCTTCCTCCAGTTGTGAGCTGCTGCTTTCTGCTAAGACTCAAAAATCTGTGTGTGAGCCTTTCACTCCCCCTCTCTTCTGAGACAGCTGATGTAAACAAGTCCCTGGCAGGCTTTATCTGCAACACTGTAGCTTCTTTTTAATGCTGGGAGGGTTAATCAGAGGTCAAATTGCTAATGAACTCACTGTGATTAACCTTCTCAGTATTAAAAGAAGCTACAATAATGCCTGCCAGGGACTTGTTTACATCAGCCATCTTGGAAAGGAGGGGGAGATGGAGAGAGAGTCTTATGCACAGATTTTTGTGTTTTCAGCGGAAAGCCGCCACTCAGGACTGGGAGAAGGAGACTGGATAGATACCAACAATTTATTCCATACTTGTTCTTATCACCGTGGGCAGCAACATATGAAATTTTATGTCTGAGTGGAATACCCCTTTAAGGGGACAGAGGTTGCAATTTATTTTTGTGACTACACACACATTTTTTTTTTTTATAATTATTTTTATGTTTGTCAGGGTGCTGGCACTGATGAGACTGTACTCACTGAAATTCTTGCCTCAAGATCTCAAGCTGAAATCACTCACATCAAAAAAGTCTACAGAGAAGGTACAGACCAAACTGGTGCATAGAACTGTTTTTTGGGGTGTTTTTGGAGCAACATTAACCAAATCAGAAACTTGGAAAAGCCCCCTGTTTTTGCCCTTCATTATAAGATAACAGGAATATATTACAGACAAAAATCCATTGGTCTATAGGCCACAATAGCACTAAAAGTTGTCCTGTTTGGCTAATAGGTGCAAAGCAAATAAGACAGCGGGCTCACGCTCCCTAAGTCGGGATGCTGCCAGGATGGTATCAGCTTGAAGGGCAAACAAGTTGTTGGAATTGCAGCCAGTTTGCTTATTGCAATATTTAAAGGGGAACTATCAGCAAGGTTTAACAAATCTAAACTGCTAATATGTCCCTATTGCACGGGAAACACCGAGGAGGAAGGTATGTTTCTTACCTTCCTCCTTTGCACTGTGTTGGTGCAGTTAAGGCTCTATTACACAAAGCGATTATAGGCCGTATTCGGCCACTACAGACCTTTACGGCTGATACTCGTTGTGTAATAGAAGACAACACTCAGCCGATCGTTGTCTTTCAACAGGCTGAAACACCAACGATCAGCCTGTTAACGAGCTGCTGCCGTCACCTTGAGTTACAGGACCGGTGGCAGCAGACCGCCGCTGTCTCCTATGGGCTGCCCGGACAATAACCCGGGCAGTCCCCCCTGGCTCTTACCTGCTTGCTTTCAACGCGTGTAATAGCGCAGTTGACTGTTTGGCGCTCGCTTGCTCTCCACATCACCCCGTGTAATAGGAGCTTTAATCTTTGCTTCACAGTCAGGTGAGACCCCCATAGAGCCGATCCACCCCCGGCCGGCCCGCCTTTTTGTAATGATAATGAATGGAGTGGGCTTGCCAGGTGCAGGCAGTTATCCTAACAATCTCATCGGACCATGGAGCAAACTAACTGCACCAGAACGGCACCGAGGAGGAAGGTAAGAGACATACCTTCCTCCTCGGCGTCTCCTGTGCAATAGAGACCTAGCAGGTTAGAGTCGTCTAATGTATGTACATGTTCTGTTAACATGAAATTGTATATAATATTGTACCTCCTAAGTATAAACGAGAAGTTGTATGCTGCAGGGCTTACTCTTAGCTTTTTATTTGACATGTAGTAGTCTAGCAAGGTCCTCCTCCCTTCGAAGCTCCCACAGCACAGACATTGGAGCTGCACACTTCATTTATTAACTGAAAAGCTCCATCAGCAGACAGTCAGTCTGGCAGCTAAGCTTCCCATCCGCTTCTGCTCCATTTCTCCTATTTAATACTGTAAAAGCAGTGGCGCAATACTTCCTCTTGGCTATAGATACCTAAAAGACAGAGCACAAGCACCTGCTGTCACTTTCTAAGTGCACAGCCCTGTCTGGACTGCAGGAACTCAGAGAGGAAAGGATTAATAAACTTTGCAAGGATTTATAAGACGACAGTGACATCGCTGCAGAGCCCCAGATGACTATTTATAAGCAGTATTTAAGAAGTCTGGCGAAAATTTTTATTAAATTATTGTATTGCCCCATAAAAGTTATACAAATTATCAATATACACTTATTGTGCGAAATGCACATAAAGTGCCTTTTTCCCTGCACTTACTACTACATCAAGGTTTCACTTCCTGGATAACATGGTGATGTCACTTCCTGGATAACATGGTGATGTCTTGACCCGACTCCCAGCTGTGTGGGCTGTGGCTGCTGGAGAGGATGATGGCAGGGGGACACTGAGGGACAGAGGGCACTGGAGGGACACTGAGCATTCCTTTGCCATCATCCTCTCCAGCAGCCACAGCCCGCACAGCTCTGGGAGTCGGGTCGTGACATCATCTTGTTATCCAGGAAGTGAAGCCTTGATGCAGTAGTAAGTGCAGGGAAAAAAGTACTTTATGTGCATTTCCCGTAATCAGTGTATATTGGGGATTTGTATAACTTTTGGGGGGGGCAATACTATACTTTAATAAAGATTTTTTGCCGGACTTCTCCTTTAAATAACCTGAAGATTTATCAAAAGTGGCGCTGAGGATGAAGATAAGAAAAATAACCTTATTCTTAGTGTTCTGCGCTCTATGGAAACATACCAGCAGGTGAGTCTCCTAACCTGTTGTTAGTTCCCCCTTTAAGCAGTTTAAAGAGAAACTATCAGCAGGTTACAAGTAGATGAATCTAACCTGCTGATATGTCCCTGTTGCATAGGAGACACAAAGGAGAAAGGTATGTGTGAAGTTATGGTGCTGTTCCGGTGCAGTTAGTCTTTTGTATCACGGCTCGGTGAGACTATAGGGAGCACTGGGGCACCTATTAGGAGCACCGCCCACCCCCATAGCACCAATCCGGCCCTGGCTGGCCTTCTCCATTTATTATTGTTAGAAAGGGGTGGGCTGGCCAGGGGCGGATCAGGGAGCAGGGCAGTGCTCCTAACGTCTCACCAGACCGTGGAGCACAGACTAACTGCTCCGGAACAGCGACGAAGAGGAAGGTAAGAGACATTCCTTTCTCCTTGGCGTCTTCTGTGCAGTAAGGACATATCAGCAGGTTAGATTTGTCTAACCTGCTGATAGTTCCCCTTTCTTCTTATGTGCATACAATCTTGGCCTAAAGCCTAGGCCCTGGGTCCATTGTAACCTGCTTGGCTAGACTCGGCTGGAGTTGTGGGCCATCCTGTTACCTCGCGGCAGACGACTTGACAATTTGAAAATATCATACTTTACCTCACCAGGCTGCAGGTCTCCTTCTCCCGGTCCTGTGCGGCACCATCAGCTTCGGAGCAGCCTGTCTGAGCTGACAGACCACTCAGCCAATCACTGGCCTGGAACACCGCGGCCAGTGATTGGCTGAGCAGTCTGTCAGTTCAGACAGGCCGCTCCGAAGCTGCTGTGGCGCGGGACCCGGGGAGAGGGAGAAGACCTGCGCCTGGACAGGGCTGCAAGGACATCGATGTCCCTGCAGCCCTTGCTGAACGGTTGTCGGGCCGTGGAATAGGATCTAGCAGATCGGCGCTCGTTTACATCGTTGATCGGGCCTTAGTCAGCCCGTGGAATAGGACCCTTACTTAGGATTACCTTCTCCTCTAATAAGGGGCGCGCAGTGTGTTCCTAGAGAGAACGCAGTCATTATGTGGAGTCGTCTTATGGATGAAACCGCTATCTAGTCTGCACTGCAGGATGGCAGAGCAAAGGGGCGAGTCTTCACCAATATGAACAATTCTGCACATCAGGTCTGAAGCCTGAATATTACTATACTTATACTGTACTTATTATTGCTGTAGAATACCAATGTGAACTGGAAGACTCCATCACTGGAGACACATCTGGTTACTTTCAAAGAATGTTGGTTGTCCTCGTCCAGGTAAGGCTGAACTTTTCTACTATGGAGCTTGATTTACATGTTTGTGACAAAGGAGTCTTAAATACTAAACTACATGGGGGAGATTTGTAGAACTGGCTAATGGTCCATTTACACTGAAAGATTATCTGACAGATTATCTTCCAAAAATAATCTGAAGCCAAAGCCAGGAATAGATTTCAAAAGAGGAAAAATCTCAGTTTTCCATTATGACCTGATCTCTGTTTATAGTCTGTATTGTGGGGGGTCTGAAACTGTTATCATGAGACACTATCCCCTTCTCCGACCTGCTATAACACTGTACATGGATGCTAGCGGTCTGTACACTATACGCTAACAAATACACTATACTTCACATCTCTGCCATGGCCTCTGGATATCGCATTAGCATACAGTGCACTGACTTATTGCAGTCTTACCGGAGGGAATGATGGTTGAAAGATGAAAAAACTGATTCCAAATATGTTTTTTTCTTAAATCTGTCTATGCATTATAGGATTCGAGATGACAGATTCCTTTAAAAGTAAACTAGAAACCATTAAGTAGTGCAATATATTTCCTCTAAATGCTATGGGATGACTTTTTCATAGATTTCTCTCTATAGTTTGTTCTCATTATTTTACGAGCGTACTGTAGCGGCTTCATTGATATTTCATGACGTCTAATCAAATATATATTTTTTGTATATAAAATTTCAGGCAAACCGAGACCCTGACTATAAAGTGAATGATGTTCTTGTTGAACAGGACGCTGAGGTTGGTGTGTTCTCAACTGATAAAAGGACGAACATGAATTTTGCAGTCGTCCCCTGAAATCTTTGTTGAATTGGTTGTTCTGCTTGTTTCTGCCTGATCCCTCAATGAATTTCATTACTTTTTGATAGGTTTTATTTAAAGCTGGTGAGCTGAAATGGGGCACAGATGAAGAAAAGTTCATCACTATATTGGGAACTCGCAGCGTTGCCCACTTAAGGAAAGGTAACTGGCCCTTTGGGATCTCTAAACCATAATTCAAGCTTCTGCTTAGATCTCATTGTTTTGTGCTTTTTTTATGCATCATATTCAGTGTTATTACTGTTATAACAGATTTTTTTTTTCACATTTTTCTAATTTTTATTAAGAATTTTCAAAATGCTATAAAAACATCAGTAAGGCTTGTGTTCACACTATGTTTTTGCAATCTGCTTTTTTTTATCCATTTCATTTTTCAAAAAACTGATGAAAAAAAAAAGAGAGAAACTTTTGCGCACATTCATTTTGAACAGTCTTTCCATTGTCGCACATTATAAAAAAAAAAAAAAAAAAAAAAAAAAAAGCATCTAAACGTATCATTTTTTTAAACCAACACTATGGAAGGGATGCATTCCCCCCCCTATTATTTCTTTTAATGCTTGAAAAGGGAGCGTTTATACAGACTATAGTCTTTCGTGAGTACGGCTACCGCTATAGTTTCAAGCAATAACCTAACTTGAGGAGCACAGATTGCATTTGCTATGGTCTCAACATCCCTCCGAAATGAATCAAGACCTGGTCAGTCCCACCATGGGTGGGTGGGTGGTTGGGGGGGGGGGGAAGTATCAGCCTCCTGTTCACATCTCCATAACAAAGGTATTACAAAGTTCTACTTTATATAATAGAGATTTCACATGTCTAGTAAAATATGGCTGTGTAAACGAGCTGGGGCTGCTGGACCAATCCTTATAATTGTCAAGATCTAATTTCTCTGCAAAAAGAAATGCAACAGTGCCGCACAGGGGACCCAAACTGACCATATAGTAGAGATTTCAGATTGTTAAAAAAAAAAATTTTTTCCAGTGAACAAATAAATCACCAATGGGCTTCATGTGGGTATACATCTGCCATTTGACTTTAAAGGGAAACTGACAGCATGGGTATACAGTACATATCAAAGTGCTGTCAGTTTCCAGTTCCCTATTTTACAAGCCTAGCATGTGTACCTATATCTTTCCCCTTTGATCCGGCATTTTTGCAAAAAACTATCTTTAATTCACGGCCCCTGCCTCCCCCTGATTCATCTTCAGCTACTTTAAACCTAATGAAGATGAAGTGTTTCTATTCAAAAAGTAGGGTTTCCAGAGATTCCTGTGTCCACATCTGCAGTTAAATATAGCAAGTATACCTTGTGAATATTCTGGATTTTATGCACCGTATATTATGCATTTTCTATGTTTGGTGATCAGCCTCGTAAAACACATTAATAGGAAATGTATATTGCTCTCAGTTAACCATGAGGTTGATACGATGTCGATGTGCAGCATGTCAGAGGCAGGCAGTCTGTGCAAGAGAAGTTTCCAGTAGTTGGAATGTCTTGATGGTTTCACAGATGGAAGAGATTAAAATATCTCCAGCATGAGTTTTCCTCATAGCAAAATTTTCCATGTGGTTAGAAATCACATTTTTGAATCTTTCAGGAAAAGGAGTTCTTCAAACCTCAAACTTTCCTCCCCTCCCCCCCATTTATTAATAAACCTGTTCTCGTATTCTGCGTAGTCAACCATTCATTCCCTTAACTCACAAAAAGTTAAATAGGTTTATTTTACTTTATTCTTTTAAAGTATGTTCTACTAAATATTTATTTTTGCCGACATACTCCCTGGTTATATTGGGATGGCTGGTTTGTTAGAGCGTTCCAGAATGTGTATTCTGGAACTCCACAGGCTATGCCGTAATTGTTTGGTAGGCGGGGGTCCAAATGCAAAGACCCTCATATATTAGGATAATGGGTCCCAGAACACTACCTTGCCCAGTTTTGACCTGCTCTCCCCATTAAAGGGGTTATCCAGCGCTACAAAAACATGGCCACTTTCTTTCAGAGACCGCACCACTCTTGTCTCCAGTTCAAGTGCGGTTTGCAATTAAGCTCTATTCACTTCAATGGAACTGAGCAGCAAAACCCCGCCCAAGTTGGAGACAAGAGCGGTGCTGTCTCTGGAAGAAAGTGGCCATGTTTTTGTAGCGCTGGATAACCCCTGTAAAGCCTATAGAAGTTAAGTCAAACAAGCAGTGTCATACAATTTAATTCACAACTTAGATAACACCCCCTTTATACAGATTAGAGAGAATCCCAACATCAAGAACAAATACAATCATTTTTTATTTTTTAAATTTTTTTTTAAGAGTGGGTTCACACATAACAGAATCGCAGCTGATGTAAACGCTGGCCCCCTTAAGCCCCTGCGGCTCAGTGAAAATGTTACCAGTCCGCACTCTGGCCTGCTTCTGTGGCTGCCGGCATCCTGACGTCCCGCTCAGCCAATCAGTGGGTGCGGCAGAAGCAGGCCAGAGCGGACTGGTAAAGTATTTATCGAGCTGCGGCAGGTTAAGGGGGGCAGCGTTTACATACAAAATCAGCTGCGATTCTGTTATGTGTGAATCCACCCTTACAATCATTTTTAACTTATTAAAAACATTTTATTTGTTCTTTGTGTTTACTTACTCACCGCAGGATGAAGTGTCAGCTGTAGAAATGTAAAAACTGACAGTACAGGGAATCGTAGTGGATTTCGCTGCAAACTCGCAGTGTGAAATCCACTGCGATTCCTTTATGTGTGAACCTACCCTTAAGGGCTAGTGTGATATCTGACTCCACTTCATAGATATCCTTAGCACTAAAGACTCTAAATACCTCTTTTTTTTCTTTTTTTCAGTATTTGATAAGTACATGACCCTCTCTGGGTATCAGATTGAAGAGAGTATTGGCCGGGAGACCTCTGGTAACCTTCAAAGGCTGCTTCTTGCTATGGGTAAGGATCAGAGTTGTCTCTTTCTGCTGTCAAAAACAACCAGAACAAACACAGACTTAAACAAGGCTATCATTATGGTGTGCAATTAAAACCTAGGAAATTCTAAGTAGTATTATTATATTTCTTTTGGGAAATAGACTCCTACATAGAATGCTTTTCCATGAAGAATGTAAAAATAAGCTAAACCTCTTACGGAAATATATATGTTCTAAAATAAATAACAATAAATTACTGAAATATATGTTATAAAATAGATAACAATAAATGCTAAAAGTCCCTATATTTAGTGTTATGGTATGGGTTATTAGCGTTATGGTATGGGTATGGTGTTAGACAGTCTAATACACTTTGGTGAAGCAATTTGAGGTGCTAGGAACACAGAGGGTCCAGATGTATAAATCTGTAAAAGAGAAACGGTTCCAGCACTCACCAGTTCAGTAGAAATTCTTACTTTTATTCCAAGGGTTTCAGGATAACAGGGAGTGAGTGTGGGAGCATCTCCAAAGGCGACAGCTGTTTCAGGCTACATAGCCCGTTCCTGGCCAGGGGCTGTCCTGGCCTGAAAAAGGGCTATGTAGCCTGAAACAGCTGTATAAAATACAACTGAAACCTGCCATATAAAAAACAAGACATACTGAGGTTTAGTAAAGGGCTAGTGCAAATCTGTGGCTCCATACAAAACTGCTATTTGCATGAACCCCAAAGCTCTTATAATGGTTTTACATATCTGTCTGATTTGACTTGTTCTGCTTTGTGTTTGTGCTCAGTGAAGTGTGTCCGGAGTGTTCCTGGATACCTTGCAGAAGCTTTGTACAATGCAATAAAGGTGAGTTCACCATTTGTCACGCACCTTGTATGAAGCACAGCGTCTAACAATGATTACTAGTTTAGGCTGAAGCTGTGGCCAAACTTTCCAAGTCACATGCCTGCAGAAAATCGTATGCTTCTGGCGCAACAATGATAAATCGCTCCATTGTCTTTTTGCACTAAATATATAAAGTGATGAAAATTTCAACCTTATGGCACTTAATATGTGTAATTCTTGTCAAGTGGCAAAATTCTATATCCCATTTAAAGTTGTTAAATGTACTAATCCTGCGCCCAAGTCTAAACCTTTCTAATAAAATGTACATCGCTCCCAGGCCGGAAGAGTAAGCTTCAGCTAACATTACATTAGCAGGTGTCTGCTGGAAGCGAAGTCATGCACAAAGTTCTCTTTAGACGTCATCTGCACGAACAGGCTTGAAAGGCTTTGTTACTGCACTGACTGACTGGCAAAGGATGTACAGTAGCCTTATATTTACTTAGTGTATAACCCAAGGTGACTGACATTTCCCTTACATTTGGATATGACACAGACCTGACCTGCTCTATGTCAGTTGGACTATTGGATAACTGTTAGTGGAAAAAAAAATCTACATATATATCTGTCTAGATCAGTGATTTTCAACCAGTGTGCTGTGGCACACTAGTGTGCCGCGACACATGGTCGGGTGTGCCGCGGGGAAAGTTCCCCAAACTATGGTGCCCCTGTGAAACAAGAGAAAACAATGGGGGAGAGAAACCTGGGGATGGGGGAGAAACGGGAGAGAAGCAGGGTGGAGAGAAGCACAGGAGAGAAGCATGGGGGAGAGAAGCACAGGAGAGAAGCACGGGGGAGAAGTATGGTGGAGAGAAGCACAGGAGAGAAGCAGGGGGAAAAGTATGGTGGAGAGAAGCACGCGAGAGAAGTAGGGGGGAGAAGTATGGTGGAGAGAAGCACGCGAGAGAAGTAGGGGGGAGAAGTATGGTGGAGAGAAGCACGCGAGAGAAGTAGGGGGGAGAAGTATGGTGGAGAGAAGTAGGGGGGAGAAGTATGGTGGAGAGAAGCACGGGAGAGAAGTAGGGGGGAGAAGTATGGTGGAGAGAAGCACGGGAGAGAAGTAGGGGGGAGAAGTATGGTGGAGAGAAGCACAGGGGGGAGAAGTATGGTGGAGAGAAGCACGGGAGAGAAGTAGGGGGGAGAAGTATGGTGGAGAGAAGCACAGGGGGGAGAAGAAAACAGGCCCAGGTTTCACACTGAGTATAAATACATTTTTATGTATAATATGTAGTGTTTTAGTGTCATTTTGTGCCATTTTGGTTGGTGGTGTGCCCCAGGATTTTTTAAGTATAAAAAGTGTGCCGCGGCTCAAAAAAGGTTGAAAATAACTGGTCTAGATTGTATGTTTTGTTACTGGTTTTGTTACTCCTATTGATTTTAATAGATTGTAAGTATCATCACACTGGTTACTTTCAAAAACTTTTGACTAAAGTTTTGATTGGCGGGGGTCTGGGTCAGATCACTAGAACAAGTGGGGAGAAGTGCCATTTCTCCCTGCTCGGTGCACATGGCTGACCCATGAGTTGCTATAGAAGCCCTGGCTTCTCTGTTATGAGTAGAGTTGCTGGTACTGCACGTGACCCACAGCTCTATTCATTCCTATGGAGACATCGGAAAGAGCCAAGTAAGCCAGAAGAGATGCACTCTGCTCTCTCTGTAGGAATGAATAGAGCCGCAAATCATGTGGCGTACCTGCAGCTCTATTCATAACACAGAAGTCGGGGGCCCCGATATGGAGATCAGTGGAGGTACGTAAGTCGGATCCCTGTGATATCTTAAGGTATGTCCACAATACGGAATCCCAGCGGATCCCCTGCCGCGGGTTCCGCCGCTCGCTCGCGGCGGCGCACATCTCTGCTGGTTCCATAGGCTTCATTCTGTGGTTTGTCAGATTCCGCCATCCGCCCGAAGAATGAACGGGTTGGCCGCGAGTGGGAGCAAGCTGCGGAATCCACGGTGGGTGATCTGCCAGAATTCCATAGTGTGGACATACCCTTACTTTTTCCCTATCCTATGGATAGGGAAAAAGTTGATTTTGCCCGGACAACCTCTTGAAATGGGTTGTTCACCAAAAAAGTGGTGCCAGAGATTTGTAATTTACTTCTTCTTCTTTACTACTTCTTCTTTACTTCTTAAGTCTTACAGTATTTTATCAGCTGCTGTATGTCTAGAAGGAAGTGGTGTATTATTTCCAGCCTAGATAGCAGGAGAGGTTTTCTATGGGTATTTGCTGCTGCTCTGGACAGTTCCTGACATAGACAGAGGTGGCAGCAGAGAGCGCTGTGTCACACTGGAGAGAATACACCACTTCCTGCAGGACATACAGCAGCTGATAAGTACTGGAAGACTTGAGATTTTTAATAGAAGTAAATTACAAATATCTGGCACCAGTTGAAAGAAAACATTTTGGGTAAACAAGCCTTTTAATGCAATGCAGGTAAACTATCAGTTTCCATTGAATAACAGCAAGCAGATGTCTTAGAAGCTGTGAAGAATTGGAACTGAAATCTTATCACTTGTATAACTTGTCAGTACACAGTGTTATCCTTTAACCATACTAGTAAGCATGTGTTCTCTCTATTTTCATTCTGGTCTGTGTTACGCCCCGTGCAGGGAGCCGGCACCGATGACAGCACCCTGATAAGGATTATGGTTTCCAGGAGTGAAATTGACTTGCTTGAAATTAGGAAGGAGTATCGTAAGAATTTTGGAAAATCTCTGCTCCAGGCAATTAAGGTAAAATAACACTTATTTCTTTATATTCCATTACTTACTTACAAGATTATTTAAAAACTCTTATTTGGACAACTTAAAGCAGAGGTAGGGATCCTTGGCTCTCCAGCTGTTGCAAAACTACAACTCCCATCATGTCTGGACAATTACTGGATACATGGAATAAGACTTACTATACACTTGGACTAAACTAGGAACAACATTATCTAAGTTTTTTTTTTTTTATTCATGAAAATCCTATAATCAGCAAATTCATATGTGGATTTCTTGTAATCTACCATCAGACCAAAACGACTTATATGCCCCACCACACACTGTTACTAGTCTGTTGTGATATATACCAATTATTATCTATATCTGAGCTGTATATGGCTGGCAAGAGTACAATACAAAACAGTTATTATGGTCAAGTGATTGTGTCACAATGGCCCTGCAGTCAGATGGTCACATTTTTGATTTGTGCATGGATCCAGCTTTTCCAGGCAACCGGGGGGGAACGGCAATGAGATCAAAGGCAGCCCGACATATAAACCAACTGTTGAGCAAACAAAGCGATTCACTTGGTTTGTAATGTAAATTCGCTTATCTCTAGTAACTATTAGAGATGAGCGAATAATGAAATATTCGATAATTGGATTCGAATAGCTCCCGATATTCGTATATTCGAACGAATATCGAATCCCATTATAGTCTATGGGAGAAAAATCCTTGACCTGTAAATCAATATTCGACCACTAAAGGTATTATCCCACACACAGTATACAGCCGTATACCGGATATATAATTGTTTTTACAACAATAAAATTAAAGGGCTGGTCGACTCCTTTACAGGACGCAGACTGCGCAAATCAGTAGTGGCAAGATAACAGCTATTATCCCACTCTCACAGTTTACAGCCGTATACACGATCAGTAGATGTCTGAACACACTGCCTGTCTCACAACAGCTTCTAAATCTGTTTTTTATATTTTTAGCCCTAACAAGGGCTTAAAGGGGTCCCTCCCTACCTAACTTCACCTAAAAGCTTTCTCTCCCTGGTATACAGTCTGTCCCTCTCTATCTCCAACCAGCAAGTGACACAAATCTGAAATCACTATTCTTATAAGTCCTGCCTATTCCCAGTGCCTGTCCCTCCCCCCTGCATTGTTATTGGCTGGAAAAAAGCACATGGGGGGGGTGGAAGGGCGAATCAAATTTTTACTGCGTTATTATTCGAATATTCAAATACAATCGAATAGCGTACTATTCACTCATCTTTAGTCATTCATTTGAAATAAAAAATAAAAAATTACATGTCAGGGTCTTTGTGCTGGATTTCACCCCTGAGGAAGTCCGGTTGGGCAGACGGAACGCGCGGGGATTTTTCCCTTGACACCCCATCACCACCCTGTTGCTTGTATACTCATGGTGACATCTTATTACTTGGTCTGATTTTCACTTCATTGCTTCTAAATAATTCTCTCTTTTTCTATTAGGTGATATTATTTACAGTACATATACTTCTTAGTATTGTGGATTATTTGTGTAATTTAGGATTTATAATTATTTGTTGGTTATTTATACATTGCACTTGCACTTTATTTGTACAGGGTGTGTGACATACCTAGACTGGGGTGTCCTTGTGGGTGGTACCATACTGGGTACCCCCATATTTGTTATAGATTTTTAATAGTTTTTAAGCCTGTGGGATCATTGACTTCTAACACTGTACCTGTCACAATAAAGTACTTTTATTTATTATACTTTTTGGTGTGCTATGGTATATAAATTTGGCATAGCTTTTTCTGTAGTATAGTTATATCGGTTTATATGCTTACCATTTAGCACCCATTATTGCTATTGAACTGTGCATGTCCAACATTTTTTGTTTGTCGGTTTTTACAAGTCCGCGTAATTATTAAAAAAAAATTACATTAAAACTTTTAAAAACACAACTATACAATGACTATATATCCAGTCTTGCATATACATGATATTGTCAGTTCTAAAAGTACTTTTCTACTGCCACTACGTCTATAGTGCTACAGTCCTATGTAAGTACTGCTACGGTGTTTGCACTTGCCACTTGAACATGATGCATATAGTATATACTATGTTGTCTTTGTGACTCGTTAAAGATCATATCAGTGGCCAATAATTCTGTCTCTCTTTCAGGGTGACACATCCGGAGACTACAGGAATACCCTCCTCCTTATATGTGGCGGAGATGATGAGTAATGTTCCCAAGAAGGCCACCATGTTTAAAACCTTCATGTTACAGTAGAACAGTTACTATATGTAATTGCTGAGTGTATTTGTACTCGCCGTATTGTCCCATGATGTTTTGGCTGCATTACCTTTATCGATCCTGACCCACTGCTGTTATACTGAACCAAACCTAAATCACCAACGGGTTCTATGCTAAGCAGGGTTCATTAGAACTGTAGGCAGGTCTTGATGTTGAGGAGTTAAAGGGGTTGTTCACCTAATTTTTTTTTCTTTCAAAATAACTGGTGCCAGAGATTTGTAATTTACTTCTATTAACAAATCTACTGTTTTCCAGTACTTATCAGCTTCTGTATGTCTTGCAGGAAGTGGTGTATTCTTTCCATTACTCTCTGCTGCCACCTCTGTCCATGTCAGGAACTGTCCAGAACAGTTCCAAAAAATCCTTATAGAAAACCTCTCCTGCTCTCTAGACTGGAAAGAATACCACTTCCTATAGGACATACAGCAGCTGATAAGTACTGGAAGACTTGAGATTTTTTTTTTTTTTTTTTTTAAATAGAAGTAAATTATAAATCTGACACTTTCTGATACCAGTTAAAAAAAAAAATGGTGAAAAACCCCATTTAATGTGTAAAAATGTGCCTGTACTATGGCAGAGTGACAATGGTCTTGCTTGTAATCTGGGACAATATTTCAGGTGCTAATATACACTGCAGCCAAGGCAGACTAATATTTATATGCAACTGAAGTCTACTTTTTTTTTTTTTTTTTTTCAATGTAATGATATTAAAGCCAGTAGCTGCCATTTTGAGTCACCTGGGACCATTCCATTTCAGATACATGTCTGTTACTCTCTAACAATCTGTTTTGTGCATATTGTAACCTCCAGCTCACTTTCCTCGGCTGCTTTCCACAGTATTAGATCATGAACCTATTGATAGATCTTGCACTAAAGTCCGGCCTGATTTGTTCACTTACCTGGAATAATATAAACATGCATCTTCCCTTTATAGGAAATAAACTTCTTAATATCAAGATGTGTGATTTTGGTTTTAATATTATATAGATTATCAGGTCAAAGTTTTTGTACTTTCCTTTTTTTATGACTTTTTTTAATGTTGTTTTTTATTCAATGTATAAAACATAAAGAATCATACACACAGGAAAATACAATGAGCATCAAAACAAGTAGGGAATAGTAGCATAGTAGGGAAAATAAGTCGGACGTTCATAGACCAGCTCAAATAGAAAACGTATCTCAACAGAGACCTGGAATGGTAGAACACGTCTGGTGACCACCTCAAGGAGGGGAGAAAAAGAAATAGCTGAAACATACTGCTCAATCCAAAATTTGCAAAACATATTAGACAAACATAACATACAATAGGACAAGACATGGAGTATAAAAAATTTTGCCACAAGATGTCGCTATTGCAAGTAGGCGTAGTCAGTTATTGCACAGCTGTAGTATTGAAGGGGTTATTGTTTTGTTTACATGTCACATGGATCTGTAAGCCAATAAGAGTATACTCTTCTATCCTAGCATTTCTCTCTTTAATTCTCACATATGCACTCCTGACCCACTCACAGCACACCTTACAGGAGCAGTAGATAGGAAGTCACATGGGTAGAGGAAGTGTAGTGTCTTTTGTCGCTAGACTCTGTAGAGGAAGGATACAAGCCAGCCCTTTGCCAGGTCCCCAGTCTCAGTGTGCAGTCTAGAAGCAGACTAGGCACATGCAACCTAGTTTCTTCTCAAGTAACTCCACTCAACACTATGCAGTGTTAAACCCTTCACTAGAGAGGACAAGTCAGAGATCATCTCAACCCACGCCGTGGACAAGGAGAGACACAGTGCAGGACATAAGAAAGTAAAGGAAATGATCCAGATAGAGCAAAGTTGCTAGAAGCCTATGAACTCTATCTCGCAGCGTGGGTGTAAGCAGGGAATCCTCAGCATTCCACTCATCCCAGGTAACAAGGTCTGGGGCCTTGTGTCACCCACTAGGACTGGTCCCCCCAACACTGGTAGGGCAGTAGGTGGTGCAAAGTATTCTCTCTCTCTCTCTTCGAGAGTATTCTATTTCTACCCCCCACATCCCAGCAGAGCACAGTACTACTTGGGTTGGGACTCTCCGACATCCTCCTCTCTACTCTTCTGATTCTCTACTTTTACCTCTCAGAACGCAACTCAGTCGGCACGACTGTACCACTCTCTATACTCTCACTACAGACCTGGATCCTAAGCTATCAAGTGTCTTATCAAGTGTAACGTATTATATCAATGCAAAGCTGTATGATCTGCTGCATACAAGTATTTTCAGAGCAAACCAGATTTTATTTATGATAAAGAGACTCTGTGGTTCCTCGTCAAGCACCAACACAGTACACACACTCCTTGGGTCATCTCCCCTTTCTGTGGGTGGCAGTGCCAATAGTCCGGGTGGGTCACTATTCCACTCCTGACCACCGTGATAAGTTCCCAAGGGACCTTGCAACAACCCGGCAGGACACTGTGCACAAGGGGAACAAGGAATAACCGGCCCTTTAAAATAAAAGCAGGTGTGCCACCATACCTATGTGCCCAACAGGCACTGGCGTCACGACATAACATCACTGGGCCCGGTTATATCTCGACCACCCACCATAGACTTGGCGTTACACTTAACCATCTGGCAAGTGACCGGCCGCACCTCCTCCATACCACCGGAGGGGTACACCACATAAGCAACGCAGGGAGGAAAAGGGGAGTCTGTTTCCAAATTGGGGCAGGAGGATACGGGGTGACCAGTCTGGGGTTGGGAAAGGGGGATACAAGGTGACCAGTCTAGGGTGGGGGGGGCAAGAGAATACAGGGTGGTAATGTCGCATCTGTTAAGGTGTTTAGGCACCAAATTTAAAATGGTACAGCATGGTAAATACAACATTATCTATCCTGTACTATGAACAGCACTCTATCAGCAGCTGTTAGATTTGTCGTTCACAATGTAGTTAGTGTAAGGGCCCTATTCCACCGGACGATTATCGTTCAGATTATCGTTAAATCATTCGAATCTAAACGATAATCGTCCGGTGGAATAGGGCCCTAATGCATGCATGCATACAGCATAGTGTATGGTGTAAGGATTCCTGCCTTTTGCCTGTGCCCTTCATCCTTTAATTCAAGCAAAACAAACTCCCACAAACGTTTGAATGAATCAGCATTTTTTTATTTTGTGAAATTCAGAGCAAATTCGATATGTTCAGAACAGATTTGTTCACGTCTAAATCATTGTAATTGGTGAGGCGATTAGTTATTTCCCTTGTCAGCCTTTCTGACATGTCTGTCTGTCCATCCCCCTAGACTAGACCCTATGTTGTATGTTTCTTCTGTTTATTCCTCCTGGAAATGTATAAACTTACAGCTCCCTATTGGGGGTGTTTTTTACAAATATTCAGGAGGCATGGCGAAAATCCGAGTTTTAAAAAAAAAAGATGCTGTAGAACTGTTCTATTGCTTCTATAAGTAGAAACTAAAATAAATGTGGAGTGTATTGACATTTCAAATTTCTGAGAAACACTCCAATATCCTGTATTTATTTTTATCTGTTGACCAGCAGATGGCGATATTGGTCCAAAATCTATAGTACATACATAGCTTTATGCATCAGAAAAGAATATCGAATGTAACCTGAAATCGCTTGAGGTTAGCAGAATAATTCTAAGGTTTTTAGTTTTTTTTTTTTTTTTTATATATTCTGCATTAGGTGAACTAGAACAGCAAATATTGAGCACCTGACCATTTTAATAAAATGAAAAAAAAAAAAAAAAAAAGTCCTCCTCTCTATATACTTCTATACATTATCTTTTTGTTTGTTTTTTCATGTGCATTAACGCCATCCAGGCTGTAGGCCTCGATACACAAAAGGTCAAATCCTCACGCCCGCTTCATGCCCTTCAGTTTCTATTCTAGTGTCTAATTCAAGGAAAGCTCTGATTTTCTAAGCAATGATTTGTGGGATTGAGAAATTCTTGGAATCTTTTTGAACACGTTTTATAAAAAAAAAACATGGCAAGGAATGATTTAAATGTACAGACGTAAAGCCGCATAATGTCAGGTAACAATTGGAAAGATAAGATCCTTACTTCAGTTAAGAACAAAACAGGTTATGGTGCGTTTACACGGAACAATTATTGTTTGAATTTTCACGATAACGATTGCATTTAAGCAATAATCGGCTCTTGTAAACACAGCTAACGATCCAGCGGCAAGCGAGAAATTGTCCATTTTGATCTTTCGACATGGTCTCCAATTGTCGTTGGTTGTTCGCAAAAAAATTCGCAGATCGCTTTGTGTAAACAGTCTTTCAACGATTCACCCTATGTGTCAGATTGGCTTAAAGTGTCACCGTTGTTTTATTTTATTTTTGCAGAAATCGATAGTCCATTTTAAGAAACTTTGTAATTGGGTTTATTAGGCAAATATGCTGCTATTTGCATTCAAGAAGACTTTCCCCAGGTCTCCCCCCCCCCCCCCCCTCCTCTCTCTCATTCACTGCTCATTATCAGGAAATCTCTACTCTTTTACACAGTGGAGCCCTCTGTGACCTATGGAGAGGGGAGGAGGGAGATTAGTCGCCAGCAGAGACCAGAGAACAAAGGATCACACAGCGGGAGCTGCATGAAAGCCAGTATTCAGAGGTCAGAGAGGTCAGTGCTGACTGTCAGAGGAGATAGCCCAGTGATGTAGCTGTAAATTAACTCATTGTTGTCCTGTTTTCTCCCTCCACCCCTCCCCTCTCCATAGAAAATCATGAAGACACGGGGGAGAGCTTCAAACTGCTTTTTTGTGATAAAAATGCATTTTTCGGCTAATAAACCCAATTACAAAGTTTCTTAAAATCGCCTGTACTATTGATTTCTGCAAAAAAAAATTTAAACGATAGTGAAACTTTAAGCAATCTTAACCCTTAGGCGACCCTGGACGTACCTGTACGTCCAGGGCCGCCTCCCCGCGCTCAGAGCGGGGCTGCGCAGCGGCCGTGCTCTGAACCGCCGCGATCCTGGGTGCCGCATGTAGCCCGGGATCGCGGCTATTAGCGGGCACGGTGTGATTGCCGTGCCCGCTAATCAGGTCATCGGAGGCAGCTGTCAAAGATGACAGCTGCCTCCGATTACCGGCTGCAGATGATCGGTAGTGGTATAGTGGGGAGATCTCTCCTCCGCGATCTCTGTCCCTAATGCCGGCTGGGGACTGCTCCAAGATGGCGCCATCCCCCGGCTCGGCACTCGTTTGTTTTCGGCTGCAGCAGTGCCGATCTCATTGATCTTTGCTGTATAACTATACAGCAAAGATCTCAATGAGAGATCAAAGTGTATATACTAGAAGTCCCCCCAGGGGGAATAACCCTAACCCCAGGGGGAATAACCCTAACCCCAGGGGGGCTTCTAGTATATGTGTAAAAGGAAAAATAAAAGTGATGTTATAAGTAAAAAGCCCCCTCCCCCAATAAAAGTCAGAATCACCCCCTTTTCCCATGTTATAAATAAAAATAAGCAAATAAATAAATAAACATGTTTGGTATCACCGCGTGCGTAATCGCCCAAACTAATAATTAACCACATTCCTGATCTCGCACGCTAAATGGCGTAAGCGCAAAAATATCCCAAAGTGCAAAATTGGGCATTTTTGGTCGCATCAAATCCAGAAAAATTGTAATAAAAAGCGATCAAAAAGTCGCATATGCGCAATCAAGGTACCGATAGAAAGTAAATGTCACAGCCCCATAGACACAGCCCCATAGACCAAAGCATAAAAGCGCTATAAGCCTGGGAATGGAGCGATTTTAAGTGACGTATATTTGTTAACAATGATTGATTTTTTTACAGGCCATCCGATACAATAAAAGTTATACATGTTATATATTGTTTTAATCGTAACGACTTGAAGAACATATATAACAAGTCAGTTTTACCCCAGGACGAATGGCGTAAAAACACAAACCCCCCAAATAAAAGAAATGCGTTTTTTTTTTCAATTTCACCACACTTTGAATTTTTTTCTGGTTTCGCAGTGTACTTTATGCAAAAATTCAGCCTGTCATTGCAAAGTATAATTAGTGGCGCAAAAATAAGGGCTCATGTGGGTTTCTAGGTAAAAAAATGCAAGTGCAATGGCCTTTTAGACACAAGGAGGAAAAAACGAAAATGCAAAAATTTAAATTGGCCGGGTCCTCTAAGGGTTAAAACGATCATAATAACGATTTTTCCAAACGATATATCATTCCATCTAAATGCTGGTCATTATAAAAAAAAAAACATTGCTACTTCGAAATCATTAATCCTTCGATTGGGTGAATTATGGCTAAGTGTAAACGCACCATTAGTCTCTTGAGTCAGTAAGGTAAAGGTGCTGTTAAATGGGAAGATTATTGGCCGGACAGACACCTATTCCATTTTTCGATCATTGCCTGCAATTACACGGAATGATTATCGTTAAAATTCGAACAATATAACGATTTTCCGCACGATCGTTCTGTGTAATAGGACTCTTACTTTCATCGTGCCCAGCCAAATCTACATCTGCCCCGCACAGAGACACACAACTCCCCTACCCTGGACAGGGTGGGACCATATTACCTGGTACACATGACACATCTGGAAAGAGTGTAGAAGTCCCAGCTCTGGATTCCGGTGGGTCACTGATCAGTATCACAATGTACAATGATAATACAACAAGCAATACCTCTCAAGTGTCTCTCTTTTGGAGGGACAGTCCCTACTTTGGACCCATGTCCCTCTGTCCCTCTTTGCCCCTTACATGTCCCTCTTTTTGACCTAGAAATTAGATTTGCATTAATAAACTTTTTATATTGCTCTAGAAAGTGTCTGGTTTCTTACTGTATAATAGACCCAAACTTGCATATTCCATCATGTGGTGCACGTTGGATCCTAAACATAGTTATATTCAGATGAATCATGTAACATTATGGGCCCATTCACACATCAATTCACACATGAAAATTCATTGATTTCTAAGGCCCCATACACACATCTGTAGGTGTTATGGATCCGTTTTGGGGACATGATTTGTGCTGCAAAAGAAACATTACAGGACAACTCCGGCCAAAAGTATTTTTAATATGTTATTACTTATGGAAAGATAGACAAATTCTTAATGTACATTAATTATGGGAAATGCACATATAGGGCTATTTCCCTTAATTTAGTAGCTCATGGAGTCTTCAAATTCTCTCAAAAAACGTGATGTCACGAATCAGGTGTAATTCCTATGGAGTGTCCAGCAGGGGGCGCAGTATATGTAGATGTCTATGGACTGTATTGAAGTATATGGAAGAGTATGTATTGTAATGTAATGTAAAAACTACCCTTTATTGATGGACTATGTCAGAGTAGGTGTACCTTTTTGCACAGTGCCTGCATCGGGTGCATGGCCAGCCGGCTGTACTAAGAGGCGTGTGCTTCTTAGTAAATCCAGTTGGGAAAAAGGGGGCAGGGCTTTTTTTTTTAAGACAAGGTACAAGTACGCCAGTCTTGATAAATGTCCCCCATACTGCATAAAAGTCCTCAATGCTTTGTTGACCTAGTAACCACAGAGTTCCAAACCTGATCCAAATCACAAAAATAAGTGAGGTGATGAACCCCACTTCTCTATGTGTCAGTCTGAGTGTATTGAATAACGAGAATATAATCTGCCTGACTCCATTGTGTCAAATGTATATTTTGGCAGATGAAGGATAAGGCTATGGGATTGTGTTCGGGGTCTGGTCCCTCAGTTCAGCATATCAAGATATTTTGGACAGTTGTGTGCTTCCATCTTTGTGCGAAGAGTTTCTCATATCTTTTGAATCCATTCTTGGTTTTAGCCCAAAAACCGCAGGGTGTGCTCAAAAGTTTAGATACCTGTGCAAAATATGAATATGAATGAGAACACAAAAACTTTTTTCCATTCCATGGTTTTCTCTTTTTAAATCATAATGACAACCAAAAACATCCAAATGACCCTGATGAAAAGTTCCCATCCCCTAGTTCTTAGTACTGTGTATTGTCCCCTTGAACATCAATGACAGCTTGAAGTTTTTTGTGGTAGTTGTAGATGATGCTTGTTATTTTCTCAGATGGTAAAGCTGCCTATTCTTCTTGGCAAAAAGCCTCCCAGTTCCTGTAAATTCCTGGGCTGTCTTGCATAAACTGCATGCTTGAGTTCTTCCCAGAGTGGCTCAATGATATTGAGGTCAGGAGACTGAGATGGCCACTTCAGAACAGTAGCGTAGCTACCGTGGTCGCGGGGGTCGCCGCCGCGATCGGGCCCGCCACAAAGGGGGGCCCGCAAGGCCCTCCCGATCAATCACTCTTGTGACCGCAAGCATTGTTTTGCTTGCGGTCACAAGAGTCCGACTCCGTCTTCCCCCGGCTGCTGCGCGGCTGCCGGGGGTGTCGCGCCTTATCCCCGGCAGCGCACGCATCCCAGAGCTCTCTGCGCGCCTTGGGCCCTGACTTCCGGTTCCGGCGCGCAGGGAGCTCTGGGATGCGCACGCTGCCGGGGATAAGACGCGACACCCCCGGCAGCTGCGCAGCAGCCGGGGACAGACCGAAGGAGTGAGGATCAACGTGGGAGCGCATTGTCAGGTGAGTTAAGTTTTGTTTTGTTTTTTATCAGCCTGCAGGGTGGGGGGAAAGAGGGGGGCATGGAGGAGGGGGGGGGGGGGGGGTGAAGGGGACCATCTATAAGGGAGGGGGGGGGGGTGAAGGGGACCATCTATAAGGGAGGGGGGAGAGGGGGCCATCTATAAGGGAGGGGGGGGGAGAGGGGGCCATCTATAAGGGAGGGGGGGAGAGGGGGCCATCTATCAAGGAGGGGGGAGAGGGGGCCATCCATAAGGGAGGGTGAGGAGAGAGGGGGCCATCCATAAGGGAGGGTGAGGAGAGAGGGGGCCATCTATAAGGGAGGGGGTAGAGGGGGCCATCTATATGGAGGGGGGAGAGGAGGCCATCTATAAGGGAGGGTGGGGGGAGAGGGGGCCATCTATAAGGGAGGGTGAGGAGAGAGGGGGCCATCTATAAGGGAGGGGGTAGAGGGGGCCATCTATATGGAGGGGGGAGAGGAGGCCATCTATAAGGGAGGGTGAGGAGAGAGGGGGCCATCTATAAGGGAGGGGGTAGAGGGGGCCATCTATATGGAGGGGGGAGAGGAGGCCATCTATAAGGGAGGGTGGGGGGAGAGGGGGCCATCTATAAGGAGGGCAACATGGGGGGAGAGGGGCCATCTATTTGGGGGGGGTCAACATAGGGGGAGAGGGAATACACAGAGGGGGGCATATATTATTAGGGGGTCACACTAAATGAGGGTGTAAAGGGGCCAATACAAATATGCAGTATGTATATAGATGAGGATGGTGCCAGAGTGAGGAGACTAATATGTCTGTCTGGCAGATTCTGTGGATTCGTGGCTCAGAGAAGTTCTCATAACGGCCCAGGGCAGATGGAGAAGAAGATGAAAAGGGAAGAACTCCGATCAGAAAAGACGTCTCCTGTGAGTCACCTGATATAACTGCACTGTAATGTATATGGTGTATAGAACCTGTGTAGAGCTGGGGCCACCTCTATATGACTGGATGAGGTAATTTAGTATACTGGATTTGGTCAGTAACAATATGGTGGTGATGGTAGTGGTTGTGGTGTGGCAGTAATGTTTCCTTCCTATATACTGGTATTACTGGTAATATTGGTCTCAGTATACAGGATTTGGTCAGTAACAGTATGGCGGTAATATGTACGGTGATAATACTCTTCTTCCAATATGCTGGTGTTATTGGTAATATCTGTCTTGGTGTGTGTGTGTGTATGTATATATATATATATATATATATATATATATATATATATACACACCAATAGCATCACTTGGTCGTGAAAGGAGGGGGGGGGCCCAAGTTGGCCTCTCGCACCAGGGCCCAGGAGACATTAGCTACGCCCCTGCTTCAGAACCTTCACTTTGTTCTGATATCCAATTAATTGATAATGACAGTCAGCAGTGTTCAAACTGTGATTAACAAATGGAATAAGGGGCTCTGTAAAAACCAAACCACAGTTAGGTAGACCAACAAAAATTTCAGCCACAACTGCCAGGAAAATTTTTCAGGATGCAAAGAAAATTCCACAACATGAGCTAAAATACAGGACTCTCTGAAAACTAGCGGTGTGGCTGTTTCAAGATGCACAATAAGGAGGCTGCATGGTCGAGTCGCCAGAAAAAAGCGAGTATCTCACCTACAATATGCCAAACAGCACAGAGACAAGCCTCAAAACTTCTGGAACAAGGGAATTTGGAGTATAGTTATGCAACTATAAACGTTGCATTTGGAGAGGTGTCAATAAGGCTTATGATGAAAGAAACATCATTCCTACTGTAAAGCATGGAGGTGGGTGACTAAAGTTTTGGGGATGTGTGAGCTACAAAGGCACAGGAAACTTGGTCAAAGTTGAAGGAAAGATGAATGCAGCACATTATCAGCGAATAGTGGAGGCAAATTTGCACTTATCAGCATGGAAGCCGCACATGGGACATACCTGGTCATTCCAACATAACAACATCCAAAACACAAGGGCAAGTTGACCTGTCATTGGTCGTACAGCAGAACAAAGTGAAGGTTCTGGAGTGGTCATCTTAGTCTCCTGACCTCAATATCATTGAGCCACTCAGTGCGTGCAGCTCATGCAAGACAGCCCTTTTTGCCAAGAAGAATGAGGAGCTCTACCAACTGAGAAAATAAAGAGTCTCATCCACAACTACCACACTCAAGCTGTCATTGATGTTAGAGGGGGCAATACACGGTATTAAGAACTGGGGTATGGAAACTTTTCAGGGTCATTTGGATGTTTTTGATTGTCATTATTTTTTATTTCCTGCCAATTTGGGTCATGTGGGTCTTATGAAGGGGAGTGCCAGCTGCTCAGAAAAGGGAGAAATATAAAATACAACACGGAGAGAAAGGAGCGACTGTACATCCCACCTATGGCTGATACTAATGCCGCTAGGCTATTTGTAAAAACCAACGCGAGGATGTTGGTATATAATTTGATCAAACCATATTGCCCCGTGTACCATGTGCCGGTCTTCTGGTTCACACGGGTCCCTACGCTAACTCCACACTGTGTCGGTCAGCAACTGCTAACCCAGCAAAGCGTGCACATGCAGGGAAGGGTGGCCATGGAATGGCCCTGCAACCCCAATGTCACAGGACCAAACCCTTTCTCCCCATGTTTAACATACAGTAGAACATCGGTAGAACCATTCCGATCATCGAACAAATTGTTCGTGATTGGCGAACTCAAACAATTAGCATCATGTTCGTACAAACATATGAACATGTTCGCTCATCACTATTTAAGACCTGGAATTTTCAGGTGCTCTAGGGAGCCCCAACATGTCCGCAGTTAGATACCATGTACTAAATTTTTTGAACACTGACCTCATTAGTCCTCTCACACTCCAATCAGTCCAAGGACAGATAGTGGAGGAGATTTATCAAACATGGTGTAAAGTGAAACTGGCTCAGTTGCCCCTAACAAACAATCAGATTCCAACTTTCATTTTCCAAAGAGTCTGTGAGGAATGAAAAGTGGAATCTGATTGGTTGCTAGGGGCAACTGAGCCAGTTTCACTTTACACCATGTTTGATAAATCTCCCCCACTAGTGTTTTCATTTAGAGCAAGACCCGGTGTTGTGTGTCAGGTTGGTGGAAACCTGTTTGCATTTTAGACAGGCCAGCAACCTATTGGGTGCCAATGGGTGGGGTAGAACATTAAAGCCATAGATTGCTCTGTAGACGGGCCTGAAATACATCGCTCTCCACCTCTCACTGGTTACCACTCTCCGAACAATGGGTCATCAAATATGGTGGCCTACTTATCAAACATGTTAGTGCTCAAAGGGTCAGCTGCTCTATCTCCCAACCTGGAGTACAAGTAGGGCAGGGTAGGGTTCGCAGGAGGATCATTTTTTATTATTGGCTTTAATCAGCAATGTATTCCACCATATACCTATAAAGTGGCATATCTCACAGTCTTCTATTTGATGTATACAATGGGAAAACTTCCCTATATATACCCCATACAATATTCTCAAATGCATTGTGCACAGAGCCTCAGTAGCATATGTTCCAGTATTTCTTGTCTATTTTCATACCATAATTCTATCTTGTCTTTACTCACAGGGTCTCATGGAAACTACAGGGTTTATATACGTCTTGTGGCTGTGTTGCCGTAATTCTGCATGTGACGAGATATGACATAAAGAACTTTTGCTCCTTATGCAAAGGACTTATTTATAATGCAACATATATTTCCTGGTGAGCCTGATGCTTTATATTCATTATACAAAGTTGCTGTCTATCATGCGGGATGTCGGGGATTAGCTTTGTATTTACAGCAATAATTATGCCTCAGTATTGTAGTACAGCTTTCCTGTAGCGTCATTGTGTGCTATTCAAAGCATGAAAATTTATGTATTTATAATTCTAAATACTAGTGTATTCATCTTTTTATTGATGGCCCCCACTGTAAATATACAGAAATACTGGAATATATAGTATATTGGTATATCCACATCAGTCGGAACTTGCAAGGAAATACACAAGACAAATCTGCACAATATTGTCTGGACTTTATCATGGATTTCCAAGTGGGTTTAAGCAGATTAGTCAGGTTCACAAACAGTGGGGGAGATCTATCAAACTGGTGTAAGGCTAGATTAACACGTAACATATCCGCAGCGGATTTCACGGATTTGTCATCCTGCTGCGAGTATGTAAGTGCCGCCCCCATGTAAAGTATCTTCCCGGCAGTGGGGGGGTAATGGGGGCGGCACTTACATACTTGCAGCAGGATGACAAACCCGCTGCGAGTATGTACTCATATTGACACTGACATGAGAGGTATCCGCAGCGGATTTCGCTGCAAACTCGCAGCGTGAAATCTGCTGTGGATATGGTATGTGTGAATGCACCCTAAAGTAGAGTTGGCTCTGTTGCCCCTAGCAACCAATCAGATTCCACCTTTCATTTCCCAAAGAATCTGTGAGGAAGGAAAGGTAGAATCTGATTGGTTGCTAGGGGCAACTGCGCCAGCTTTACTTTACACCAGTTTGATAAATCTCCCCCAGTATTCAGGTTCTCTCTCTGGTCCTGTATTTATACCAAAGCATAGAGTGCAAGTGACTGTGTTTTCTAACACCCCCCCCCCCAGCCCCCGGTTTCGGTACAAATACTGACCAAAATAAGGCTCAAAACACTGTGTGTGCACAATGGCACAAACCTACCTCTCCCACTTCCACAGTAGAATTGGTCTCCGTTTTAGTTGTCCGGTCAGGAGGGAGGCCAGTCTGCCTAATCAGTAGCCAGGATGCCAGGCCAATCAGGCTTGACCTTGTTTGTATTGACCCTGGCTTGACCCTGTTTGTATTGACCCTGGTTCTGTTCTGTCTTCCACATTGAATATTCTCTGGTCTTTAATTTTGTCTTTGGTGTTTCTGTACAGTATCTATCTATCTATCTATCTATCTATCTATCTATCTATCTATCTATCTATCTATCTATCCTGTAGTGTAAGCCCAATGTACCTAGTCAGTGTCTGTGGACAGTAGGCTGTCCCCCGGTTGGGGACCACCAGTTAGGGCCCATTCACACTGGATTCCACTGGAATTTCATGTCAGTTCTTTCGGATGCACAATGCATCTTATTCAATGAATAGGACAGGTAAAACTTCCGCTTGAAATTCCACAAAAATTACTCCATTCCACGAGAATTATGAGATTGTCCAAGTAGGTAGGGACAGTGGTGTAGGTTCACTGTAGGTACTGTCCACCTATCCATTACATACATAGCCGTATACCCACTCTTTCAATCCCTTGGTGTTTCTGTGTCAGTGCTCCTCTGGTTGCTTGCTGATTTTTGTTTATAGTAGGTATGGAAGGGTTATCCTGTAGGCCCGAAATAGAGAGTAGAGTCTGCAACAATAGGATTGGCTTGCAGATTTATAACATTTTTTAAAGCTTGTACTTCAAAAGCTTGCAGATATTATTATTTGTTTCCTTCCACTAGATGGCTGAATCACATGTAAATATCTGATCTGCTAATACGCTAGCTGTAATGTAACAAGATGGCGCCTCCAATATGCACAACACTGTCTGACCTAAACCGGGTCCGGGTGGAAGAAGAAGGAAGAGGAAGACCAATCTAGAGACACTGTGCCTGCTGAAGCGAATGGCGTTACTTCATTTTATTAAGTGCCTTATGTCAAGGGTTCGCCGGAAAATGTTAACCCGTGCCTTACCGCAGCCCTGCTGCGGTCAGGCAGGGGTTGACTGCAGCTAAATGAAAAACAAACAGTTAAAGGGAAACTCCAGATAAGAAAAACTTGTTTTCTATTAAAAGTAGATTAAAAGTTATATAGATGTGTCTATACAATGTATTACTGTATCTGTACGGTTCTGCCACACTGGTAGCTGATAGAAATCCAGGAAGTGAAAAAAAAATGGCCTCTGCGCCAATCCACATTGTCTCCTGCTCCTTCTGCTATCACCCCTTAGGAGACAAATATTCCATGTCTCTGTCTCACATTGTGTGTGTCTGCTAGGCACAGGCTGATGATGCAGACAGGGGGCAGGGCGTGATTCACCATCTCTGACCAGCCAGAAGCAGGTGTTTCAACTTGCTGATTGTGCAAAAGTCTACAGAAAAATTAGGGCTGTGTTCACACATGTTGTAGTGTCATTGCAGTACTGCAGTATCTGCACAAAAATGATGCAGTAAGAAAAAATAGATAATGCTAAACAGCAGAGAGGATAAGAGCCGGCACTGCCAATCCCACCTGCACAAAAAACAAGGTATAAACAGTATATCCCATGTAAGATAGGATCGAATAAAGTCCTTTTTGTGGGAATCAACTTCAAAGATAAAAGATGCTTGATGCATTGCATTCTGTAACCTGTAGTACTGAGTACATCTGCTCAACCAAGAAGTGCAGAAACACAAAACATAACAAAACCCCCCAAAACAAATGGATTTTTGGTAGTTTCAAAACTGGGATAGATAGGTAAGTAATGTTATATGCTTCTGCAGAAGTTTCATTTTTTTCCCCTCTACCCGGAGTTCCCCTTTAACTCACCTGGGGCCCGTTCCCGGCCTCCTGTCCTGTTCCTGGTGCAGGCAGTGTGACATACACTCACTATGCCGGGATCCCCAAAGATCTCCCGAACAGCCGAGCGTCTCATCGGAGAAGCCAGAACTTCTAGAACCTCTGTCATTCTTCCGAAGCTCGCCCAACAGCCGAGTGTCTCCGAGCTTCTCCGATGAGACGCTCGGCTGCTCGGGAGAGCCTCGGGGATCCCGGGCGCAGTCAGTGTACGTCACACTGCCTGCGCTGGGAATGGTACGGGAGGTGCGCGGAGGCCAGAAATTGGCCCCAGGTGAGATAACTGTTTTTTTTTTGGAGTGGTCGCCCCATACAGTGGGGATGGGGCCATTTTTGAGCTTCCCCACCGTATGGGGCGACCATACCCAATGTATAAGACGACCCCCGACTTCTAAGAAGATTTTGGGGGGGTTAAAAAGTCATCTTATATGCCAGAAAATTCAGTAAGTTTGTGTGAATTGCCAAAGTCAATTCCTTTCTAAACAAGGTAAGAACTTACATCCGACTTTGCGTCTGGTGTTTTCCTTCTATGCATGCACTAGAAGGAAAACATTTCTATAATAATTAGGCCAGGAGCAGACAGACCGACATACCTTGTGGAGATATGGACCCTCCAGGATTTTCCACGACAGCACCAATGGATATATCTGGCGGTACAATACTATCTGTTATTATATAGTTTTCTCAACAGCAAGCCCTGCAAACCTTTAGATACAGGATGTTGCTTGATTTTGGTCTTCAAAATTGGAACTTTATTTAGCTAGAATAATTTCCATTATAAATTGTACAAATATTCTCCAATTTATTCTTATATTAAAGTGAGCAGTTCAGTTTCTACTAAAAGCTTCTTGGGATATGTTGCTTTCCTCAATTCTATACCGGTCTTTAGAAATAAAATGAATAAAAGAGAAACATTGTTCCAAGAACAATAACCTGAAGACAATTGAATATCTTCAGATCAAGGAGACACAGACAAGTGGAATATTAGAAGATTTTTTGATTCATCACTTATTCCCCACTCCCCGCTCTTCAGGATTGTACATACACTATTCTAGATGAACTTGCCGTCTTCATGCAATACAATGAATTTATTAAAGCAATCTTACCGATAGTCGCTGTTTTCTCTGTCCCTGAAGTCCCTGCAATTGTATAAGCTTCTTGACCGCCATGCCCATTGCTGTTCTGTGGCTCATTGCTCTATCAATGATGCATGTAATGTACAGGATGGGTTTAATTTTCCATAGAATCCCTTTTTGTGATAGAACAAAGCAAAGTGTGTTCTAAACACAACATACAGTACACATAGACACAAAAAGGGAAAAGCTAAACATTAGAGGGAATGTAAAGCTTTCTCCGAGAGTTCAACACAGGGCACTAATTACATAGTAATGTATGCGGCGTACGGTCTGTATTATCATGAAGTGGTTTTCTGTAGCCCCCGCCTGGCAAGGGGGAAGATACAAGAAGATTTGTCAGCTGTTAATGTGAATTTCCCTATTCTTTTCAGTGGGGGGAAAAGTAATAGCAAAATAACTGCTTTTATGTATAATGTATTTCACAGTTTAACCATTTAATGACCACAGTGATATACACCTTGATGTCATCTTTCAATTTGGAAGCAAAATCCAGGAGTGAAACCTACTGTACATAAAGAAAAAGTATCTTAAAGGAGAAGGACGGCGGGGTACAAAAATTCATTATGGGCAGGGCGTGGGGGGAAAAGCTTACCGCTCCTGGAGCCCTCCGGCTGTCATCTTCTTCGGGGTTTCAGGTATGTCACAACCTGGGTTCGACATCACAGATTTAGATTTAGCCCCATTCAGCCAAGCAGTGTCTGCAACGGAATGTCACCCCAGTCACTGATCAGCTGAGCAGGGCATCCGTCAGCTGGGTCATGACATAGCCAGAGGGGAGCTCAGAAGACAGCCAACAGGGTTCAGGAGTGGGATGTGGCTCAGTGCGGGCACTGGGACAGGTGACAACAGCTGCTTTTTTATTTCCCCCCACCCCTGCTCGTAATTAGAGATGAGCGAACCGGGTTCGGGTTCGAGTCCAGCCGAACCCGAACAATCGGCATTTGATTAGCTGGGGCTGCTGAACTTGGATAAAGCTCTAAGGTTGTCTGGAAAACATGGAGACAGCCAATGACTATATCCATGATTTCCACATAGCCTTAGGGCTTTATCCAACTTCAGCAGCCACCGCTAATCAAATACCGATCGTTCAGGTTCGGCTGGACTCGAACCCGAACCCGGTTAGCTCATCTCTACTCGTAATGAATTTTTGCACCCCCTTCCCTGCTGGACTTCCCCTTTCAAAGATTTACACCTCTTATGTGCTTTGGGCTTCTAATTTTGGCTTACAAGTACTGATTAGAGATGAGCGAACCTGGAGCATGCTCGAGTCGATCCGAACCCGAACTTTCGGCATTTGATTAGCAGTGGCTGCTGAAGTTGGATAAAGCCCTAAGGCTATGTGGAAAACATGGATATAGTCATTGGCTGTATCCATGTTTTCCAGACAACCTTAGAGCTTTATCCAAGTTCAGCAGCCACCGCTTATCAAATACCAAATGTTTGGGTTCGGATCGACTCGAACGCGGTTCGCTCATCTCTAGTACTGATGCAAAATACTGACCGAAATTCTGCCATGGGAAATTGTGCCTAAAGAGACGCTAACCTGAGCATTGCTGACTTCCTGATCTCAAGTACAAAGAAATTTCTATGGTGAAAATTTCGCTTTGGTAATGTATCAGTAAAGCTAAAGTTTGATCAGCAATTGTGGACCCATTCACCTCTATGGCCCTATAAACACATCTCCAGTTGTTACGGGGAGTTGTTGGAGCTGCGAGCTGGGCCGCAAAAAAAAATAAAATAGGGCAAACCATTGTGCGGTCTGTAGTCGCAGTATGGCTCACCCATTTCAATCAATGGGTCCATGCAAATGTGGACGGTTACGCTTTGACGTCCATAATCAGTTCGTATCAGTCCAGATCTGCAATTTCAAACAGGATTACGGATGTGTGAATGGGGCTTAAGAACTAAATAGAATTAATTCAAATAGGCTGGCGCTGCCAGTGTGATCAAAGTAAATGATCTTAGTTTTACATAGTTATTCTTGTGTCTAATAAAAATACTATACAAACATTTTCTACTTGTAGTATACTTATTTTTGTATTTTTTGTATTTTTTTGTAGTATACTTTATGTCTTGATTTGGAACATTTCTGCTGCCGTGGATGAATATCTTTTGTAGTCATACAAACAGAGAAATGAGCAACACAGGAAGAATTGAATAAAATGTAATATAGGCGTCAAAGGTCATGATTCAGACGTCTCATATGTATACAAATAGGGAGTTCCAGGCAGCATTAACCCATGGAATGCATTAGCTCTCAGGAAGCTTTTCCATAATCCTGTATTCAGGACAGATCATAGACTTTGAAATGAACAATGAAGGCTGATCTAACTATAAGCTGTAGCACTTTGTCAGTCCGTATTAAATATTCACAGAAATTTTTTTTTAATGTATGAATATGTATATATGAAAATTACAGTCAGTATGGCAAGGATATAGTGAATATTAATGTCTTCTTCATATGGGTTCATGGTGTAAGGTTACTCATCTCAGCACTTATAATTCATCTACTCTATTTTCCTGTGTATAAAACAGGAAAATCTTCTCAAAAATCAGGGGTCTTCTTATACGCCGGGTGTCGTCTCATAGGGCGGGTGCTCAAAAACTTTGGAACCGGATTGGAGAATCTACGGTTGTCGCACATGGTGGGGGGAGATCAAAAACGGCCACACCCCTGACGTATGCGGCAAGCTATGAAGGGCAGAGCAAGCTGCAGGCGTCCGTGTTATGGAAGAAAGAGATACGGTGAAGGAGTGGTGCTGTGCCCAGAAAAACAGCCCTCTTTCACCCGTCTGGCCGTCCTTGTATCCTACTGATATTACTGTACCTAATTCTCTGCCTCTCAGATCTCGCTGCTGTCTGATGTTTTTTTTTATTAATTTTTATTTGTTGTGCGTTAAAAGAAGGGTCCTGTATCCTAAACTCTATATTTTAATTGGAAACGTTGGGAGTCTTATAAGCTGCAAAATACGGTACTTTGTTTATTTCAACTACAGTAGGTAAAACAGGGAATAGAAGTAACGGGGAGTATGTTGTAAACATGTTGTAAAGTGAAACTGGCTCAGTCGCCCCTAGCAACCAATCAGATTCCACCTTTCATTCCTCACAGACTCCTTGGAAAATGAAAGGTGGAATCTGATTGGTTGCTAGGGGCAACTGAGCCAGTTTTACTTTACACCATGTTTCATAAATCTCCCCCATAGTTTCTAAAATAGAGTGTCACTAACAAAATCATATTAGCCCATGCCTTAAAGAGTCACTGTCTTTATTTATTTATTTATTTTTTGCAGAAATCAATAGTCCAGGTAATTTTAAGAAACTTTGTAATTGGGTTTATTAGCCAAATATGCCATTATCCGCATTTAGAAAGCCTTTTCCCAGGTCCCCCCCCTCTTTTCCATCCACTGCAAAAACATCAGGAAATTGTGACTTGTTGCATCAGACGTACCCAGTCTGTTTTATAGAGAGGTTAGGGGGGAGGGGGGAGGAGGGAGTTAGCCGACAGTAGAAAGCTGAGAACAAAGGGATTACAGGCAGGAGCTGGGTGACAACTGTAATCAGAGCTCAGAGAGGTCAGTGGGGACTGTCAGAGGAGATAAAGGGCGATGTATTTGTAGATAAACTCTTTGGTCTTTTCTTTAGCTCTCTCCATAGGAGAACAATGAAGACAGGGGGGGAGAGCTTCAAACTGCTTTTTCATGATAAAAATAAATTTTTCGGCTAATAAACCCAATTACAAAGTTTCTTAAAATCGCCTGGACTATTGATTTCTGCAAAAAAAATTCACGACAGTGACACTTTAAGGGCCCTATTACACGGGACGATTATTGTGCAAAGAATCGTCATATTGTTCGAATTTAAATGATTATCGACCTGTGTGATTGCAGGAAACGATCAAAATATCGTTTATGTGTTGTTGATCGTTGATTTAGATCTGACCCTAAAATCATTGTTAATTGTTCACTGTAATTCCACATTTGTTCGCTAATCGTTCAGCGTGATTGCACATTGTTCATTCTTTTGCTGGGATCAGGTGGAGTAAACGATCGTAACTAACGACTATCGCTCTGTGTAATATGATGAAGATTTCAGGTTAACGATAAACCGTTTGCGATCGTTTATCATTGGTCATTAATTGTTAAAAATTGCTTTGTCTAATAGGTCCCTTAATCACATCACCTTCTACTAGAAGACTTATCCTGACAGTCCGGAATTTTCAAATAGTAATGAGAGCAGATGTCTTCTTATTGCTAATACATAGCCAAAACCATAGGCCTCCTACATTCCTCTAAAACTGGAACACTCTTATCTTAGACCACTCAAAAACACAAAAAAAAACACTCAATTCAGCACCACATCACTTTTCATGTCCTTCAGCAATTGGAACTTGGAAACCAGCCCCAAGTCAGCTGACGCCACATGAGATGGTGGGCTATAGGTAATTTGTTGGATTAGATATATTCACATACAGGCCTCCTCCTCCAATCCAAAAATATCAAAAATACATGATTAACCTTTGTCCACAATAGGCAATGTTATATATCAGTGTGAACTTTTCTAATCCGATAGACATACACAACATTACCATATCTGATCCAGTTTATCTAATCTAATCCATATATATTCTACAGTCCCTCACATTTCAAATGCAGATTGAATAATACATACAGTAGCTCTGGTATTCTCCATTAGACTTTAGCTCAATCAGTTCCCTTCGTCCCTGGAATTGTATAGTGTTGCCATAGCTTAGAGATGAAGCACCAGGGATAAGGGAATTGGCTGAGCTCAGGTCTGCCAGTGACCTTTATAGCTTGGGGATATCGGGATATGGTATTGTGTGTTATCCAATCTGCATTTAAAATGTGCGACTATAGAATTCATAAGATATTCATATGTGTTGGTTTAGGAAAGGTACTGATATATATATATAACATTGCCAATTTTGGTGATTATTTTATAATTTCAATCATGTTACGTCTAAGTTTTCCCGGCATATATTTGTCATTGTCTCTTCTTCATCTGCTTTATGTATATTGTATGTTGTTGTGTTGTTTCGATGACGGCCGTACCTTGAGTCACAATAGATAAATTGGTAACATGGTTAAACTGACGTCTATTGATATAGTTTTAACGCATAGAAAGGTGTAAGGTTTAGATTGCTTGCGTGAGCAGAAGCTGTGGGACACTGGTACAGCACATGGTTGGACAGGTCCCGTAGTTGGAATTGCTGAAGGCAATAAACAGAAGTGGAGACGTTAGATTGCGTACAATATGAGGCTATGTAAACATATGTAGTAATCACGGCCGTAGTAATTACGTAGTGCTGCCTTCTGAGGAATCCTGGCCGGAGTGTATGCACATAGTATACACTCCGGCCTGGATCCCTAGCGGTGCTGTGAGAAACTGACTTGTCAGTTTTCTGCGGCCGATATTCAGTGAAAAGCGGCCACAGAAAACTCTATCAGTGCACACTGCACCATTGTGTGCAGTGGGGAGTTCTGATGCGGGCATGCACGGATGCGCCCGCATCAGAACTCAGTGGCGCTAAAGATCATCCAGCCGGTACTGCAGTACCGGCCGGGATGATCTTTTCTGAGACTGGACGTTCCGTGACCGATCCGGGTCACGGAACGGCCGGTCTCTTACTAAGTGTGAACTTAGCGTGAGATTGTAGGGTTTGCGTTTTAGAGGAAACCAATGTCTTTAGGTAGGATTTGGCAATAAGGAGATGTCTGCTGTTGTCACTAGTTGTTTGACTTGTTTGACTCTAAGGGCCCTATTCCATCGGATGATTATCGTTTAGATCATCGTTCAATCGTTCAAATCTAAACGATAATCGTTGGGTTGAAATGCAGTTAACGATTAACGACCGAACGAGAAATCGTTGATCGCTTTATAAGACCTGGACCTATTTTTATCGTTGCTCGTTTGCAAAACGTTCGCAAATCGTTCGCATTGAATAAGACGTTGTTCGGTCGTTTGCAGTAGATACGAACGCAAAAACGAAGAAATAGCGAAGAAAAACGATCGCAAATACGATCATAAGTAACGATTATCGTTCCATGGAAATGAGTGAACGTTTTCAGGTCTTTCGCAAAAGCGGTCGTTTGAGATTATGTGAACGATAATAGTGGAATCGGGCCCTTAGGCTCCACATTCTTCCAGTACCCTTCTGGAATGTTCTCTCCTCTGGTTGGGGACTTCACAAGCTATTTTAGAGTTTGCCCTGTAGGGGCCAATATTACATTTTTGCTTGTGCATGTAACATCACAAGCGATATTCCATTTAAAGGGGTACTCCAGCTAAAATCTTTTCTTTCAAATCAACTGTTTTCCGAAAGTTATTTGGATTTGTAATATTTAAAAATATCAAGTCTTTCCATACCTATCAGCTGCTGTATGTCCTGCAGGAAATTTTGTTTTCTTTTGAGTCTGACACAGTGCTCTCTGCTGCCACCTCTGTCCGAGACAGGAACTGCCCAGAGAAAGAAAAGGTTTTCTATGGGGATTTGCTGCTGCTCTGTACAGTACCTGTCTCGGAAAGAGGTGGCAGCAAAGAGCACTGTGTCAGCCTCAAAAGAAAACAACATTTTCTGCAGGACATACAGCAGCTGATAAGTAGAGGAAGACTTGAAATTTTTAAATAAAAGTAAATTACAAATCTGTATAAGTTTCTTAAACTAGTTTTTGCTGGATAACCCCTTTAAAGGAGAAGTCCGGCGAAAATTTTTAGTAAAGTATTATATTGCCCCCATAAAGTTACACAAATCAACAATATACACTTATTACGGGAAATGCTTATAAAGTGCTTTTCCCCCTGCACTTACTACTGCATCAAGGCTTCACTTCCTGGATAACATGGGGATGTCACTTCCTGGATAACATGGTGATGTCACTTCCTGGATAACATGGTGATGTCACTTCCTGGATAACATGGTGATGTCACTTCCTGGATAACATGCTGATGTGAAGACCCGACTCCCAGAGCTGTGCAGGCTGTGGCTCCTGGACAGGATGATGGCAGATGAATGCTCAGTGTCCCTCCAATGCCCGGTGTCCCTCAGTGTCCCCCTGCCATCATCCACTCCAGTAGCCACAGCCTGCACAGCTCTGGGAGTCGGGTCGTGACATCACCATTTTATGCAGGAAGTGACATCACCATGTTATCCAGGAAGTGACATCACCATTTTATCCAGGAAGTGACATCACTATGTTATCCAGGAAGTGACAACACCATTATATCTAGGAAGTGACATCACCATGTTATCCAGGAAGTGACATCAAAATTTTATCCAGGAAGTGACATCACCATGTTATCCAGGAAGTGACAGCGCCATATTATCCAGGAAGTGACATCACCATTTTATCCAGGAAGTGACATCACCATGTTATTCAGGAAGTGAAGCTTTGATGCAGTAGTAAGTGCAGGGAAAAAAAGCAAAAAGTGTATATTGGTAATTTGTATAACTTTATGAGGGCAATACAATACTTAAATAAAAATTTTCGCCGGACTTCTTCTTTAAAATCCGGCATGTTGAAGCCACTTTTCTGTGCGCACTTGGAGGGGTGCCTCAGGGCCATTAGCCACCATGTAGTGTGCAACAATACAGATCTCAGATAGCCCATTGAAGAACACCAGCATCCTTCCATTAGTACACTGCAGTACTGTCTCTTCTGAAAGTCTTCTTTACACTTTGTTCTAAACGTTCTTCACTGTGGAAATCGATAGATAAACCCTATGCTGATATACGCATTCAAGGATCTAATTTTACGTCATCACTCCAACCTTCCTCCACATGATCAGTTTTAATGCAAACAAGAAAACCACAGAGCATCAAAAATGATCAAAAACTCATTGTTTAGAAGAACGCTCTGATAAAAGGAGAAGGGTTCCTGCTCTGATCTGTATGGTCAGCAATAAACTCTACACCATTTGCAATTTGTACTCAGCCCAGTACAAAACATCTATCCTTTCTAAACAAAATTATTCAGTAATATCGAGTGTATTCAGGAGAGGCACTTTGATCATCGGCAACAATTTTAGTATGGTCCCAGGTGGTTGAATAGACTCTGCAGGTCACAGCAGGGTACCTTCCCTTCATCTATCATCCTGCTTACATACAAATGAATTATATCATGTAAAACGATGTCTCCATGCTCAGAGCAGAGAGTTCACATTGACCTGTAGTGCACACATATATTATACTCCAAATTAGATTTTTTTTTTCCTAACTGCAAATGTAACCACTAGAGATGAGCGAACTTGGAGCATGCTGGAGTCCATCCGAACCCGAACTTTCAGCATTTGATTAGTGGTGGCTGCTGAAGTTGGGTAAAGCCCTAAGGCTATGTGGAAATCATGGATATAGTCATTGGCTGTATCCATGTTTTCCAGACAACCTTAGAGCTTTATCCAAGTTCAGCAGCCCCGCTAATCAAATACCGAACGTTTGGGTTCGAATGGACTTGAGCATGCTCAAGGTTCGCTCATCTCTAGTTTTGAACTTTGCAAAAAATTCGGTTCGCTACCGAACTGATTAGAAATGAGCAAACCTCAAGCATGCTCGAGTCTATCCGAACCTGATCGTTCGGCATTTGATTAGCGGGGGCTGCTGAAGTTGGATAAAGCTCTAAGGTTGTCTGGAAAACATGGATACAGCCAATGACTATATCCATGTTTTCCACATAGCCTTAGGGCTTTATCCAAGTTCAGCAGTCACCGCTAATCAAATGCCGAACGATCGGGTTCGGATGGACTCGAGCATACTCAAGGTTCGCTCATTTCTAGAAATGATCTTTCGGCAAAGTTTGTCGGGGTTTGGCAAGATGGTGCCGATCACGTAAAAAACAAAACAAACATAAACATATTCTCACCTGTTTGTGGTTCCTCGGTGTCTCCTGGTGGCTTTTCAGTCCTGTCCCAGGCTGACTAGGACGTGTCAGCACTGCAGCCTGTGATTGGCTGAGCGGGCTGTTACTCTTGTCTCTAGAAGGACAGCCCACTCAGCCAATCACAGGTCGTGGTGCTGTGCTGTCCTGTCCCAGTCAGCCTGTGATTGATTGAGCGTGCCATCACTGTGGAAGACGCTGGGATGGGACCATAGGAGAAGGACCCTGAGGGAGCACGGATTTGTAAGTGTAAGGAACTGCCTTTTGAAACCGTATTAAAACAGCTAAAAATCTGCTGCCGTTTAGCTGTTTTAATGCGCTTTGCTAAAGTTGTCTCACCTCTAGTCAATTCACATGGATTTACTTTTAGATCAATTTAGGATCTCAGAATCTAAAAATGTATCTATCCCTCATATCAGAACATAACACTAATGCCGTATGTCCAAGGTATACATTGCGATCCTGTCAAAAAATACATACCAACGTACGTATACAGAGCTGCACTGCAGTAGGCCCATTCACTTTCAAGGCCCAAATGTGGTCAGCTAGTGACTACATTTGGACCAGTTCCTGCACATATTCGTTTATTTAGTGGGGCTGTATAGCATGGTCTGTTACATCAGTCTCTCTAGATAAATATATACATGGGGTAAGTGGCCCAAATGTAGTTATAGCCGGCTACTGTACATTTGGGACATTAAAGTAAATGGACCCTCTCAAGTGTTTTTTGGTATAAAAAAACATCATTTTTTTTTTTATTTAAAGGGATGCCGACACATACCTTGGAAACATAGGCAGCATACTAAACTCCTGGGTACAAATTCAACCAAGGAGATCTGCTTGGAGTATTTATGTCCATCCTCTCAGTGTGAGTTTCTATTCTTTAACTAGTCAAGCTGTGTAACGGGTACTAGCATATTTGGTCAATTACTCGATGATAACACACTTGATAAAAATTAATAAACATAATTGTATGTCTAAATGGGAAAAATGGAAGTTACCGATTGCACATATCATTGGAAAGTCCTACTTAGAGTCCTATCAGGCGGGCTCATGGCGACCAGATCAATAATATTAATTGTTTTCTGGGCCTATTACACAGTTCGATGATTTTTTAGCAAGGGATGCACAGACATCATTAGCCATGTCCGTGCAGCCCTTGGTCTAAACTGGTATACATCACCTCTCCACGCTCCCGACCTTCTCCTTCCCTCTGCTTCCTTCCCGGCGCCGCAGCTGTAGCTTCCAATCGGTCTCTGAGCTGAAAGGCTGCTCAACCAATCAATGTCGGGGACCACTGCGGCCAGTGATTGGCTGAGCAGTCTGTCAGCTCAGATGGTGCCGGGAAGGAAGCCGAGGGCTGGAGAAGAGTGGGAGCATGGAGAGGTAATGAACAGTATAATAGTTTATTCAATTGTTAGCCGTCGGCTGTTCATCGCTTTTACATGTGGTGATGCGCGGTCAGCAGCTGATGATTTTAGTGTCAGACTTAAAGACACGATCGGCTGATGATTATTGTCATGGGCTGATCGTTTTCTCCGTTTTGACTTGTTAATTCTTTGAGCAGAGAGCAGAGGCGCGTGAGCCCCTTCCATAGAGAAACAGTGTAACACGGAGGCAGACAGGATTCTGTGGCAGAGAGTTCCATCATTTTGAGTTCAAAATAACGTCCGTCATTTTGCTGTTTTGCTGCCCAATCAGTGCAATGATTGCTGTTAGTACATTATTCTAGATTAGGTGAACCGATTGTCCTTTATTTTTAACTGAGAAAAACATTGAATTCAATAGTAAAGACGGTAAAAAATGGAAAACTGTGTGTGAACAACTTAAAAATAACGCCTGGTGTATGCAAAAGATGTCCGGAAATAATTGTCATGATCATTATTTTGACGTCTGTACAGACAACATCCATTATTTTATACTCTGTGTGCACTGGACGTCTGTCATTCCGTAGGCTTCGCAGCAATAACGAACGTCTTTCTAAATAGAAAAAAAACTGATGCCTTTTCTGTTTTTTTGAACATTGCGTGAACATAGCCTATAACAGTATAAGGGCTTGTACCCGGAATGAAAACTGCAACATTTAAGTCAATTATTTTATAATGTAGATATTATAATGAAAAATTTGAAAAAAAACATCAATAATCCTTTTAAAGGAGACCTGTCACACCGGCTGTCGGGGTGAAGCCAGAAGGCATTGGACTCATCTCTGGTGAGCGCATGCATGGCTTCCAAAGGGGATTTCTCGCCGGCAGGACGTCGTCCAGGATCGGGACTTCGAGAGGGGGATAAGTATAAGGGGCTCCACCCCGGCAGCCAGGGTGACAGGTCTCCTTTAAAATGTTTGACCAAAAATTTTAAAATGTCACTGTTGTTATAAATTTCAAAATCTAAATCAACAGTAGATGTGATATAAAGCAAATTTGCAATATGCATTCATTATCTTTTTTGTTGTTATCATGCTGTAAAACAAAGCTGAACTTATCAGAAATTCAGGTCCAGTCTCCTGAAGGCAGCTATATAACAGCTATACTTACTGTATCCAGGCCCAGTCTCCTGAAGGCAACTATATAACAGCTATACTTACTGTATCCAGGTCCAGTCTCCTGAAGGCAGCTATATAACAGCTATACTTACTGTATCCAGGCCCAGTCTCCTGAAGGCAGCTATATAACAGCTATACTTACTGTATCCAGGCCCAGTCTCCTGAAGGCAACTATATAACAGCTATACTTACTGTATCCAGGCCCAGTCTCCTGAAGGCAGCTATATAACAGCTATACTTACTGTATCCAGGTCCAGTCTCCTGAAGGCAACTATATAACAGCTATACTTACTGTATCCAGGTCCAGTCTCCTGAAGGCAGCTATATAACAGCTATTCTTATTGTATCCAGGTCCAGTCTCCTGAAGGCTGCTATATAACAGCTATACTTACTGTATCCAGGTCCAGTCTCCTGAAGGCAGCTATATAACAGCTATACTTACTGTATCCAGGTCCAGTCTCCTGAAGGCAGCTATATAACAGCTATACTTACTGTATCCAGGTCCAGTCTCCTGAAGGCAGCTATATAACAGCTATACTTACTGTATCCAGGTCCAGTCTCCTGAAGGCAGCTATATACCAGCTATACTTACTGTATCCAGAAAACAGGAAGTGTCGTGTTTTCCATCATAACTGAGAAAAAAAAAAAAAGAATGTGTATTGCAAACTTGCTTTATATCACATCTACTGTTGATTTAGATTTTGAAAGTTATAATGACAGGGACAGTTTAAAGTGTCACTGTCGTGAAATTTTTTTTTGCAGAAATCAATAGTCCAGGCGATTTTAAGAAACTTTGTAATTGGGTTTATTATCCGAAAAATGCATTTTTATCATGAAAAAGCAGTTTGAAGCTCTCCCCCCTGTCTTCATTGTTCTCCTATGGAGAGAGCTAAAGAAAAGACCAAAACAGGACAACAAAGAGTTAATCTACAAATCCCTCACCCGTTATCTGTTCTGACCATCACCAGTGACCTGTCTGAGCTCGGATTACAGCTGTCACCCAGCTCCGTGCCTGTAATCCTCTGTTATCTGCTTTCTGCTGCCGGCTAACTCCCTCCTTCCTCCTCCCCCCTCCCCTCTCCCTAGAACAGACAGGGGACGTCTCCTGCAACAAGTCACAATTTTCAGATTTTTCAGAGTGGATGAAAAAGAGGAAGGAGGGGGGGACCTGGGAAAAGGCTTTTTACATGCAGATAATGGCAGATTTGGCTAATAAACCCAATTACAAAGTTTCTTAAAATCGCCTGGACTATTGATTTCTGCAAAAAAAAAAAATACGACAGTGACTCTTTAAGGCCAAATCTACCTTGTAGTATTACTTTTTGATTTTAAAATGAATGTGTATTGCCTAACACCACCCTAAACCTCCAACACAGATCAGAAGTTCTTCGCAATCTATGCCTGATTCGGGCATGCCGAAGATGAAGATCTAGTTAGGGTGCATGCCGAGCAAAAAGAAAGGCAGGGAGATAGGGCATGGATTTTCTAGGCCATGCCCCTTTGACACAGTGCTGCCAGGATAAAATATAATTTTTACCTGATTACCAGAACTAGGAAACAACAAAAGCCCGGGACCAGGCATGGATTGTGAAACAACTTCCAAACAGTACCGGACAGTTGGGGGTGGTACAGTGATACAGAGTCGCTTTAAGTATGGAGCTACAGTTTCAGTTCAAAGCAATACATAGAGTTGTATACAATCTCGTGGACTAAAGAACACTAAAGAAATCATTGTAGCCCTGACCTAATGAATTGAGTGAAGTGTCCCATGTAATACCACCGTCCCATGTAATACCACCCTAAGAGATGTTTAAAAGCAATGTATTTTACCTGTATAGTGGGCAGTTCTTGTACAGTCATCTGATTGGCACTTATATTTTTATTTCTTAGACACACTAAAGGCCATCTGTACGAATAACCTATTTCCTGTGTACGAAAGAATTATTTACATGTACTCTGCATTTAACATGGAATATCAAATTTATCAAATTTATGTAATTTTATGTAATTACCAAATATGTCATTAGAGAACACAATATTAGATTAGCAACAAGACTTATTTGCATTGCCAATGGGGAGATCAATGCCAGAAGCTTTGTAAAGGCACTTATAGAGCTGACTTATGAAACCATTAACACTACAGCAGTAAATATGTGAATGTATATATATATATATATATATATATATATATATATATATATATATATATTTTTTTTTTTTTTAAATTTTTTTTTTTTTCAATAGGATACATCAAATTATCCAACATTAAAAAAACATAGCTACTTTCCGGCAGCAGCACCCTTGTCCTCACATTGTGTGTGGCAATACAGGTTAGCTCCATTCACGTCAATAGAACTGGAGTGCAAAGCCATTCCCAAACTGAGGACAAGAATGAGGCTGTTTCTTGAAGAAGAGGGCCATATTTTTCCAAGACTGAATAACCCCTTTGAAGGAGAAGTCTAGGCCTTCTTTTTCAAAAGAGCCGAGGAGAAGGTGGCTGATCATAACAATATGCACTTACCTCCCTGGCTCCAGCGCTGGGGTCTGCTCTTTTACGCTCCGGTTCCAGGTCCCCCGGCCACTTCCTGGTGGGAGCGGGGACCCAGGCTGTGATGCGACAATTTATGACCCGGGTCCCTGCTTGGACCTGGAAGCGGCCGGGGGACCAGCATAGTAGAGCGGACCCCATCACTGGAGCTGGGGAGGTAGGTGCATGTTGTTATGATCAGCCACCTACTTCCCGCTTCTCTTTAAAAAAAAAAATAAAAATAGGTCAGTCATTTCCTGTTTTGGATGGCCATCATTACAGTGACGGCGGTCGATACCTTATTCTAGTTCAGGCCCTTTTGGGTGTGATTAATTTTTGAAGGTCCATTGAACTTAAAGTGTCACTGTCGTTTCAAAAAAATGTTGATGTGTCATAGAGACATGGCAAAAGTTTTGATCTATCCGGATCTGAGTGGTTAGACTTGTACTGATCAGGAGAACGAGAGGGGAGAAGATGCGGACTGATCAAAACTTTTGACATGTCTCTATAACATAAACAAGAAAGTGCAACAGCAACCTGCAAGTGCCAGCACTTACCACACATACTCCTTCCAGCGTACACACAATAAAAACCTGTTCTAAAGATTTAAAAAAATTAGGTTCTTAGCAAATCATTTGATCAAATAGAGTGTACCATCTTAAGGTAAAGACTATGAAAAAATGGTGAAATTTTTTTTTGTGAACAACAAAATATAATGTCCGTCTTTTGAAAAAAATGTCAGCGAATAATTGTCATGAACATTAATTTGACATCTGTGCAAACAGCGTCCATTATTTAATATGTGTGTGTGCACTTTAAGGCATTCCATTGACTTAAATTATAATTTGGTAATAGTGGATATTATCTTAAAAAAGAATGTGGATGCATTTTCTCTCTTTTTTTTTACACAGTCTGAACATAGCCATATACAAATGCCTATTCTTGGGCAGATGTGTTCCAGACTGCGGTCTCTGATTGGCTTTAAGTCTTCCACATGGATAGAGCAGCGCTGGCGAGGGGAAGCCGGTACCGTGGCCCCTCTTTTTTAACGACTGCCTAGGCACTGACCAGGGGTGAAGCACTGGGGGCGGGCCAGCCTGCCCCCAGTGGGAGGAACATCTCCATGATACGGCTCAGGCGGTGGTTCGAAAAAAGGACCGTGGCACCGGCTTCCCCACACCAGCGCCGTTCTATCCATGTAAAAACTTAAAGCAAATGTACTGCTGGTACATTTGCTTTAATAGTGGCCCATTTGGACATTACTAGTGGGAAATATCTGATATTTTACATGTTTTAATAACTTTCTCTAATTACAAAAGAAGCGCCAGCCTTAGTATTACTATTTGCATTAATTTAAACTGAAACGGAATGGAAAATTTAAAAAAGACTAATTTATATGTAGTTAACTACCCGAATTTGTGATCACTTGTATTTTACACAATCGTGGCTGTCATTAGAAAGAAACCTTTTTACTTGTCACAGCGACAAACAATGAGAAGGATGAAATAAGGGAAGCAATAACTTTCCTACAGCTATTTTTTTTTTTTTATAGCAATTCTATCTTTGTCAAACCAGGACCAGACATTCTCTTAATGTTACTTGGACTTGAAAAATCTTCACTAATGATCTGCAAAGTGATGTAAGAAAATGGAATTGTTAGAAGCATAACCTCAAGTGCTCTGTCTTCTTGCCACCCCCATAGTAATAAATGCTGTCTTCTCACTATTCTTCCTCACAGAATACATGAAATTGACTCCCGAATATACAAGAAAAGATGATCAGATGTAAAAACTTGCTTCCAGTACAGAACACTGGTCACATATTTAATGAGCCGTCAACTGGAAGGAACATTAAATTGAATAACCGATTTTGAGCGCAATGAAAACCTTGTATCCCTATTAGCATTCAAAAACTCTTCGCACCCTTTCACCTTCTTTACATTTTGTTTTTGCTAAAGCAAATGTACCACTAGGTACGTCACTTTGTGTTTTTTACATGAACAGACCGGCGCTGGTGTTGCGGTTCTTTTTTTTTTTTTAACTGCCGCCCGGTTCCAGCTCCAGGTTCCAGGGGTTTTGCCAAGCACCGGCCTAGCATGATGCACTGGGGATGGGTCTGCCGGCCACCAGTGTGAAGGCCTCCCCTCCCCTATGTGATGACACTCCATTGATTCTAAGGGAGCTGCATCACACAACGTTTTTTCAGCTCTGTTATGACGTCCGTTATTTTGAGCCTAAAATAACGGACATCATTAAGCAGCCTTGCTTCCCCTTAGTGCAGTAACTGGTGTAACTGGTGTTTGTACATTATTCTAGTTTGGTTACTAATAGCCCTTTGGGTGTGTCTTAATTGAAAAGTCCATTGAATTTAATAGTAAAAACAGAGAAAGAACGGTGACAAAAGAAAAACTGTGTGTGAACAACTAATACAAAACGTTTGCAAAAGACGTTGGAAAATAATGATCATGTTCATTTTTCAAAAATGTCTGTTATTCAATACACTGTGTGCATTGGACGTCCGTCTTCCCATTGACTTCAATGTATTACCATTGCAGTCAGTTAAATCGCGGCAAAAACTGACCTTTTTTAAATATGAAAATCGTCCACCTTTTCAATATTTTTGACGTTGTGTGAACATAGCCTAATGCAATGTTCTTTATTAATTCATGTTAAAAAGATACTTACAAAAGGAACAAAATAGGCTATGTTCACACAACGTTTTTTCTGCTCCATTAAAAATTACGTCCGTTATTTTGAGTCTAAAATAACGGACGTTATTTAACAGTCTGGCCTTCCCTTAGTGCAGTGACTGGTGTTTGCACAGTATTCTAGTTTGGAATTACTAATTGCTCTTTGGATGCGGCTTAATTGACAAGGTCTATTGAATTTAATAGTAAAAACTGAGAAAGAACGGTGACAAAAGCAAAACTGTATGTGAACAACTACTAAAAAATGTCCGCTGTTTGCAAAAGACGTCCGAAAATAATGATCATGTTCATTATTTTGACACCCGTGGCAAAAACGTCCGTTATTCAATACACTGTGCATTGGATGTCCGTCTTCCCATTGACTTTAATGTATTACCATTGCAGTCAGTTAAATCGCGACAAAAACTGACCTTATTTTAAATATGAAAATCGTCCACCTTTTCAATATTTTTGACGTTGTGTGAACATAGCCTAATGCAGTCTTCTTTAATAATCCATGTTAAAAAGATACTTCCAAAAGGAAAAAAATACAAAGTGTCACGGGGAAAACATGACCATTTTGATTTTTAAACAGGGGCACAACATAAAAATTTTTAAAAAACAAAACTGAAAGGGTCCGAAGCTCTTCTGAATATATTGTTTTCCTTAGCTCAGTATAGCATATAGATGTGACCTACAATTTTCAACTAGGAAGTTAAATATTTGCTGTTATTTCATACAAGATACTACTAAAGAGAAGCAAAGGGAAACCTTATTTTTGATGCCATGATCATAACGTTGTTGATATACACTATGATGGAAAATACTGTTTGCTCAGCATTTCTTAGAAACACACGTTCCAATGGGTATCAGCAATAAATTGTCAACAAGGGGTCTATTCCTTTACCCCTGTATCCTTATTAACCCAATAAAAAATCTCCAATAAAAAGCCTATTTTATAAAACATATATTATACAAGAAAAGCAAAAACAAGGCTTTCAGCTGAAATTCATAGTTTTAATTTTCACATAAAAGTTAAAAACACATATATCACATAAAAACAAATTTGCAAAAGGTTATGAAAAAATGGCGTCCTACAAACACACTGCTTTTAATCATGGGGTATAAAAGTTAAGATTCCCTACTATCTGGAGTCAATATGTGTGTTACTGTCTCTAATGCATCGTAGCGGGCCTCCCAACATTGGACTGAAAATTGATTCTGGCCGCTATCTATAAACACATCTAAAAACACAATCTTAGCCAATCATATTGACCCATGGCAGTGTGGTAGTGCTTGACCCCTACGCACGTTTCGCGTGGCTACGCTTCCTCAGGGGGCGTGTCTATTACCCTATCCTTTGTGCTTTTTATATCATGTGAAATAACCACTTCCGGGGTATCGGCGCATGTCATGGGAGGGCCGGAAATCACGTCATGCTCTCCCGGCACTCATCGCTGGAACGCACATCCATGGCGTGGAACGCACATGGACATGCGCACAGCGATTCAGAGGCCGTCCAGAACTGACGTCCTTGCCCTGAATCCCAGGGCATGCGCACAGCCGCAAATGGGGACTGAGGAAAAATTAAGACACTCTGAATTCTCTCGTCTATGGGGGGCCTGTTAGCGCTAAACAGAAAAACGGGTAGTGTGATCATTCTAATATGAATATTACTAAATATAAAGTGACAATGTGCACAATGTAAAATTTCATAACCACACAATGTGTAAATTAATCATATACGGTGTACCAAAAACAATAATTATTAAGTGCATCAATCAAGAATACATGAATCAAAAAAAATATAAAAAGTACCACAATAATTACATAAATGTACATAAATGTGCATACATGTACATATATTACAGTGCAAATATAATAAACAACACAAAACCAATTCAAGTGCATTTATGTACAATAATACATACTAAAGTGCATTGCTCAGCATTTCTGTCTACACAATTCTTATTATTGATTTGCTGAATACTAAGCAAGGATTTATAGAAAAAAATATATAGGAAACTGATAAAAAACTATTTTGCCTCTTCAAAGATAAAGTGACATTTCATTGTAGTTCATGTTTGGAGAATTTCAATTATGGCCCATGGATCACACCTTCAGATTACACTATTATTCTTCCAGTTCTGTTTCCACAGTTATTGCCAACAGTGTTCCAATTAGATTAGAGTTGGCAGCTAAGGCCACAAGTTATAGGGCCTTGGAAAAATTAGTTATGGGGGGGGTTCTGCACAATACAGACCAGGTCAAAAAACATAAAATCAATAGCTCAAGACTACTATACCATACTTTTCTTAAAAAGCAGTGCACAACTAATATCAAGATTCGCTGCGAATCGCGCTGGTAATTTGCTTTGTTCTGCCAAGCGAATTCACTTGTGTTTGTTAAGAAAATTTGCCAAAAAAAAAGGCGCTCGCACATGCTGTCTGGAGCATCAATGGGCTGGAGACAGGGATTAACCATGATCCCTACCGTCCATCCATTCAGCTGCAGGCCCCTCTGTGTCAGCACCTCCCCCTCTATATAAGGAGGTACGGTAACGGAGGCGGCCAGTCGGAGGAGGAGCAGGATGGCAGCAGGCAGTTACAGCAGAGCAGGGAGAGACTAACAGAGCGATATAGGGACAGAGAGGAGAGGAATGTCGGAAATTGGATTATTGACTGGCTGATTGACATTTTTTTAAAATTGTGATTTTCCGATTTTTTACACTTTTACAACAACATGCGCTAACAAATTTGTCCTTCTGTAATAGTCCCAGTATTGTAGCTATTATAGTTTTGGCTTTTTTAATGAAATTCTTTAAGATTCGTTTTGTGAATCTTAATGAGTTTGATTGAAAATTTGTGAAGCTCGCAAAACGAATTTCCATCTGCTTCGCTCATCTCTAAATACCACCATAGGCCATGTTCACATGGCGTATAACACCGGCTGTTCCTTGACCTGGCCGGGTCACAAAACGGCTGATGTTACTGAAGATCATCGTGGCCAGTACTGCCTGGATGATCTTTATTTCTTGTGAATTCGGATCCGGGAGCATCCCAATTCACCGCTGCACACAATGGAGCGTGTGGCCGGAGCCGCACGTTCCTTTGTGTGAACTGACATGTCCTGTATGACATGTCAGTTTTTCGTGCAACCAGATGGAATCCCCGCCAGAGCATATACTATGCGTTTGGGATTCCATTCATTCAAATACAACGTATATGTTTAGCATAAATCATGGCCGTTGTTGCAAATTGCAACAACGGCCATGATTTATGCTAAACATGTGTTGTGTGAAAATGGCCATATACTGTAGTTTGCAAAGAAAATAATAAGCTACCAGACTAGTGACCTGATTTATCTTTGTCCGCCCTGTAAAATGTTGGATACAACATCCCTCCCTCTGTGACATCAGCGCGCCTGCTGGAGAGTCTGGTCCCACGTCTGACAGGCTGGAGCAAGAAGATTGAGGGACCCGCTTCATGCTAGGTGAGTATGTTTTTTTTTTTTTTTGTGCTAGGCAATACAGGGGTATATTGTCACTATTGGGGCTCAGCAGGATGGGGGCAGTCACTATTGGGGCTCAGCAGGATGGGGGCAGTCACTATTGGGGCTCAGCAGGATGGGGCAGTCACTATTGGGGCACAGCAGGATGGGGGCAGTCACTATTGGGGCTCAGCAGGATGGGGGCAGTCACTATTGGGGCTCAGCAGGATGGGGGCAGTCACTATTGGGGCTCAGCAGGATGGGGGCAGTAACTATTGGGGCTCAGCAGGATGGGGGCAGTCACTATTGGGGCTCAGCAGGATGGGGGCAGTCACTATTGGGGCTCAGCAGGATGGGGGCAGTCACTATTGGGGCTCAGCAGGATGGGGCAGTCACTATTGGGGCTCAGCAGGATGGGGGCAGTCACTATTGGGTCTCAGCAGGATGGGGCAGTCACTATTGGGGCTCAGCAGGATGGGGGAAGTCACTATTGGGGCTCAGCAGGATGGGGGCAGTCACTATTGGGGCTCAGAAGGACAGGGCCCACTTTTTGGTTAAAAAAATAAATAAATAATAAAATATATATATATATATATATATATATATATATATATATATATAAATAAAATCATTTGTCAAAGGGGTTCACTATTTTATATATTTATGTATGTATTTCTATACAATCTCTGTATCTTAAAAAGATGGTATTGAGAATAATATTTCAAAAGTGGCAAAAAGGATAATAAGGATCAAAAGAGTATAAAAGTGCATGTCCAGGCATGTAACTGTCAGTCTTACTGTGCTGCTTTTCATCTCTGCATGCATGTAGAGATGAAAAGCAGCAAAGTAAGGCTGTCATTTACATGAGTAGACATTCATACTTGGATAGAATCAAATACAGCGCATATTGAATCATGTATATACATAAACCTTTTAAAGTGAGGTACTTCAAAGTGAGATATACTGATACGCCGATTATGGATAATCCTCAAAACTAGAATAGCTAATATATATATATATATATATATATATATATATATAATGTTTTGGAACTATAAACATAATGATATTTTAACCCTCTGAAATAGTGTTGAAAAAAGATGGGGGAATATATATATATATATATATAGTTTTTTTTTCCCCTTGCCTTTATATAATCAAAATATTAGTTGAGAAAGGGATACCCTTTTATAGATTCTATAATGAAAGGGATTGGCATTTAGTAAATGTGGTGCCAATAATCAAGAAGGGAGTCAAAATGTGATACAGGGAACTATAGGCCTGTAAGTCTAACATCTATTTTGTATTTGAGGTTTTTTTGTACAGATGTAACAAAAATGTATTACATACCACAAGCTTGGATTTATGAGGGATCTTTTTGAAGGCATTTTATACTGTGCCACTTCAAAGGTTAGTCCATAAAATGAAGATGCTGGGAGCAGGGGAGAATATATGTAAATGGGTAAGTAACTGGAGGATTGGTAGGTAATACAGATGAGCGAATATCGAGCATGCTTAAGTTCGTCTGAACCCGAATGTTTGGCATTTGTTTAGTGGTGGCTGCTGAAGTTAGATAAAGCCCTAAGGCTATCTGAAAAACATGGATATAGTCATTGGCTGTATCCATGTTTTCCAGACAACCTTAGAGCTTTATCCAAGTTCAGCAGCCCCAGCTAATCAAATGCTGAACGATCGGGTTCGGACAAACTCGAGCTTACTCAATATTCACTCATCTCTAGTAGGTAACATAGGGTGGTTATTATTGGAACATACTGTGATTGAGTCACACTTACAAATGGGGTACCGCAGGGGTCATTATTAATATATTAATATATTTATTAACCCCTTAGCGACCCATGACGTACCTGGTATGTCATGGTGCCGCGGGGGGTGTTCAGAGCGGGGTCCCGCAGGGACCCCGCTCGGAAACGCACCGATCCCGGCTGCAATCTGCAGCCGGGCAGTGCCTCTATTAGCCGGCATGGGTCCCGTTGCCGCGCCGGCTAATTAAGCACTTCAATGCAGCTGTCAAGTCTGACAGCTGCATTGAAGTGCTTTATGCACAACATCCCTGGTGTCTAGTGGCACGGATCTCCCCCCCGCGATGCGATCGCGGGGGGGAGATCCGTTCTTCTGCCCGCGCCGGGCCTCAGCGTCGGAATGACGCTGATCCCGGCTCGGCAATAGATTGCTATGGCCTGCAGCAGGCCATAGCAATCTATCACCGATATGATGGATCATTGCTGTGTATATACACAGCATTGATCTCTATGAGAGATCATTGCTGTGTATATACAAGTCCCCCAGGGGGGCTTCTAGTTTATGTAAAAAAAAAGTGAAAAAGTGTTTTTATTAAAAAAAAATCCCCTCCCCTAATAAAAGTCCAAATCACCCCCCTTTTCCCATTTTATAAATATAAATTATTAGATAAACAAATAAATAAACATATTTGGTACCACCGCGCACGTAATAGCCCGAACTATTAATTAATCACATTCCTGATCTCGTACGGTAAACAGCGTAAGCGCAAAAAATTCCAAAGTGCAAAATTGCGCATCAAATCCAGTAAAAAATGTAATAAAAAGTGATCAAAAAGTCGTATATGCGCAATCAAGGTACCGATAGAAAGAACGTATCATGGCGCAAAAAATGACACCTTATACAGCCCCATAGACCAAAGGATAAAAACGCTATAAGCCTTGCAATGGAGCGATTTCAAGGAACATATATTTGTTAACAATGGTTTGAATTTTTTAAAAGCCATCAGATAAAAGAAAAGTTATACATGTTATATATCATTGTAATCGTAACAACTTGAGGAACATGCATAACAAATCAGTTTTACCATAGGGCGAACGGCGTAAATGCAAAACTCCCCGAAATCAAAACAAATTCTTTTTTTTTTTTCAATTTGACAGCGCAAATGATTTTTTTCCGGTTTCGCAGCTTATTTTATGGAAAAATAATGCCTGTCATTGCAAAGTACAATTTGTTTCGCAAAAAATAAGTGCTCAAATAAGTCTCTAGGTGAAAAAATGCAAGCGCTATGGACTTTTAAACATAAAATGGAATAAGCAAAAGTGCAAAAACGAAAATTGGCTTTGACCTTAAGGGGTTAATGACCTGGTAGAGGGACTACAGAGTACAGTTACAATATTTGCAGATGACACTAAATTGAGTAAATTAATCACCAGAGAGGAAATTTGGGGAAGCTGGAGGCTTGGGCAGAAGAATGGCAAAGGAAGTTTATATGGATAAATGTAAATGGGTCATAAAAATATGTACAATTATCGCATATATCTCCTCATAGAGGTGTTTAAGACCACAGATCACTCAGATCCTAAATGTAAAACCATTCATGCTGACCTCCTTTATTGCCTGTGGACCTGCATGTTTATAATCTTTCTGGAACCAGATTAAATCGTATCTCTCTACTCATCTCCACCTTACCTGCTCCCTTACATCTTAATGGGGCCTTTTTGGCATTCTCCCTAATAATATGAGGAAGTGACTATGTAGATTTTGTTCTATGTTTCTTTACTATTTCAAGCAAATTTAAATCAGTCTTCTAGATCGAATATGTACCATATGCATTATTAACAGCAAATCAATTTTATAAAAATTTCATTAAAATTACATTTAATTGAGCAACTATATTGTAGTTATAGTTGTAACATTAACTATAGCATTCAAACTAAAAATAGCAAAAAAAAGTATACATTACTTTCTGAAAGTAGAAAGAATAAGCATAAAATTACTATGAATTTATAATAAAACAGTGTAGTAATGTGCTATGTGGGCATTCCGTACCACCCTCCCCCTTAACCACTCTGGTCTATTGTCTCATGGGACATTATCAAAAACACTTAACAAATGCCAAATACACTAATTAGTTCTATAACCATGGCAACATGCTTAGTCTTTGCTTTGAGGTTAACTAGCCATCTGCTCTGACCTACATGAACAAAGTTAGTGAAGAACGATGGTGCATACAGTCAAATTCAGTTTCTCTTTTTCTCCTGTTGTTTACATTAAAAATGTTATTGGGAGAAATTTATAGTTATGTTTATGTTTAAAAAAAAAAAAGTTGAAAATTTGAGTAAGAATTTGTGTAAAAATGCTTAACTTTTTGACCGGCCTTCACTTCCCTTGCCTTTGATAGCATGGTTTACGGTTTGTATCATGATGAAATTCAGGGGGTCTGGTGTATATTACAATAAATTTCCGGGGGCACAGCTTGGGCCTGCGGGAGTTTAATTTTACATGGTAAAAATTTATGTAGTGTGTAAACCTGATTTCCTCATTTGTTGACTGGTAATTTATCTAAATTGCTTCAGTTATGTAACATTATTTGAATGCTGGGGGAGAGATTTTTTTTTTAACTCACCCTGTTAGCCAAATTACCTAGAAACTGTCCCGATACCACATGGTATGAATTTTTTACAGTTACACCTAATGGGCAATGGATGCCAATCTATAGAATCCACCAAGAGTTCCATTGGATTTATACCACTTTGATTGCATCCGTGAACTCAATGGATAGACAGCATACAGTTTTTCTCCTTTCTGATCCTTTATTTATTTTGCTTTTTATTTCCATCATTGTGATGGTATCCAGCTGGCAGTCTTAAATGCCTTCTATTTCAAGTGGTGCTCTATTAAAATGAAAATATACCAAGACTAAACCATTTTTCTTTCCGACTGATCTTTGCAGTTCAATATTATCATCATACCATTACCCGTTCTTCCTACCCTTTATAAAAACACTTCTAAAATAGCATTTCTGCATTCTAGAGTTTGTGCATTCCACGTTCTCTAGCAGCTAGCTCTTGGATCTGCAATATATTTTTTTTTTTTTTTTGCTGTCTCTGGTTTTTACTGTCCATTATAACACAAGCCTTTACTTTATCATAATTTGAAACAAATCAGTTTTTCTTACATGTTATTCCATCAGTAAAAAAATATTTTATCTCTCTAGTCCAAGTGCTGAGTGTTGTCGCTCTCTCTCAGGATATGTTTCTTCCTCTATGTTTCTAAAAAGCATCATTTTGCTTTTTGGCCGCCTGGTACATTATTCTAGGTCAAGTAGACTGATTGCCCATTGGGTCTTTAATTGAAAAGTTCATTGAATTTATTAGTAAAAACGGTGAAAGGATGGGGAAAAAAGTAAAAATTGTGTGTGATCAACTAAAAATTTACGTCCGCTGTTTGCAAAAGACGTCCGAAAATATTTGTCATGATTATTATTTTATTATAAAGTAGGATGCCAGCTAACCACTCTTGTTTGGTTCTGTTCCGCAGGATCCTAACTCTTGCTGATTTGCAATATTCAAGAAAAACAGCGGATCAGCAGTGTGAACTTGAACCAAATCTTGCACCTTTATTTTCAACGACCCATAAAATCAATTAGGACATCAAATGGCGACTTCCAGACTGTAATGCCTCCAGGTTTCTGGTGACTTTCCACCCTTAGTCATGGCTGATATACTACTGATATGGACGTGCTTTTATAGCCAAACCTCACCAGTAGCCCATTGACGCAACTTTCTGCGTGTTTAAGCCATTCAGTAAAATAACACAAGTAAACTAAAAATTGCGTCAACGGGCTTCTGGTGAGGTTTGTCTATAAAAGCACATCCATATCAGCAGTATATCAGCCATGACTAAGGGTTGGATAATCACCAGAAACGGGAAGTCTTTACAGTCTGGAAGTCCTGATTGATTTTATGGGTTGCTGAAAATAAAGGTACAAGATTTGGTTCAAGTTCACATGGCTGATCCGGATGACTGTTATTTTGACGTCCACGCAGACAACGTCCTTCATTTAATACACTGTGTGCATTGGACGTCTGTAATTTCATTGACTTCAATGCAATGCAATGCAATTAAATTGAGGCAAAAACAGACATCTTTTCTCTTTTTTTTTTACGTTGTGTAAACATAGCCATATATCAGTAATACATTAGGATGACACTTTGTAATTTATTCTGTTAGTGAGGAGTGGCAGACCCTGTGCATGAGTCCTTAAGTGTTGGTATCAGTGATATATACAACTGTATGTTGTTAGGAGTAATGTTAAGCATACCTAAAAATTTGTCGAACTGCAATGTGGTCTACTGAAAAAGACTTTACTTGTGGTTACTTTGTGTCACAGAAAAACAATAGAAGTGGCAGTAGAAGTGTCGCAAGAGATTCCTGGAAAAGGTCCGATATGGAGCCATGTACGAAAGCAAATGAGTGCCGATCTGAGAGATGAGTGCTTATTTGTAGTGCTTTTAAAAGGTAGGATCGCTGACACTTTTACACGGGCCGATTATCAGTCAAAGGTGGGTTTCTAGCAACGCTCCTTGCTGACAATCGGCCAGTGTAAAAGGCTCCTTACAGTACCTCTCCTGACTTCCCAGTTCCCTGTTCCCTACCTCTTATCAAAAAATGTCTGCCAGGTTATCAAGAAGTAGGGGATAGAAGATTGGACCAAGATAAAACGTTTAAAGTCTATTTTAATCCATTGGAATTGTAAATACAAAATAAGGCCATGTTCACACACAGTATGACACCGGCCGTTCTGTGACACGGTCGTATCACAAAACGGCCGTTGTCAGTAAAGTTCATCCCGGCAGGTACCGCCCAGATGAACTTCATTTTTTTAGAATTGGGATGCGGACACATTCGGATGTGCCTGTATTTCAATGACCAATAGCAGACAATGTAAAGTGCAGCTGGAGCCACACTTTCTTTAGTCTGCTCTATCAGTCTTGTGCGGCCACTATTCAATGAATAGTGATTTCACAAAACTGACATGTCAGTTTTTTGTCCGGCCGCAAGGAATCCCAGCCGGAGTGTATACACTCCGGGCAAGATTCCATTACACTGTTACGGTGTCACAACGGTCGTTATTTAATGAAAAAATATGTTGTGTAAACTTAGCCTAATGGGATATTTTGAAGTATTCAAATGGGCACTAGCTTTTCACTGAATTTATGCTCCTCTGCTAACAGGACTGCTAACAAGAGAATCTCTATGGTCTTTTGTGGGGGATGGGACATTGTTTATCATAGTCTGTTTCTATCTGCCACTGCCTCAGCTTAATGGCAAGTTGCAAGTCAGCTCCAGCTTAATTGCTGTCAATTAGTTTCTTCCATGGTTGATTCCATTGATCTACACTCAAGTACAATATATGCTGTTATTTGTCAGTTAATTATGCTGTTATTTGTCAGGTTTTTTTTTTTACTTTCACTTGCTAAAATTACGCTTTGGCGGAAACCTATCATTGAGTTTGTTTAATTTTTTAATCGTCTCAGAGATGGTAAAAATTGTCCTCATACTTTTGAAGTTTTTGCACAGTGCTGCAGATGTGTACATTTTTTAAAACAATTTAGCAAAGTGAAAATTATTTCAGCCAATCTTTGACAGCAGCGCTGCAGGGCTATCATTGCTGAGATGAGTAACTCTCGGAAGTGGCGGCCGGATCATTCAGCAGGGGACCCGAACTCATCACAGAAGGTGTTAGCTGAGTATGTGATGTTTATTATGGGTTGTTTATTTCTCAGCAATCCCAGCAGTATATATAAAATATGATGCACACGCCACAGAGAACAGGATGTTGGCACTATCCCTAGTGAGTCCAGTATTTCATTTATAGGCACAGTAGGTCCATGTTCACACAACGTAAGTGCAACAACGGCCGTGATTAAAAGGGTTATCCAGTGGTACAAAAACATGGCCACTTTCTTCCAGAGACAGCATGACTCTTGTCTCCAGTTCAGGTGTGGTTTGGAATTAAGCTCCATTCACTTCAATGGAAATGAGTTATAAAACACCACCCAAACTGGAGACAAGAGCGGTGCTGTCTCTGGAAGAAAGTGGCCATTTTTGTGTAGCGCCAGATAACCCCTTTAATGCACAACCTATGTGCAGTGCAGTTGGAGGGAATCCCGGATGGAGTATATACACCTAGTGTACACTCCAGCCGGGATCGCTAGCGACACGAAACTTACATGTCAGTTTTTTGCGGCCGCTATTGATTGAATGTATTTCTTTAAGGGGGTACTCTGGGCAAAATTTATTTTTGAAATGTTATTACAAAAGAAAAGTTATACAAATCCCTAATATACACTAATCATGGGAAATGCACATATGGTGCTATTTTACCTCAACTCAGTAGATCAGGCAGGCTCACTTCCTCTAAAAAAAGGTGACGTCACGTCTCAAGTGCCGGGTCCAGCAGGGGGCGCATGTATGCATCTATGTAGATGTACCAGTGCCTTCTCCTTCTCTGTGCTGGCTGACACTGACCCTGCTGTGGAGGCCCCTCCCCCTAACTAGCTCACCCTGCCGCCCGGTCGGTGCTCCCCCAACTAGCTCTGAGCCCACCCGTCCTATGCAGGAGCGCTCACCCGCCGCTCATTCCTGGCAGGGTGAGCTCTCCTGTATCTCCCCATCCAGCCGCCCGTGCTCTGATCCGCCCGGTCCCTTGCAGGAGCGCTTACTTGCCATTCGCTCCCGGCGTGGTGAGCGCTCCTGCCTTCCCCATCTAACCTGTCCCCTGTGCTTAACCTTTCACTGACTTCCTTAAACGCTGCAATCACTATAGATCGCGGTATTTAAGGGATTAATGGCAGGCAGCTCCAGGCAGCTCCAGACACACTAATGTGAGCAGGGCCGCTCACACTGCAGCTGTCCCGCACACATCTAAAGCCCTCACAGTCAGGACTGCATATATATGTTCCTAGCGCATGGTATGGCTGACGTGAAGGGGTTAAATATCAGCTACTACATATACCGTGCAAATTAGATGTCTAGAAAACAATTGAATAAAAGATTATTAACATCAGGTAATGTACATTAGGAAAAAGAATGCAGCTTTATGAATAATTAATTCCAATGAGTTTCTTGCTCTTGTAATCACAAGTGGCTATGTATACGGCAATGAAATGTAACATTCATGTAACACTGCGCTAATTGCATGGATTGAGTATTGTGCAACATGAACTCTGATAGAATCATTTTACAGCTACATATTTGCCTAATTAGTGCTCTTATCTCATTTAATTATTAGCATGCTGTTTTATTCCATACTTCAGAAATAAGTAATGGTAAAGTGCATGGGCTGCTCGAAACCGGGCCACGCGCACAGTGTCGGTGGGCCCCCAGCTATAGAACCTGCACTAACACTGATTGACATGTCGTTTCTCACTGGTTCTTCATTGATGGGCCCCCAGGATAATTTTCTCTGGTCGGCCCCCAGATACCCCAGTCCGACATTGCGCTCACTCAGCTCCCGGCTCTGCCCCAATGCCTCCTATATTTTTTCTCTATGCATTGACTTATTGTGAATACAGCCTAAGTGGAGAGCCTCCAAGCTGCAGTAGGTCCTAATATAGAACTTATAATAGTCTTCAGGCAGTTTTTAAAATTTTGGATTCTACAAATAGTTGTAGGATGTGTCAAACTCAAACTCCCTTTTAACAATGAATTCTATGCAATATGGCACCTTTCAGGGCACCATATGGCAACACATCTAGTGACTACACAGTCCCTGAGTGCATCACTACCAATATTCACACTGCATTGTTGTATGTAGGGATGGTCCTAACCTGCCGAGGTTCGGGTTTGTAGGAACCCGGATTCTCGGCAATGATTCCCGCTGTCTTAAACCTCCGTGGAGAGGGTGGATAAAGCGGGAAGACCGCCTGGAGAACTGGGATACAGCCTATGGCTGTGGCTGTATCCCGGTTTTCCAGACGGTCCTCTCGTTGTATCCACCCTCTGCACAGAGTTTTAAGACAGCGGGAATCATTGCCGAGAGTCCGGGTTCATACGAACCCGAACCTCGGCAGGTTCGGACCATCCCTAGTTGTATGAAGTCAAAATTTTCAATGTCTGTTCACACAACGTAAGTACAGTATTAATCACTTCCTGATTGGTCCATTCTGAACACCCCCCCCCCCCATTGCTGTCATGTGACCACACAGACCTCTGACAGCCGCCCTGCTTCTCTATTCTAGCCTGTTGTACTACACTACTGCATTAGGCTGATCTGCACCTCCATCCTGTATCTACAAACTGCTGCTGTTTTTTTCTGGTGTATGCACTTACTATACATTATACTTTACATGCTGATTGCTATACTGTTTCCCTTGAAAAATGTTCATAATTTTTTTTAAATTATACCAATTTCATACAGTCATCAGACAATGAAATTAAATAAAAATCCAGTTTAACATATAAGTGTCACATTACAATATCCCCCCTTTTCCCTGCACCTCTTCCCCCACCACCCCTGGGTCGAAGAGGGAGAGAGTGAGAAAAACAAACAAACAACTAAATAAATAAATACATTTTTGAATGCGAACCTCATACGAACCCGAACCTCGGCAGTTTCGGACCATCCCTAATCAGATTACTCTAGTTAACCAAGGAGGGACTTTTCCTTGCCATTACAGATGAGCGAATCTCGAGCATGCTCGAGTCTATCCGACCCCGAACGTTCGGCATTTGATTAGCGGTGGCTGCTGAAGTTGGATAAAGTCCTAAGGCTATGTGGAAATCATGGATATAGTCATTGGCTGTATCCATGTTTTCCAGACAACCTTAGGGCTTTATCCAAGTTCAGCAGCCCCAGCTAATCAAATACCGAACGTTCGGGTTCAGATCGACTCGAGCATGCTCGAGATTCGCTCATCTCTACTTGCCATCCAATTTTTCATGATGAGTACACGTGCTAATAACAAATTTTTACTAACTATAACCCTATTTTTAATCTTATCCGGGATATTTCCATCCGAGACATCCGACATTCCAGATGTGTGGTAAGTTTGTTTTTTATTTTATCTGCTATTTCCACCCAGAAGTTATGGATAACTGGGCTCTCATGTGTATCAAATCCGCATCCATTTTATCACATTTCAAACATCTTTTACTTTCCTCTCTCTCAGAGAATTTATTTAACCCCTTCAAGACAGAGCCCTTTGATGCCCGGATGTCCGGGTCAAATTAATGCAATGTTCCTCCCCGCCTTCTAAGAGCCATAGCGCTTTTATTTTTCCACCTACAGGGCTGGTTGGGGAGTCATTTTTTGCACCATGATCTCTAGTTTTTATTAATATCATATTGTAGAAACAGAACATTTTTTGATAGCTTTTTATAATTTTTTTTTCCTGATATATAAATCAATAAAGTCAGCAATCCTGGTGTGTTTTTTTTTCCGTTTACGCCGTTCACCGTGCGGGAACAATAATGTTATATTTTAATAGAAATGACAATTGCGCACGCTACAATATGTAATATGTTTATTTATTTATTAATTTTTTACATTTTTATAATTGGCAAGGGGGTATTTTAAACTTTTATTGGGAGGGGGGTACTTTAAAAAACTTTTTTATTACACTTTTTTTCACAGTAAAACAAGCAATCATTAGATTGCATGTACTAATCTATGCTATGCCATAACATAGCATAGATCAGTGTTATCGGCGATCTATGCATAGAGCAGAGAGTGCAGAGAGTAGCCTCTATGCACAGATTGTCAAACCGACAGGATGGAGGTAAGAGGCTTACCACCGCCCGTCGGTACATGCAATGCTATAGATCGGGTTGTTTAAGGGGTTAATGAGCCTCTCATTACCTCCGGCCCCGGACACACTGATGTGTGCGGGACTGCTCCCACTGCAGCGGTCCTGCACACATCCGAAGCACCTCAGTCAGGAACGTATATGTACATTCCAACTGTACGAGGTATGTGCAGTAGGAATGTATATATACAGATTACTGACGGGAAGGGGTTAACAACTTTGGGGTGGGATACAAATCATATATCTATTGGTCCTATTACACAGCCCGATCATAAGCAGTAAACGAAAACCGATCTGCTATGATCTGCATTTCAATTATTTCTTATAGGAAAATTTGCTTTGGTTTAAGAGTGGATTGGGATTACAAGCGCCGTCCCGGAACGAATTATGCTCGTAATCCAAGGCACCTCTGTATTGATTTACCCGCACCTTTATAAGACGAACTGCAGTTTGGTTGTTAGTTTTGATGCGATTTATTGTTAGTTTATACCTTTGGAAAAGCTATATGTACCTAAAATGACAGCTATGTTGGTGACATGTCTAGCTCTGAGGCCATCTGTTGTAAAAGATTCCAATTTCAGTGTAACCCTGTTTTTCTTGGCTTATTTATGTTCTACTGGAGCTGTCAATTAAAATAATAATACATTTTTTTTCTAAGTGTACTCTAGTCCATTTCTGACAGATATTGTAAAGGCTTTTGTTATGCTCTTAGTCCTCTTGGGATTCTTTTACTGTTATATGATGTTATATGTTATATGAACAAACAAACTTATTTCTCTGGGTTATTTTATGTTCCAAGCTTCTAGTAATTATTACTTCTTTACTATCAAGTTGCTCAAAAAAACTCTTATGTTCCTTTCTATCTGTGTTCATTGCTGCTCAGACATATTCTTGATCATATTTTAATCAATAGCTTCCATAAGTATAAGGGAACCACTCAGTGTGGTCAGGATCATAATACAAAAGACAAACTGTAATACATTAAAGGGGTACTCCGGCCAAAATATTTTACTTACAACTCAACTGGTTTCAGAAAGTTATATTGATTTGTAAATTACTTCTATTTAAAAATCACCAGTCTTCCAGTACTTATCAGATGCTGTATGTCCTGCAGGAAGTGTTGTATTCTTTCCAGTCTGACACAGTGCTCTCTACTGCCACCTCTGTCCGTGACAGGAACTGTCCAGAGCAGTAGCAAATCCCCATAGAAAACCTCTCCTGCTCTGGACAGTTCCTGACATGGACAGAGGTAGCAGCAGAGAGCACTGTGTCATATTGAAAAGAAAACACCACTTCCTGCAGGACATACAGCAGCTGATAAGTATGGGAAGACTTGAGATTTTGAAATAGAAGCAAATTACAAATCTATATACGTTTCTGAAACCAGTTGATTTGAAAGAATTTTTTTTTTGCCGGAGTACCTCATTAATATTTGTATATTACCTTTCTAAACAAAGCTTTAATTGGTTGACTGACTAATAAGGATACGGCTACTCCATTATTCATGACATACTTAATTTGTTGTGCTTAAATTTTAATGTACAACAAAATTGTATAATCTACAGTAGATCTGCTGAAATGTATAGTGCTCCTTATGTGTCGTGTCGGGTACAGCAGTCTGCAAACAGTTTGTATTTTTGTATATATTGTCTTGTAATGTTCCTTCAATTTTGAGTTAATTTGGATCAATACTTTCTTCTATTTACATTTTGTACCAACTCTATGCATTTATTTTTTTGCTGGTGAGATGTCTGCAGGACTAACAAGCTATTTCTCTGAGGCTGTTAACAACTGAAGCTCTATTTTTGTCATAAAGTTTACTTTATAGCACAAATGCAGATAAAACATTATGCAATGCATGCTAACAGCGCACCATTAAAATACTCTCTGATTTCTATTCCCATAGAAACAGTTACAGTACAATACAATAAACATACTTGACAAAAACAACTTGAACACATCTTTGAATGTCTTGCTGGTTGAGACTGTATGCTTATTATACAAATCAGAAGATAAAGGTAAAAACAGCAACACAGTCTGGGGTCATCAGGAGTCTTCTGTACAACTTATTCAGTTTAATTGCAATGACCTTGAACCTGCAGAACAGTCAGAAGCAGTGCCAGCACAACAGAAGAGAATAGCTAACCCCTCTTTTATCATCCCAGTTCCCCCTGCCACAGGGTCACTGAGAAGAGCCTGGGGTGGTAACAGGCTGGCATTATTAGGCTGGGGTGGACAATATAAATGGCTCTTCCCATCCTGTCGTTAGTATTAGTATTTTTAGTAACCGAACAGTCAGAAGCGGTGCCAGCACACAGGAATAGAATGGCTAACCCTCCTCTTATTTTCCCTGTACCCTCTGCCACAGGGCTACTGAGAAGAGCCCTGGGGTGGTAACAGGCTGGCATTATTAGGCTGGGGTGGGCCAATATAAATTGCTCTTTCTATCCTGTCATTAGTATTACTGTATTTAATAGAACTGGGGGTCAGAAGCATGTTGCAGGAGGCTGCGGGCATTGCATGCAGTGAAATACAATGTCCAATAGCTGCCCGATGTTGCAGCAACATTAATTGTGTCAGGCAGATATTGGTCACTACCTTTAACATGCTCCCTCCCCCCTCTCATCTGTGGAAGTTACTTCTTGCATGGACGGGCAGAGTGTGGGGGGGGGGGGGGGAGCGACCAGAAAGTAGGACCTTTCCTTTTCTCCAGATATTCCGTTTAAGTGGGATTCAAAAGTATGTAGCACACTATAAATGAATGTGTAGCGGTAACCCGGAGTCTTGTTCTCTGTTTCTCTGTGTCCCCTTCCAGACCATGTCTGCAGGTGAGTCGGGCTCCCAATGTGCAGTTATATGGTGGCAACGGCTATCTTTAGATGGAGCTCCTCACCACACGTCTGTCTACACCAGTATCTGACTACACCCCCTGCCAATATCATTTTTTTTTATAGTACTTAGTTTCACTGGCTGGTGAACATTATACTATACTGGTTGTGGCAGAGAGGTTTTTAATAACAAAAAATAATAATAAAAAAAAAAAAATGATACAGAATGTAGAACTATTCTTCCTTATATTCTGATTGGACCCTTTCATAAGTCAATGGGACCTCATAGCACTATATATATATATATATATATATATATATATATATATATATATATTGACATTATTAACACAAGCCTGAATACAAATATGAACATAACCCGTCACCATAAAAATGCTACCTAAGCTATCAATATTATGTTATAGAGCAGAAAGAACTTAGCAGATTGATATATAGCTTTATGGGGAAAGCTTCAGGATAACTCATAATTTATTGATTGAAATCTCTGATCTTTCCATGCTAAAGAGTCAAGTCCATTGAGTGACTCCGCCCACTGGACTCCTTATCACAGAATGAGCAGGGATTTCCATCAATATATTACAAGTTACACTGAATCTTTTCCCACAAAGATATATATCAATCTGATCAGTTCTTCCTGTTCTATAACATGGTGCTGATAAATTAGATAGCATTGTCTTGGTGACAGGTTCTCTTTAAGGCTCAGTTTACACTGATTCCCCTCCCCCCCCTCAATTGCACTGCTTCTTTTGCCTTATTTTTAATTTTGACAAAAACATGGTCAACCACTGTTTTTTGTTTGGCAAAAACAGCAGCATCTGTTTTTACAATCCATGTGCTTTTTTTCCTTCTAAAGTCTATAAAATACATAGTTGAAGGGAAACAAAAGCACAATGTGAATCTAGCCTCAACAATTCAAAGTAATATATTTATAAGTCCAGAATGTTCTGTTTTTAATGAGCTTAGAATATTATTATTATTGTTATTTTTATTGTTATAATGAAACCTTTGTGGTCAAAGTCTCTCTAGTTTTTAATTTTGGTTGAATGTAACTAATTTCAAAATATTTATTTCATTGTAAATTTTAATATGGATTTCGCTGAATAGTTTTTGTTATATCCAACATAATAAAGGCGAGTTGGCCTATGAAACAGCATCTTTCTTTTCCTTTTTAATATCTGAAAAAGAAAACTTAATATTGTAAAACATTATTACTGTGAAATACCTAAAAGTATGATTGCCAGACTAATCTCTGAAAAACTTAACAGAAGTCGTATTTTGGCTTAACATTTTTATTTACAGTTTTTAATATTACGCACAGTTTATATTCCTTTAAGGGTACAAACACACACACCGTATACGCAGCAGATACGCAGCAAATACGCAGCAGATCTGCAGCAGATTTGATGTTGCAGATTTGATGCTGTGTTCAGTTTTTTAGATTTAATCTGCTGCGTATTTGTTGCGTATTTGTTGCGTATCGCAGCAGTAAATACGCTGCGTATACGGTGTGTGTGTTTATACCCTTAAAGCTTTGCTTAAAGGGGTACTATAGTATTAGAATTTTTTTTTTGGGGGGGGGGATAAAACTATTAGCCCAAGAGCTACATAAAATTACTAATTGTACTAGATGAAAAGTGGAAAATGAAAGAACTATACAATGTGACAACACATCATCCTTTGCTGTCTCATAAGGCTTGGCTGGATCTGCCAAACCACTTCTGCCTACATCACATCTCCCTGTCATGTACAGATATACAAATAAATCTTTCTTCGGACATGTAGACAAGAATGAGGTATGTTTAGGGCATGTTTTGTGCTGAACAATGCCACAGACAGACAGGAAATGATACATCAGCTTTTGCCAACCTGCTGTGTGGAAAGATAGTCTGCTGTGTAGAGCAATATCTTGTAGCTGCTTTGGATGTGGAACTGGAAGGAGCGCTTTGGGAGGGCAGTAGACTGGGTGGGAGGGCTGTGATGGAGAGCTGAAGGTAAGCAATGCATTTTGGTAATTGTAGTATTGAGCAACTGCTCAACTAGGAAATATACAAAATAGAGTGAGTGAGCAGTCCTTCAGGTACTCCTTTACTACCAGTAGTTTGTGCTCAACTAAAGTAGTGTCAGGAATTTTAATAGTACATTGTAATAGATGAAAATATGAACTTAACATAAAATGAACTTAAGCAAACTGCAGGGCCCTTGTGGTACGGTTTGTCAATTAATTAATAATTAATGAATGACATAAAAACGTTAAAGGACAATTACGGCCAAAACATGTTTTTTAATATGTTATTACTTATAGAAAGAAGGCACATTCCTAATGTACATTAATTATGCACATATACTGCTATTTCCCTTAATTTAGTTTATCAGGCAGGCAGGCTTCAGATTCTGTTAAAAACTGTGATGTCACGAATCAGTTGTAATTCCTATGGAGTGTCCAGCAGGGGGCGCACTATATGTGGATGTCTATGGCACTGTATTGTTTCTATGGATGTCTATGTAAATGTAATGTAATGTAAACTATGCTTTATTGATTGAATACATTTATGGAATACTTTGGGGACCAAGTGTCCTTGCTCCCCAAAGTATTCCATAAATGTATTCAATCAATGTATGGAGGGCATCGAGCAGGAAGGGAGAGAGGAGCCTGTGCATCTAACTACCTTCCCCCTCCCTCCTTGCTCGGTGCTGTGGGACACATGTACGCTGTACTCCTCCTCCCATCATTTACTCATAGTATGAGCAGATGACGAGTGAGTAGTACCACATAGTACGTCTGCTAGAATACCTCTAGTATAAACAATAGCGTGTCCAATTACTGGACAAGATGGGTCAGTGCTGTGGACAGTGATGGGCTGAGCTGGTTGTCACCCCCAGATGAGTCTGTGTCTGAAGTGTAGGGGGATCACTCAGTTGGGGACCTGAAGATGATGTAGGAGGAATCCGGAGGAGGACTGAATGGTAAAAATCTGCTGTTTGTTAAGTTATGGGAAGCAACAAATGAAAAGTTATTTTTGAGCATAATACCCCTTTCATATATATCAGATCATTTCTTTTCCTCCACTTTATCCCCTATTTAGCCTATTTATAAATTGTTTTCATATGAGATTATTCATTTTCATATTTCTAATTAATTTAATTGATCCTAATTTGTGTTAATTTGTTATTTCATTAGTTTCCTGTCTGATGACATTTATCTAGACTACTAAGATGCTCCCATAGGTAATAGATATGAAGCTTCCAATTACTAATCCACTTCATTATTCTTAATGTAACTAATTAGATAAATGCATATAAAATTAGATAAAACAACTAAAACAAACATGACATTTAAAAAGGGATCTAGGATTTTTTTTTTTTAAATATTGCTTATGTTGCTTTCCGTATTACTACACTGATAGGAAAACAATAGGGTTGCAGTAGGGGTTAAAAAACATAGATGTTTAGTGTGTGTGATACTGTAGTTACACTATAATGTATGTATCCAGGTTGCAATACCACACACAACCCGAGGACAGGCGGGGCACTGTTTGTTTTTTAGAACTATACATATAAGCACTTGCCCTTTAACATTGTTCAAACATACAGGCAGGTTTGCACATGCTCTGTTCTAGGATTAGGTCTTGTAAACAAACTATGCATGCCGGTTTGTCCCGTGACATGTTTTTGTAGTTAATGGTCCTTGTATTACTTATCGCTTATGAGTAGAGATGAGCAAAGCAAATATAGCGAATAAAAATTTGCTGCAAATCGGGACGTAAATCCCGCCCATTCGTTAAGGAAATTTGCAAAAAAAAAAACCTAAATGGCAGCCGCACATGCTGTCTGGAGCGTCACTGGGTGGGAGGAAGGGATTAACAATAATCCTGGCGCCTGACCAATCAGCTGTAGGCCCCTCTGTGATGTCAGCACCTCCCTCTCTATATAAGGCGGAGGTAATGGAGGCGGCCAGTCGGCTGTGTGTGGAGGAGAGAGCAGGATGGCAGCAGGAAGTTAAAGCAGAGCAGGGAGAGACTAACAGAGCGATATAGGGACAGAGAGGAGAGGAAAGGAGGGCTGATTGTGGGGGACTGTTTGTTATAGCTGCCAACCAAGTGTCCAGTTTACCAAGTAACTGGTGTCCTATAGGAATTCACTGAGACCAGAGAAGACACATTCCATATTATTCACTCACTGGGCACTGTAAACTCCTATTAAGTTATACCAATTTTCTGGGATCAGTGAATGGAGCGTGCGCCTTACATAATCAGTGCTCGCACTCTACTCCTACTGTGTTATACAGGTTGGTTTTCATTAGATTGGATGACTGACTGGCTGATTGACATATTGACGAGTTTCACCCAAAATTCGCAAAGCTCACAAAATGATTTTTTTGGCTGCTTTGCTCATCTCTACCTATGAGATGTACCCAATAAAGTATTTGCGTCTATCATCATTTTTGGAGTGCAGATTAGTTATAGCTGACATTGCTCTTTGTATTATGTTTAGTTTTCCTATATGTCAGTGACTGGGCAACCTTGCCACTATAGGCAGTGCCTGGTCCATGTGTTTGTGTTTGGTACAAATAAGGGTTATGTTCACTGAATAGCGGCCGCAGAAAACTGACATGTCAGTTTCTCGCGGCGCCGCTAGGGATCCTGGCCGAAGTGTATACTAAGGATGGTCCGAACCTGCCGAACGCTCGGCATCAGATTCCCGCTGTCTGGCCGCTCTGTGCAGCTGGTGGTTACAGCGGGAGGACCGCCTGGAAAACTGGGATACAGCCTATGGCTATGGCTGTATCCCAGTTTTCCAGGCGGCCCTCTCTCTGTATCCACCCTCTCCACGGAGGAGGAAGACAGCGGGAATCATTGCCGAGAGTTCGGGTTCGTACGAACCCGAATCTCGGCAGGTTCGAACAATCCCTAGTGTATACCATGTGTATGCACTCCGTCCGGGATCGCTTCAGCCTACAGCACTATGTAAGTTCTGTGGAAATCATGGCTGTTGAAACAACGGCCGTGATTTCCACGGAACTTACGTAGTGTAAACATAGCCTGAAAAAAGAAACGAAACACAGGAATTCCTGCCAGTGCTGAGAGTTACGGCTTAATGTGTCTATCAATCACATGACTGCCTTCTCTCTGTAAGCGCAGATGATCTGAAATACACGGGACTTCCTTTGTTTAGAATATTTGAAAAAAATTAAATAAAAAGTAGAGTCAAAACACAGGAAGCGCCGTGTTGCAAATGGACAGCCAAAGTCATTATTATCATCACAAATGCATACATAGCTGTAAGATAATATCAAGTATCCCCATAAGACCTAGTGGAAAATTAAGTTATTCTGGGTTATATACATAAATGTACATAAGACTCTACTAATTTAAAGAGTTTATGAATAAACATGATAACTATGCATGTCTATTAAGACATCCACGTCTCTCTTACTGTAGACATAATAAGTATCTTGATCCCCAATGCACGTAAAAGGACCGTACACTGGTGAGGTGGTTATGACCCACATCGGCAAATGCGAGTAAATGATATCAGCATCTGCATACAGCCGATAGAATTATAATTTACATATAGCAGGCAAAGTTTTTTTTTTTTTCAGTCCTGATGGATATACCGTATTCAACCGGAACATCAATCAAAATGACCTGATCCCACTAACCTTTCTGGATAGGGGGGCATGAAACTTAAGTGCTAGAAATTTGAAGACCCTTGGGTCATCTTAGTTTACCTCATTAAAATGACATGCTTCTGGTTTATCTCTATTATGCAGGATGTCTCCCACATGTTCCTGGATTCTTCAGTGAAAATTGCAAATTGTCTTCTAAACATAGCAAATGGACGTAAATAAATCACTGCGGTCATAGTAAAGCCTCACAATTATGAGTGATAATTGTATATTTAGAGCATGTAGTTATAAATACACATGCTTTACTGGTGGATAAAATGCACCATGGGCCCCGGGCTGTCCATCTAACTTGGGCCCCCTGCCCCCCCCTTCAGTGTGCAGGTGCACTGACGTGGAGCCCAAGAGTGATAAGCCTGTATACTGTGAGGTGCATCATCCTCCCCCACCTGCCCTGTATACTGTGAGGTGCATCATCCTCCCCCACCCTGTATACTGTGAGGTGAATGACCCTCCCCCACCTCCCCTGTACATTGTGAGGTGCATTATCCTCCCCTGCCCCGTACACTATGAGGTACATCACCCCCCCCCCACCCTGTATACTGTGAGGTGAATGACCCTCCCCCACCTCCCCTGTACACTGTGAGGTGCATTATCCTCCCCTGCCCCGTACACTATGAGATACATCACACCCTCCCTCTTGCACTGTACACTGAGAGTAACATCCACCCTCCTGATCCATACACTGTGAGGTACATTACCCCCCTCCTACCCCGTACACTGTGAGGTACATTACCCCCCTCCTACCCCATACACTGTGAGGTACATCACCCCCATTCTGCCCTGTACACTGCGAGGTACATCATCATCCCTTCTGCCCCTACACTCTGAGGTACATCACTCCCTCCTGCCCTGTATACTGTGAGGTGCATCACCCTCCCCCACCTGTCTTGTACACTGTGAGGTACATCCCCCTCTTGCCCATACACTGTGACTTACATCACCCCCCCCCCCAACCCTGTATACTGTGAGGTGCATTATTCTCCCCTGTCCCGTACACTATGAGGTACATCACCCCCTCTCTCTTTCCCTGTACACTGAGAGTAACACCCCCTCCTGCTCCATACACTGTGAGGTACATCATCAACTATCCCTCCTGCTCCATACACTGTGAGGTACATCATCAACTGTCTCTCCTGCTCCATACACTGTGAGGTACATCATCAACAAGTAAGGCCTGGTCACTACAGGGTTAAGAAATAAATCCTTATAGTGCTAAAACGCTGGATTCTGTCACCCTACCTACACTGACAATTTCACAACGTTCTAAGCACTACTCGGTCAGCTCTCCCTCCCTACACTGACCAACTACCACTGTGAATATTGCTGCCTAACTACATTCAGATGCTGTCCCTGCTCCTTTCACTCTCCCTACTGAACGGCACTAAAATCAGGAAAGACTGTTAGAAAATTCACCTCAACGTTGCGTTTTTATAGCGTGTACATACCGTATGTAATGAAGCTAATCGTACAGCCAATCACAGTAATCTCTTATACTTACATGCTGTTGAAAAAGTAAGCAAGTTATGGCTCTACAACAATCAAATAAAAAGTTTTAAAGTTCCATATTAGTTTACTTCTAGAAGAGGTTAAGTTCATTTTGGTAACAGAATACTATTATAATACATACATTAGTACAATTTTGCACTTATATTAGACAATCAACTAATTATTTTATTTTTTTTCTATTCCTATTACTTATATAGTGTAAACATAATCAATACCGCAGCCAAGAGATTGACATCAATTAACTAAGTTATTTTATAAGGTACGACCTTTGCCACTGTGAAATATAATCTGCAGGTCCTGTGAGCAGTCCTCATCAGTCAGACCCTAAACATGTCAGTATAAACCTCCATTTGTTTTGATATTTGACCTAAATGAAGTAGCCCATATATCTTGTTACGCTAAATTTCCACTCACTGAGCTGTAGGTAAAATGTTGTCGAAATCAATTCCCAATAAAATCTTTTACATCAGTATCTATATATAATTTTTTTAGATTACTATTTTACTATCGTGCATGGAAGAAAAGATTCTGACCTTATTTCTGCCCGAGGCAAAAAAATTTAAGAATGATTGGTAATTCCGTGGCTGCTATACTCCATTTTCAACATAATATAGCGACATGGAAAAGTTAGCGAAAAAGCAGAAACCACTAGTCTTGATAAATTCCCCCCCCCCCCCCCGATGTCCATAAAACTACAAGTACATGTTTAAATAAGCAATTCATAAAAAAAAAAGTTCTAAAAACTTTCCCCTCACCACAGGCTGGTCTACCTGCTAACCCCCTGACCTCAGGCTGGTCACCCTTACAAAGCCACCACCCCCACCCTGACTCTACAATGGTTACCCTGCCTCCCTTACCCCAGACTTATTACCTTGCACCCCTTTCACCTCAGACTTTTCAACCCCAATGACCCTCACACACAGCTCATTTCCTCCTCTACAGTGCACTGCAGACTCCATAGAACCTGTGTGACATCATAGTCACATGCTTAAGGACCTGCTGAACATTGCTGTTTGGCTTTCTTGCTGCAGGTCTGCTGTGATTTTGCATCAATAGTGGTAGAACTGCAGCAGAGAGGCCATATAGCACATAAAGTATATGTCAAGTTTGGGTGGCTATGAGCCCCCCACCCCAGGACCACCCAAAATTCTCATAGTATAATGCGACACTAAAGTTGCAAACAATGGGGGAGATTTATCAAACATGGTGTAAAGTGAAACTGGCTCAGTTGCCCCTAGCAACCAATCAGATTCCACCTTACATTTTCCAAAAAGTCTGTGAGGAATGAAAATTGGAATCTGATTGGTTGCTAGGGGCAACTGAGCCAGTTACAATTTCCTCCTTAATGGTGCGTTCACACCTACAGGATCTGCAGCTGATTTTCTGCAGCAGATTTCATTTAAATAACTGAATACAGCATCAAATCTGCTGCAGATCTGCTGCAGATCCTGTAGGTGTGAACGCACCCTAAAGTGTCTTTTCCAACATATACTTATAACATATCATATAATTTGTCGCTGGACTGAAAATGATTTGCAGTTCAATGAAAGGTGTGGCCATAAATCCACATAAACCTTAGCAAATTGCTAAGTGGTTGGTGAAGGATGCAAATTACATATAATAAATCAGACTGGTAACAGTCACAACTCACCAAGCCCTTTATTTACATAGTCTCTAAACATCAGCAGTCACAGTGATTAAAAGAAACTTCCAGAAAGAGACATGATAATATTTTACATACAATAGCATTGTCATGGCTGTGGTAGCCCACATACTCGGGCCTGGCATTTTGCCCTTTAACCACGCAGGGTGTCTTACCTCTCCACGCTCCTGCTTGCTTTTCCGCTTGCCAGCACTGTGAAATTTAAAGGGACAGTACGTCCCTAATTGGTTTATGTGGATAAAATACCTCCCTATAAATTCCTGCCCTGACCATGGTGTTGGACCCTTTGCATGCTTTCTAACGTGTGGTCACAGCTCTCCCTTGGTCCCTGCCCTGGTTTCTGCTGCTCATGGTACCAGCCCTGTTTTTCAGCCTGCTGTGTTCCTGCCTGCCGCCTACATGTCACCGGCTGAATCCGCTAACAAGCCAAGCCAGGGGCAGCGACCTGGGGGTCGCCTGCTGCATCAAGTCCAGCCCACCTTGCAGTGGGCACTGGTGAAAACCAACGCCCCCTTAGACTCTGCTCCCTGGTGCAGCTTATGCTATTGCTAGAGGTGGTTCAGTGGATCCAGGACTCCTGCTGTTACAAGCAATCCCTTAAAAAAATACTATAATCAGGTTGTGTGCATCAAGAAAAGAAGGTAAAAAAAAAGCCACAAAAAAAATCACTCTACTTAATAATATCTCATATACTGACATTGCTTTAAAGTTAATTTAATTCTGTATTGTAGGCCCAGGCTCAAAGACATTGTAAATTTACAGCATAGCCATAGACTATGTACAGCATGGGTTTAAAGAGACAGGTGCAAGAGAGAGTTACAGCTGTTACCGTCAGCCAGAAAAAGGTAAATTGGAAGCAATGTAAAATGTGTACACAAGAGAACCTAATGTCGCCATATGTCACCAATAGAGTATAAGTCACCTATATAGACAAACAGAAGGAAATTAGAGTTTTTACATCCAGCTCACTTCACTCTGATAAAGTGTTTTTTTTTATCACATTTAGACCAAACATTCCCTGCTGTCATTAATGTTTTAATATATATATATATATATATATATATATATATATATATATGGGGTGTACTGTAGCTCTGTCTTTCCACTAGGACGCTCCCAATTACCTATATAAGCATACATTTACAAGGTAGCACGCTAGATAAAGCCTGGAAGCTTACTGCATGCTATCTTAACCCCTTATAGTTCACTGCATAATAGTAATGCTTCCCCAAGTGATGACTGCATGCTGCCAGCTTCCAAGCATAGACAGAAGGCTCTGACTACAGAAGGCTGATGATTTTAGCCCTGAGCGGCAGGAGCTGAGAGCTGTCTGTCATACATTTCATATACTCCTAAAGTGATATTAAAATAATAGGAAATATTCACTAAATAGTATTTAAATTTTACTCTTAAAGGGGTTATCCAGCGCTACAAAAACATGGCCACTTTTCCCCCTACTCTTGTCTCCAGTTTGGGTGGGGTTTTGAAACTCAGTTCCATTGAAGTAAATGGAGCTTAACTGCAAACCGCACCTGAACTGGAGACAACAGTAGGGGGAAAAGTGGCCATGTTTTTGTAGCGCTGGATAACCCCTTTAAGCTCGTTTCACACTATGCTTTTGCAACAGATGGAAAAACAGATGGATTTGTGAGCATCTGTTTGATAAGTTTTTCCATTGCATCCATTTTTATAGCATACACAGACACGTGGTCAACAATATTTTTGTGTACATTAAAAAAAGAACACATTTTGATCATTTTTTTTTTTTTTAATAATGGGAGTCAATGGAAAAAAGGAATCAAAGCGGATGCTCATAAATGCATCAGTTTTTCCCAAAAAACTAATTGCAAAAACGAAGTATGAACCCAGCCTTTGTGGCCATTCACGCGACGGAATCGGCACCGAAATTCCATGCCGAACCCCCGCGCGTGGACTCGGTACTGAATCCTGCCTGCTATCTGTTTGAATACGAGGGCTCACATGCCTCCACTCTCCGTGCCTCTCTGCTCCTAGACATCAAGCTATCAACTATGTATGAGTAATAATCCACCTTTTTCCCGGATCAGACACTACATCAGCTGCCGCCCTGTATGAAGTCTATACAAATAATAGAGGGGATACAGCTGGCTCCTTAGGCGCTCCAGGCTGCACAAGCCTCTGGCACTGAATAGTCTGCAGCCTTGTGCTGGGCTGTGATTGGCCGCCTGTGGATACACATAGTGGAGCTGTCCTCCAGCACCACCACAGTGCAAGGCTCAGCACTCAGGAGCAGCAGCTCTGCACTTCAGGATGGGCTTTACCTGCTTCACTGTTTCCTAGTATTATTTACAGACTCTAATGGTAGGAAATATCTATACTAAGCAACGAAAGTTCCTGCTTTTGGATTTTACCCCTTTTTTTTTTTTTGTAATCTGGATCTGGTATTATGCTGCTTATACATGGTGGATTATTACAAACTCTGCACACTTCAGACTCCAATAAGGATATGAGAAGACGTTGGATATCAGAGAGTGATCCTATGAAGTGGCATTTATTAGAAGTGGAGTGCATGAGCTTAGGCTGCTCCGCCTGAATGCAATCCCTAAATATCACCCCGGAGCTCATTGACAGGCTCCTTAGGGAGAACAATGTCACCCGGGAGCAGTTCATTGAGCTTTACCAGCTGCAGCCACTTGTCTATATCCCAGAGCTCCCTGTGCACACTAAGGCTGCCTTTGTGACAGTATGCGTGCTTATATTTGTGCTGGCACTCTTTGGCAACTCTTTGGTTCTCTATGTGGTGACCAGAAGCAAAGCCATGAGGACGGTCACCAATATCTTCATCTGCTCTTTGGCTGTAAGCGACTTGCTTATTGCTTTTTTCTGTATCCCGTTCACTATGCTGCAAAATATTTCATCCAACTGGCTGGGAGGTGAGTATCTGTTATATAGAAACACTATATAGAAGCATGATGTTACTTGTAGTGTGTGTACTATTGTGATATCATGTTATTCTCTGGTATCAGGGAAAACCTACCGCACAAACCACTACCAACATAACGCGCCTGATGTAATGCTGACAAGTGTACAGGCGTAACAGTATAAATATAAGTATAAGTGGGCTTCTTCTGTCAGGAGAACATGGGGATGTACAAGACAACACATTCTCACGACATAGAGGACTTCTCAGATGTACTGATAACTGTAGCAAAGTATTATAGTGGTACCTTGGTTTAAGATCGTTTTGGTTTAAGAGCGTTTTGGTGTAAGAGCTCCCTGTACTGGGTGGGAGGGGGAGTAGGGGGGGGGGTGAGGTCTGCATAGTGGGGTCTACAGCCCTGTACTCTGACCCAGGAAGTCTCCCTCACCTTCCAAATCATAGCAGATTCACTTCAGGCTGGGGCTTACATCAGGGGACAGGACTGTGGAGGTAATCTCTCCATAGCTGTAACCCCTCTCTACCCGGACAGAGAGTGCTGCTATACTGTGCCCACATATGTACTGCTCATTCCTTCATACTCCTTGCAGTCTCAGTCAGTTCTGATTGGTCTATGATAACCCCCCCCCCCTTCCCCATTGCTGTCATGTGACCACACAGACCTGTTTGTCTATTCTAGCCTCTTGTACTACGCTCCTGTATTATGGGGATCTGCAGCTCCATCCTGTATCTACAAACTGCTGCTGTTTTTCAGGGTTATGCAGTTACTATACATTATACTCCCCATGCTGATTGCTATACTGTACAGTAACTTATAATATCACATATTCTGCTGTTTCTGAATGTTTGTTTCATTTGTTCTGCATGTTATTCAGAATATAAAATCATTATTTTTGGGGTGTGGAACCAATTGTCTGCATATCAGTGATTTCTTATGGAAAAATTTGCTTTGGTTTAAGAGTGGATTTGGATTACAAGCGCGGTCCCAGAACACATTATGCTCGTAATCCAAGGCACTGCTGTATAGGCAATGGCAAGTTAATAGATGTTAAAGTGTCACTGTCAATATAACTTTCAAAATTCAACAGTAGACGTGATATAAGGCAAGTTTGCAATTTACATTCATTATTTTGTTGTTATCATGCTGTAAAACAAAGCTGTACTTACGAGAAATCCAGGTCCAGGCTCCTGTAGGCTCAATGTGTCCATCAGTCACATGACTGCCTTCTCTCTGTGAGTGCTCAGATGGCCTGGGATACACAGGACTTCCTGTTTTCTGAGTCAGAAACAGGAAGTGCTGTGTTTTCCATGATAACAAAAAAAAAAAAAAACAACAACCCTGAGTTGTGTAAAAAATAACCCTGAGTTATGTGGTGCATGAGCTGTGTGAGTCTTGCTGCATGATTTCATATAATAAAAGAAGAATTAATGTCTAATGGACACTGTGAGTCGTCATTGTCTGAATTGGATAGATGTATGCTGAAAGTTAACTAAATGGACATGATGTCAGCGGAGGGGTGAGAAACCAATTTTTGTCTCCATGTCCTATCTCAGGGTAGCATGAACTAGTGGCGGAGAAGCTGAACAGAATGATGTATTGCTTACATTGTTCTGTGCAGCTGATTCAGAGATATCCTCCTGAATAACATGGACAATAAGTAGTCCTCTCCATTATGTGCATGAGCTCAGTAATCCTGGATATTCATGAGAAGCAGAAAACTCCGCCCACCAGCTGCTGATTGGCAGTTATCCGACCATGCTGTGTATAGGCAGTTAACTGTCAATCAGCAGCTGAAGGGCAGGGGAGGGGTGTGGCAAGAATCAAATTCTCCTGCATATTAGGAGAACGGCTGAACAGAATGATTTAAATATTACATCAATCTGTTTAGAATTTCTGTCACTAGTTTATGCTGCCCTCAATTAAGGCGGCATAAACCTAGTGACAGATTCCCTTTAAAGAAATACAAGAAATCCTAGCAAGTTACAGTATTCTCTCTTGCATCTGGTGCTAAACGATATAAAAAGCGGGTTTAATAAAATGGTAGAAAGGAAGCGGTTTCTGTAACTCTGCAAGATTACATAACATTTAATAAGTTTTATTAGTAGAAGTTGTATTTATTGCTTGATTTAGGTCACAGACTTTCAATAGCATTTACTTTTAGTTTTTTTTCCCTTTAATTATACACCAAGATGAAGGACGGTAATATTTCTTTTCTCCAAAGGCATACGCTTACATTCTAGCCATCTACAAGCTCTCACAACAAATGTTTGGCTAGACATGCAAAGCAGGATTATAGTCTAATTTATACTTATTAACAGATCCCTCACATTGCATAAGTGGCCATTATCTGACTCTTTCTGATTGATCTTCTATGTGGGAACACTGTAATTGAATGGCCTGTACTTGAGTATAAGTGTAAGTACTGTATGTAGCCTACTTTAGCCATTCTTTTGTTATTGTATTATGGATCATATTACATACATATCATCCCTTTGTGATTAGGATCTGAGTTTAATTTTTCCCAAAAAAATCTCGGTAAAGTTGGTTATGCAAACTTTCTTAAACCACTATTATACAAAGAAACCTGCTGTGCTCTCTTCTTCTGTGTGTGTTTGTATTCTGAGCAGTTTTTAAAATAAATTTTAAAGGGGTATCCTCATCACCCAAAATCTTATTAAATGATAGAAAATGTAAAAGTAAATAATTTTTTACAAAATTGCTTACTTTTGTATTTTGGCCCTCTTTGCTCCCTGTATAGACCACTGCTGTCTGCTTTGTAAGTGGCAGTTGGTCTGTGATGTCACTCAGTGGCCGGAATACTCTGGAACTGGTAAGTATGATTTTTAACCCTCCTATGTTTCTCTCTTATATGACGTATGACTCTAGGACTTGTAGATTGTCCCTGGGGCTGTCTGTGATCTGAGAGGGAGACACAAAGATGCAGAGCTGATCCAGCTCAGCATTGTTGCATCCCATTCTCGCTCCCTTTTTATGACTTGTGCTGTTCTTAAAATTGGTTTATTTGTTTTTTATGGGTGTGATCTGTCAGAATGGACAATGATCAAAATGGGAGTGACCGTTAGTGCATGCCGAGTCGAGGCGTTTGTGATCTGAGTTGCTGAGTTTGTTGTGTTAAGGTCTACATTTCCTTGAGCACATCTTGATCATATCACATTGATAAAGTTGTTTATTTTAAGGGGGCCCTCACACATGCTCCATTTTACAACCTTTACAGATGTTACTATCATCACAGTGCCGTAGCAATTCAAAGAGTTTCCCGCTGCCGGCATGATATTGACACATCATGCCAGGTGGGGCACAAATCTATTACTTACCTTCCCTGTCCATAACGTCCGTAAAATCTACGGACATGTGAATGCCTCCTAAGGGGAGATATGTTTTATGTGCGACCTTTTTTGTTTGTGTGAGTGGTACTTTTTAAGGTCTGCACAAAATCTTATAGTTCTTGAGTGAAAATTATCATTAGGCGCACATGCCTTGATGAGTTTTGTGCAATTTTTTTTGCCTAAAACAGCTTGGCTAATACGCTAAGATAATAGTGGGGTACTGCTGATCATTTTTTGGGGGAAACAATTTAAAAATCGCATATGATAAATCACATATAGGGTACAAACCCACTTGACGTATTTGCTGCGTGAATCAGTCTTAAAAATAAGCAGGCAAAACGCAGGTTGGCTTTATACAATTGTTTTGTGTTAAAATACGCAATTGCGTATTTTTGAAGCGTAAAGCTACATGCGTTTTTCGCACAGGTTGTTAACAACTGATGCTTTGCTAACAACAAGCTTCACGCTTCAAAAATACGCAATTGCGTATTTTAACGCAGAACAATTGTATAAAGCCAACCTGTGTTTTGCCTGCTTATTTTTAAGACTGATTCACGCAGCAAATACGTCAAGTGGGTTTGTACCCATAAAATGTAGTTCTTAAACCACATCCCTCCTAGCGCAAAAAGGCAAACGTGGTGTAAACAGCGGAAACATTATGCGTAAGGAAAAAATATATAAGTAATGAAAAGACATTGGTACATGCCTCCCTAAATGTGCAGGTATACCATAAACTTAGAGGTAAGAGGTTACAGGTAAGTATAATTTTTTTTTCCATTCCATTCCATTTTCATAACCTTCATCAATTTTTTTTTGTGCTTGAAATTATTAGGAGGATCCTTCTTCAATAGCAAGTAACAAGTGCGTCTACCTCCCAATTAATTATAATGTGTAAAATATATTGACTCTAGTTTCAAAAGTAATTATTGAGTGAGAGGTATACTGAAGACATTACACATGGCAATTTTCCATCATAGAGAGAAATATCTATCTAGTGAATATCTTTTTGACAAAATGTTGATGTGACAGAGGTCAACTAATAAACATAACGCCTAGTAAGTAGTGGGGTTATAGTGCATATTGTTGTGAGAGTACAGTTAAGTCCTTTTTCTTCAAAAGTATTAGAAACTGTGGGTATTGACCTGTCTGGGATTCCAGCTTAAAGCAAATGTACCACCGGTACACCCCCACTTCTCTATGACGTGGCTCCATAAGAATCATTGGAGCTTTGTCATAGAGAGGAGAGGTTTCCCCCAATCGGGGCGGGCCAGCTTGCCTCCAGTGCCCGGGAATAGAACTATGCCATAGGTGGGAACCGGGCTGTGGTTCAAAAACCAACCCCAGTCTGTCCATGTAAATATCAGCCATTGTATTATTCTTTCTTTTATTTTACTTTAGACTTGAATTATTTCACAACATTTGATTCCTGTCTATAGTATGTTTATATAGAGTAGTACACTTACATTAAACTTCATTGTGTCCTATGTTATAATTTCACAGGTGCTTTTGCGTGCAAAGTGGTCCCATTTGTCCAGTCTACAGCCATTGTCACAGAGATCCTCACAATGACATGCATTGCCGTAGAAAGACATCAGGGAATCATACATCCTCTAAAAATGAAATGGCAGTACACTAATAGAAGAGCGTTTACAATGCTAGGTAAGCAATGTAATGTAAATGTATCTATCAATGATTACAAATGATAGATAGTCCGGGCAGGTGCTGTGTGTATTGGTTTTTCCATCCACCTGTTGCTGTTTTAAACAGTTCATTGACAGTTTATAAAATACAGTTTGTCTAATAATTTCTAAAAGCATAAATCTCAGTCCTAACCTTACAGTGCATAGTAAGGGTGCGGTCACACCGAGTAAAACATATATTATTAAAGGGGTTGGCCACTTTAGAGTAAAATTGTTTTGTGACTAGTAAGTAAGTTTATTCACATTTCTTACTGACAGCGGCTCCCTGTGTGCCTCATAGAGTGGAAATCAGACTCCCCTCCTCCAGGCTGTGCTGTCCTGCTCTGTGATTAGTCTGTCCATAAGATGGCCGACACGGAGGAGCATGTGACCATGGCTCAGTTAGGTGAAATCACTGGACAAAAACTTTATGCTGTGCTTTTTTTTTTGTCTTGTTAGACTCTAGGAAAATGACAAAGATAGGCACGAATGGAGAACACTATGGACCCAATGGGCTGTTGAGTTCCATTTGGCTCTGTTTGCCAGTGCTAAATGACCACCGTGACCCCAAAAGGAGCCTCTGACTCGAGCGTGGACTTAGCCTTACCCAGTACAGTTGTACGGCAGTTCTGCTCAAGTTTTGTGAGGCTATTTCCACATTCGTGCTTAGCGAATGCAAATTTGTGCGGCTATTGGGAAAGAAACATGCGGTTTCCACCACATCCATAAGGCATGAACTTGTGTCATTTGGGATTTTTTTTTACAGCCGTGAGAAATCAAGATACATGCCCTGCGGAGATTTAAAGATGGAAGTTTCACTGAATTGGCTTTAGTTGCATGAAAATTCAGTTAGGCTTATTAGTTTGTTGTGCAAAAAAGGAGTCCGTGGAGCCTCGGTTGTGAGTCTGAAAACACGGGAATAGCCAGATATCCCTAGTCTGTTGCCACAGGATGCCTCCAGATAGGAGTAACCGAGGCTCCACGGACTCCTTTTATTCAAATTTTTGTGGGCATCAGTGGAGACCCTTGATTGAGTTCTTCATTGGAATTTTTTTCACTGATCTCCTTGAGTTCAGTGATTACAATGTTCTGTTGGTTGATTTGTCATTGCCCCAACTAGCCAGAATCCTGCTCCACACTGACGAGGGGCAAATACCCCGAAACAGCTGTCTGTGGATGGAAGCCAGCCTTTGCAAGTCCTTGTCATGTCACATAACTCGCACCTTGAGTTAGACTTTGACACAAAAGGGGCCACCCTGGTGTTTCCCTATTTATGTTCCAAAACGCGCAACCGGGTGGGACTTAAGGGGCTACCTATCAGGGTGGTGTGGTGCTCTCCCCATCATGGAGGCGCCCCGTGGCAACAGGCTAGAGATATCTGGCTATTCCCGTGTTTTGAGACTTGCAACCGAGGCTCCACGGACTCCTTTTTTGCATATTCAAATTTTTGGGGCATCAGTGGAGACTCATGATTGAGTACTTCATTGGAATTTTTTCACTGATCTCCTTGAGCTCAGTGATTGCTGTGTTTTATTAGTTTGTTGCCAAAACTATATTGTGTGTGTGTGTATGTATATATATATATATATATATATATATATATATATATATATATAGTAGTGGTTGGGTCCGCGGTTACACAGTGCAGGGTGCACAGTCCTCACGGGGTTCGGTCCTTCACCCCAATCGTATTCCAGAAAAACAATCCGAGGACAGCATCTCCTTATAAAGTGCTTATTGCTTTATTGTGCCAGTTTGCAAAGAAAGTGCAACGTTTCAGCTCTATGAGCCTTTGTCAAGCATCAAGGCTCATAGAGCTGAAACGTTGCACTTTCTTTGCAAACTGGCACAATAAAGCAATAAGCACTTTATAAGGAGATGCTGTCCTCGGATTGTTTTTATATATATATATATATATATATATATATATATATTTAATTATTATTATTTTTAATAAATGTTTGAAACAAATGTTTACATCATCCATATAATAATTTTAAAAGAATATAAATCTCTCTTTATTCCAGGTATCGTGTGGCTAACAGCAGCTCTAGTTGGTGTTCCACTGTGGCACGTGCAACAACTAGAGGTAATACTCATATTTCAAGATCTTCTTTCTAAGGGTATGTTCACACTTGGCAGATTTACTGTAGACATTTCTATCAATATACTGTAAATAAAATTTGTGAAGGGGGTTGATTTTGCATTAGGTGTATGGATTTTTACAAGCCCCATTTAGATGTATGACTTACAAATTACATTTGCTTCATTTCACTTCGTTTTTATTGGGACCTAAATGACACGATTTAATATGCAAAATTTTATTATCTATTAGGAAAGATGAGAACTTTGTTAAAATAGGAGTCCTTCATATACTGCGGAGAGTGTGTTTTGCAGATATACAGTCAATTCTCTGCACTTTCCCATCTCCAGTTTGACAAGTGTGCGGTATCATTATATAATTTACCTTAGGCAAAATAAAATCTAGACTCATCCCTGGTATTATAGCAGCTTACCATGCAGAATCAGAAATGTATCTGACACATTTTTATATAACTTGAGATTCTTCCCTGTGATAAGAAAGTGATGAGAAAGGCAATGTTCATTTATATAATATACATCATCTACGAATCCTTTTTTTAATTTTTTTAAGTTACCTGAAATATTTAGCAGTGTCCTACTGAGGAGTCTTACAAAGTCTTTGGTTGGTTGTCATACGTCGTATGGGCCTTTGACATTTATGAGGGTGCGTTCACTCGTGCAGGATCCGCAGCAGATTTGATGCTGTGTTCAGTTATTTAGATCAAATCTGCTGCGGAACCACCCCATCGAATCTGCTGCAATACAGTCCGCGTGAAACTACCCTAATAGTTCATATTGATTGGTACTGTTTAATGCATGTAATATGATACTGAAAATGTGAATCTGTGTAAAAGGCTATAAAGACACACAGCAGAATTATCTCAGGAAGGGAGGCACAGCTTACCTTAGGGTCCTATCAGACAAAACGATTTCTAACAATTAACGATCACAAACGAGATTGTTTATAGTTAACCTGAAATCGTTTACCATATTACACAGAACAATAGTCATAAGTTACAATTGTTACTGCAATTGTTTCCTCCATATAATCCCAGCAAATGAAGGAATGATGTGGAATAACACTGAACGATTAGTGAACAAATATGGAATCACAGCGTATGGATAATGATGATTTTGGTGTCGGCACGAACGATAAACGATTTCTTGTTAGCCGTTTGACACGCAATTCGAACAATATAGTCCAGCCTCTCTACAGATAGGAAGAGAGAGGGAAGTTCAGGCCAGAGAGACAAGGAGATCACTTCTAGTACAGTATGGAGTAAAGAGCTCCTGGTAAAAATTTACTAGCATATTTCAAAAACCTTTGTTTGTATATGGTAAGAGCCGTGTGAGGAGAAGTTTAACTTGTGGTGATAAGGTGTATAAAGACTCCGAAGCTTAATACTGGGTCTTGGCTTGTGGCGAGGCCTACAGTATAACAACCTGGATACCACATCACATACGATACAGAACTGCACCCCGCTACTGGAAATTGCAGTACCAGTGAGGCAAGCAATAACATACCTGCCTCTAAGGCTGAGACACACTATGTTACAAGCAGATGTGTTTTCCTGTTTCTGATTTACATTGAGGGGCAAGTATACAAGACCCTCCTGCATCATGTAAAAATAATAAACATGATATTTTAGGAAAAATGTATGAGCTTGCGATCCCCATCAACGGGCCTCCTTGTCTTCCAAACAATAAGTGCCCCATAACATTAGCAGAATGCGGATAAGTATAAGTAAGAGGGGAAGTGTATTTATCCTACTGAACCAGGACAACTGTGATCTATTATTTGAAGTAATGACCGATTTGATGTGATCTAACAGAGGTAAGTAGTTCAATTAAAATATTGTGGAAAGATCTGTGAGGACTCAAACCCCTAAGTATTAAATGGGGAATTTAGAGGAAGAAAATTATGGAACAAGAGGTACACTTTAACAGACATAACAGAAGAGGGGCATTTGTTACGCCAGTGTTGACTTAAAGGGAACCTGTCACCCGGCATTCCAACGCTGAGCCCGCCCGACCCCCCCGGTGCAGCCCCGGATACTTACCTTTTCCTGCAAGTCCCACTTCTGGAGCCGGTCCAGGGACGGAGATATCGCCATCGGCAGCCATGCCTGCCAGCTCCAGTGATGAGTCCGACGTCCATAGAGAATAACGGCTCCAGTCATTCTCTATGGGCATCGGACTCATCTAATATAATTTGCATACAGCGCGCGTTCACCTTCCGGCGTCAATACTTCCTGTCCCCTGACCGGGTCCAGGAGCGGGACTTGCAGCAAAGGGTAAGTATCCGGGGCTGCACCGGGGAGGTCAGTCGGGCTCAGCGTTGGAATCCTGGGTGACAGGTTCCCTTTAAAAAACTCAGTTAATTCACATCATGTTCAAGGTTAAACAGGACTCAGGACTCTAACGTGGTTTACCTTGTTATGTTTCAGATTAAATATGACTTTTTGTATGAAAAACATTATGTATGCTGCCTGGAGAAATGGGCCAGCCACGTCCACCAGAAAGTCTACACAACCTTTATTCTAGTGATCCTGTTCCTCCTTCCACTAACATTGATGCTTCTGCTCTACAGTAAAATTGGTTATGAACTCTGGATTAAGAAACGAGTTGGAGATGCCTCAGTTTTGCAAACTATACATGGAAATGAAATGTCAAAAATATCCAGGTCAGTGTATGCATTAACTTTTATGACTTAAAGTGAATGTACCATCAGGTACATTGCAGTGCTTTTTTTGGATGGATCGGCATTGGCGCAGGGATGCCGGTGCTGCGGTCCTTATTTTTTTAATCACCTCCTGGTTTCCGTACCCGGTGGCAGTCTTTTCGTGAGCACCGTCCCACCCTGGAGCACTGGGGGCAAGCCTGCCAGCCCCCCATCTGACGAAACCCCTCCCCTTTGTGACATGGCTCCATTAGAATCAATGGAATCGCATCACAGAGGGGAGGAAAGATAGTGACACTGGGGCCTGGTGGGCTTGCCCCCAGTGCTCCGGGTGGGACGGTGCTCACAAAAAGACTGATGCAAAGCACAGGAACCAGGAGGCAATTCAAACAAAGGACTCCTCAGTCCTCAGTGCCGATCCATTAAGGTAAAAAAAACACTGCAATGTACCTGAGGGTACATTCATTTTAAACTAGAATTACATTTACAAAATTACATAACAAAATTAATTTACACAAATATTGCTGTATATGTAAATTAAAGCAATTGTACCATTAGAGGAGGCTTTTTAATTTTTTTATTTAATTTATATTACCCGATCGTCGCTGGCATGGGGATCTCGGTGACACAGCCCTTTTTTCAAAGCGCTGCCCGTTTCCCACACTCGACACCATTTTGTTCTTAAGTGCTGGCCAGGTTCTATGCCCCCAGTGTGACGATATCCCCTCCTCTCGGTGATGTGTCTCCACTAGAATGAACAAGGCCGCGTCACCAAGGGGAGGGGATATTGTCACACTGAAGAGGGCGATGCAGATCTCGGGAACCGGTTTTGAAAAAAGGACTGTGCCACCGGTATCCTCACTGACAATGACAACAACTGGGTAATGAAAAAAATTGCCTTTCCTAATGGTGCATTCACTTTTAAAGGAGAAGTCCGGCAACATTTTTAATAAAGTATTGTATTGCCCCCCAAAAGTTCTCCAAATCAACAATATACACTTATTACGTGAAATGCTTATAAAGTGCTTTTTCCATGCACTTACTACTGCATCAAGGCTTCACTTCCTGGATAACATGGTAATGCCACTTCCGGGATAACATGATGATGTCCTTCCTGGATAAACATGGTGATGTCACTTCCTGGATAACATGGTGATGTCACTTCCTGGATAACATGGTGTTGTCACGACCCGACTCCCAGAGCTGTGCGGGCTGTGGCTGCTGGAGAGGATGATGGTAGGGGGACACTGAGGGACACAGGGCACTGGAGGGACACTGAGCATCCCCCTGCCATCATCCTCTCCAGCAGCCACAGCCTGCACAGCTCTGGGAGTCGGGTTGTGACATCACCATGTTATCCAGGAAGTGACATCACCATGTTATCCAGGAAGTGACATCACCATGTTATCCAGGAAGTGAAGCCTTGATGCAGTAGTAAGTGCAGGGAAAAAACGCTTTATAAGCATTTCCCGTAATAAGTGTATATTGGTGGTTTGTATAACTTTTGGGGGGCAATACAATTCTTTAATAAAATTTTTATCCGGACTTCTCCTTTGAAGGGATTTGTAGGGAAAATCCCGGCACTCACCTATAATGTTCTTTAATTTATTCAACACAGATGCATCAATAGTTACAATCAATATGCATTTTAGCTAGGCATGGCCTTCATCAGCTTCATGCCTGTCCAAAATGCATACTGATTGTAACTACTGATGCATCTGCATTGAATAATATAATGAAAATTATTGGTGAGTGCCAAGATTTTTTCTACATATTGCTAGTTTCCCCACTACTAGCACCACCAACCCACAGAGTGCCGTCCCTCTCCTTCTACTAGCTTTAAAGATATTATCTAGCTTGGAAAAGATTGGTGACCGCATGCTTGACCCCTGACTTTCTAATATTGATGACTTTTTCTGAAAAAGGCCATCAATTTTACAAAGCTGGACAACCCTTTTAATGAAACAAAACACAAGTGTAAGCATTTTTCTGATGAGGGAGCAAAGCTACCAGCCATTCATTTCCCACCACTGTCAAAAGATAACATGTCTAGCATGGTATGAAAGAAAAGCTTGTCTTGTCAATGTTTTTAAAATGCTTATCTGAACATGCAGCATTGGTGAATTGCCTATACTAGATACTGCGTGATCAATTACCTCAATTAACAGAAATTACATCCATCTAGGAAGAAGAAGCGAGCTATCATAATGATGGTAACAGTGGTCGTCCTTTTTGCAGTCTGCTGGGCACCATTTCACGTCGTGCACATGATGATAGAATACAGTAAGTAACAGCCTAACAGTAAATATTCATATACTGAATGAACAACAACATTAAATAATAAACAGCCAATTATGTTTTATAGTATATAAAAAAATAAATATAAATATTATAAAGTAACAAACAAAACAACAACAACCAATTATGTTTTATAGGATATAAAAAAAATAAATCTAAATATTATAAAGTAACAAACAAAACAACAACAACCAATTATGTTTTATAGGATATAAAAAAAATAAATCTAAATATTATAAAGTAACAAACAAAACAACAACAACCAATTATGTTTTATAGGATATAAAAAAAAATATATAAACATTATAAAGAGAAAAAACTAAACAAAAATGTGCTAGTTACAAATAAATAAGTTTATGACATCTATAAAATATTCATCCGCAGTTTCAAAGTCCTTGTAGACGCTGCCTGAAAGATTCACCGCACAGAAGATGACTCAGCTGTGGTTAAAACGTTGACTTGCTTTTTAAGCGACGCTTTTGTACAAAATAACAATACAACATGGGAACACAGTATGCCAGTTTGCTATGACAGTAGTGTAATACAATAATATCTCTGCATGATGTAACTATTAAAAACAGCAATGTATTCAGTTTTTCCAGCAAGAAAAAAAAAACTTGTGTTCAGTACACTAGTGATGTGGCAGACTTCTTTGGTTCGATGCTTGTCCGCTGTGATGTTGACCTGTTAGTTTTATATTAGGATACAGTTATGACTCTGAAAATTAAAAATAAATAAAATAAAATACATGTTTAATTAATTTCAATGTATCAAAACACAATTGTAAAAATAACAGGTGCCAGGGTGCTGTCCGAGTGTGGAAACAAGCAGCTTTGTTTTTGTAATTCCGAACCTCCAACTGTTTCTCTCCACCTAAGTATCCTGCAAGTTTGACCGTTATAATTGTGTTGCGTTGTTGGACAATCATACCATGAAGCTCTTGTTAAGTCTTTACTGGATTGTAAGGAAAAAAGTGTGGTAAAAGTTAATGAAATGGCCCAACTTTTTATTTGTTTCATTAAAGGGGAACTACAGTAAAAATCTTTTTCTTTCAAATCAACTGGTTTCAGAAAGTTCTAAAGATTTGTAATTTACTTCTATTTAAAAATCTCAAATCTTCCCATGCTTATCAGCTGCTGTATGTCCTGCAGGAAATGTTGTTTTTATTTCCAGTCTGACACAGTGCTCTCTGCTGCCACCTCTGTCCGAGACAGGAACTGTCCAGAGCAGGAGAGGTTTTCTATAGGGGTTTGCACCTGCTTTGGGCTGTTCCTGTCTCAAACAAGGGTGGCAGCAGAGAGCAGCGTGTCAGACTGAAAAGAAAACAACTAGAGATGAGCGAACCGGGTTCGGGTTCGAGACGATCCGAACCCGAACGTTTGGTATTTGATTAGCTGGGGCTGCTGAACTTGGGCTTTATCCAACTTCAGCAGCCACCGCTAATCAAATGCTGAAAGTTCAGGTTCGGTTCGAGTCGAGCATGCTCCAGGTTCGCTCATCTCTAAAAACAACATATTCTGGATGTAATTTGACCAAACAAATCTGCAGTTTTGAACTGCCTGGCTTTTTGCGCTTACGCCGCTTGCCATTGGGAATCGTGGGTGATTTTGCATGAGGTGATACTAAATGTTTTTGTGTTTTATATTTTTATTTAAAAATAGGGAAAAGGGGGGGGGGGGTATTTGAACATTTAACATGTTATTATTATTTTTTTATATATATATTAAAGGAGAAGTCCGGCCAAATTAATTTTTGATATGTTAAAAGTTATACAAATTTCTAATGTACATTAATTATGGGAAATGCACATATAGGGCTATTTCCCTTAATTTAGTAGATCAGGAAGTGTTAGAATTCTCTCAGATCCAGTGACGACCAAAGGTGTAATTCCTATGGAGTGTCCAGCAGAGGGCGCTCTATATATAGAAGTCTATGGGACTTTATTGTGTCTATAGATGTCTATGTAAAGTAATGTAATATAGTGTAGTGTACAGTATGCTTTATTGAATGAATACATCTATGGAATACTTTGGGGAGCAAGGGTACTTGCTCCCCAAAATATTGCATAAATATATTCATTCAATATATTAGGCTTACTGTGATATCCTAATATATTGAATGAATACATTTATGCAATACTTTGGGGAGCAAGTACCCTTGCTCCCCAAAGTATTCCATAGATGTATTCATTCAATAAAGCATACTGTACACTACACTACATTACATTACTTTACATAGACATCTATAGACACAATAAAGTCCCATAGACTTCTATATATAGAGCGCCCTCTGCTGGACACTCCATAGGAATTACACCTTTGGTCGTGACGTCACTGGATCTGAGAGAATTCTAACACTTCCTAATCTACTAAATTAAGGGAAATAGCCCTATATGTGCATTTCCCATAATTAATGTACATTAGAAATTTGTATAACTTTTCATAAGTAACAACATATCAAAAATTAATTTTGGCCGGACTTCTCCTTTAACTTTTTTTTAACACTTTGGTGTAGTCACTCATGAACAGTTCACTAATTGCTCATAGGGATCAATGCAGTACATATGTACTGCATTGATCCATCAAATTGGCACTCTATTGCTCCCGCCTGGCCGAAGCAATCCCAGGTGTAAGGCACCCCAAAGGCCTTGGACTGTACTAAAATTGGATTGGCTCTCACAATCTTGAGGCAGGTAGGCGATCGGGCCACCAGACCACCAATGTACCAGCCGCTGACAGTTTTGGCAGCAGCATTTTAATAGTTTAAAAGCCAGCATGAAGGGAATGCTCCGTGCCAGCTATTGGTGGCAGCTTCTCACTCCTAGTAGCAGCCAGGAGCCGATGGGTATAGAAAAGGGTCACATCGTGAGCCCTCTCTATACCCCCTTAATGACTGCATGATGGGTATACCAGTCATTCATCTTCATGATAAGCAATCTCAGAGATAGTACTGTTCCATCTGGTCATTGCCTTGAACAACACATCAATGTTGTCTCCTTTATAGACTACATTTACATACACTTTTTATCATATATTGTTTCTGGATGATTATCTAACTAAATGCACATACTAATCTGAATGTGACAAAGTACCTCATTTCAGCTCGCCTTGCCATAGGGTAATTGCCTTCACAAGGTCCCTCAATGGTGATTACACATTGTACGGTTCAGCCATAATTGATTTACTTTCTCCAAAGTCTTACAACACAATTATATTTTGAACAATATGATATAATGTTCCTTACATCACACAGTTTTAGGCCATGTTCACACAATGTATGTTTTACATAAATCATGGCTGTTGTTGCAAATTGCAACAACGGCCGTGATTTATGCAAAACACATGTTGCATTTGAATGAATGAAATCCATCCATCTGGCCGCACTAACAAACTGACAAGTCAGTTTTCTGCGGCCGCTATTCATTGAATAGTGGCCGCAGAGAAATTCTCAGTTCACACAATGGAGCGTGCGGCTCCGGCAGCAAGCTCCATTGTGTGCAGCTGCGAATCGGGATGCGGAATGATGCGCTTCTCTGACAACGGCCATTCTGTGACCCAGCCGGGTCACAGAGCGGCCGGTGTTTTTCGCCATGTAAACATGCCCTTAAAATGTAAACATGTAAAACTTTATTAATACCGTCGTGTGTTTCTCTTTTAGGCAATTTTGAAAATGAGTATGATGACGTCACGATAAAGACAATATTTGCCGCAGTACAGACGATTGGGTTTTTTAATTCAATCTGCAATCCTATCGTCTATGCTTTCATGAACGAAAACTTTAAAAAAAATTTCCTCTCGGCTATATGCTTTTGTTTCCTGAAGGACCCGTCTTCTCCTTTAAGGAGACCCAGACATTCGGGTATTACTTTAACACAACAAAAAATAAGAGACAATACAACCAGTGAAGAAACCAGAAGGGAAGCTTTCAGCGATGGAAACATCGAAGTCAAATTTTTCGATCAACCTGTTTCCAAAAAAGCCACAAAAAGACATCTCCATTTGTTTACATCAGAAGTTACTGTCCATTCCTGAAACAGCGATGCCTCAAAAAAATGTGTATTGGGATAAAATATTGAAAAGACTAAAATATATTCACATTAAGCCCTAAAGAGACATTTGAGCCATAATGTTATGTGATATATTTACATTTACTTTACATTACATAAATAAACAACAACTGGGAACATTCCCTGTGATGCACAGCTATTTTAGATGTTCAATGTGTTGTTCCTGGTGCTGAACACAGAGCTGTTGATTTTTCAGCTTTCTGGGGAGGATTTACCAAGACCGGCATACAAGTACGCTGGTCTTATATTAAGCCCTGCCCCGTTTTTCCAGGCAGGAATCGCTAAGAGGCGTACGCCTCTTAGTGAATCCGGACGGCTGGGTGCACGAATCTGCGCCCGGCGTACCAAATCTACACCTGCTTTCAGTAGGTGTTGATTTGAGTCATGATTTATGCCTGTGAGCAGGCGTAAATCATGATAAATGAGGCGCAGGAGGAGGCCACGCCTCCTCCCCGCTTTATCACCCCCCCAAGCTCCGCCAGCCCGCCCATTGGGGAGGCGGTGCCAGGGAGAAGGGGCGAATCTGCACCTTCTCCCTGGCGTATTCCTCTGGCGTACCTTTCATAAATGTCCCCCTCTGTGTTGATAATGTTTGAACCACAAAAGATGTTGCAAATCTGATTTCTGGGACAATTCTGGCCTTCTTTAATATACTACATGACCAATTTCCCATTGGAAAAATGTGCCCTTGAACCAATATTGGAGTTTACCAGGTGGCTGCCATGTTCTGGACATAGCCCAAAAGATAGAGCCCCTCTCCTCAATATCTTTGGTATTCAGATGTCATTTTCCCTTCAGTTTCTAACATAAAAGGGTGTCCGGAGACTTTTGACTGTGTATTATACCAACAAAAAGAGTACTACAAAGGCATCAAATGCACAAAACCAATTTCAATATAATGTACAATTATGCATAATAGGTCAGACACAGGGAGAATTCCCTAATAGACTATTAATATAGTCATATACTGATGCCCACAGTAAGTATTTCATCTCAGTATTGATACATATAGCCCTATTATGGTAGGTAATAGCAAATTAAAGGGGAACTATCAGAAAGTTAGACAAATCTAGCCTACTATCCTGCTATTATAGCGCCTGGGACCATGAGGAGGAACCTTCCTCCTTCCTGTCTTACCTTCCTCTTGGGCGCTGGTCCCACATAATCTTTGTCCGGGAGCACGGCGACGCCCCTCATAGAAACTCCCGGCCGGGCCGATCCATTGATGGACAGTGGAGCGGGCTGGCCAGATGACGCTGTGTGTGTGGGGGATGATGTTGTTCCCCTTTAAAGCGACTTTGTACCCACAATCTGACCCCCCCAAAACACTTGTCCCTTCGGATAGCTGCTTTTAATCCAAGATCGGTCCTGGGGTCCGTTCGGCAGGTGATGCAGTTATTGTCCTAAAAAACAACTTTTAAACTGGCACCCCTGTGTCCAACAGCCGGGGCCTAGAATGTCTATGCATTAGGCTGGCACACCCTCGCTGTCCCTCCTCCCTGCCTTCCTCATCATTAGGAATGTTCCAGGCAGATTGTCTCCTATTTGTCAGCTGTGTGATCATGGGCTGGATCGTTAAGGCACCTGTGCAATGTTCAAACAGGAGAAAATGTTCCAGTGACATTCCTAATGATAAAGAGGGTGGGGAGGAGGGACGGAGGGGTGGTGCAAAGTTAGGGCACAGATACCCCCGTTGGGCTCAGGGCTGCAAGTTTAAAAGTTGTTTTTTAGGACAATAACTGCATTACCTGCTGAACGGACCCCAGGACAGATCTTGGATTAAAAGCAGCTATCTGAAGGTACGAGTGGTTTAGCCCCCCCCCCCCCCAGGTCAGATTGTGGGTACAGAGTCGCTTTAATGTAAGAACTAGAATCTATGTTAGAATTTGTGTGCATGGATTGTAGTGCTTAAAAGTTTCTTTGATCTCTAGTGTAAATTCTCCATTATTTGCATTATCTTCCATTATAGGGCTATATGTATTAATACTGAGACTATCTGCTGGCTGTGCTCATCATATGTGGTCTATTAGGGAGTTCTCCCTGTGCCTGACCTATTACCTATTATTTGCATTATGTTCATATTGGTTATTTTGTCATCTGACCATACCCACAAGCCACTGAGACTTCAGGGAGGGAGACAGGAGTCCATTGCCATGGTTGCCCGACTATCACAAGCGGAGACCAGGCAACCATTTACAGCCAGGGAGTGTTTTAGGTCAGCCAGGCCTAACATGGACTTTAGTGTTCCAGGTCAAACATAAGTGGTCTGGCACTCCCTATTGACAGCTGCATTCCCGACCTTGGTTTTTTTCCCCTATGTCCCCTGATCCTGGTTTTTGGACCTTGGTTCCTGCTTTTGCTCTCTTGGTTCTGCCCCTGGCTTGTTATTGGACTTTCCTTGTTCAGCATTTTGTGGCTTATCCATACCAAGCTGGTTCTTTGACTCAGACTGTCGCCTTTTCTTTACCCCAGATAGGCCCTGCACCTAAGGAACGTTGCCCAGTTAGGGGCTGCAGATTAGATTAAAGGTCGTCAAAGTACAGTAGGCAGGGACAGTGGGCTGGGTTCAGTACAGGGATCACTGTTTCCCTACAGAAAGACAGTTTTTTTTAAGCCTTTTGGTCCGCACTCCAGCTGCATCTGAGGCTCCTGGTCCCTGTAGGTCCCGCTCAGCCAATTAGTGCATGTCCCCGCCGCGGTCACTGAGTGGCTGCGCAGGACTTACTGGAGCCTCAGATGCAGCCGGAGAGCGAATCAGGTATGCTGTCTTTAGATGGCTTGGTCTGGAAGCAGTGGGGTTGCTGGACCACTGTGTAATTTCCTTTTTTTATCATACTCCCTGGCCTGATTCCATATTACTTGATCTTGATTTACATGTACTGTACATAAAAGGCTAGGCCAGAAACTACATTTAAAGGGGAACTATCAGCAGGTTAGACGAATCTAACCTGCTGATAGCCCTCTATAGCTCCGGGGACGCTGAGGAGGAAGGTATTTGTTACCTTCCTTCTCACAGTCGGTCCCGCACTGTTAGTAAGGTAAACTCCACTCCGCATCATCTGGCCCGCCCCCTCCATTGATAATGATTAGTAGGGGTGGGTCGAATGAGGCAGCAGTACTCCTATGGGTGCTCTGGGGCAGAGTTTTTCCCAATTAATATTGCAGGAACGGCACAGAGGAAGAAGGTTACACACATACCTTCCTCCTCAGCGTCCAGGGCGCTAGTAGGGGCTCTCAGCAGGTAAGATTCCTCTAACCTATTGTTAGGGCAAAATTACTTTTTTTATTTTTAGAACAAACATCTATCCCTTTCTTTCTTAAGTACAGTAGATGTATAATAATTAAAATAATATGTTTAGTTAATTCTTTTGTTTTTCTAGTTTTACAATTTTTTTTACAGATTCTAAAAGTTTTATTATGACTAATGTGCCATTATAGAAGAAAGAATAGTCTTTCTCAGCCTTCTTTGTGAATGTAGATGCCATTTTGTGCTTATAGATTTTGAATTCTTTGTATCCTGCAAGTCATTTTCCTTACATTGTTCAATGTGTATTCAAAACCAAAATACAATTTGCATTAACACAGATTTAAATGTAGATGCTCTTTGACATTATCCAGGGTATAGCTTTTGTTATAAAAATAGTCTAATTTAGAAACTGCATGTTTTGAACCAAGATGTAGTACAAGCGATTGGGACCCCCTTAGGTCCCTGTTACTCAATGACAGGAGCCTGTCCTTTCACTGAGTACCTTAAACATCGCAATCGCTGTAGATCGCAGCGTTTAAAGGGTTCATGACAGGCAGCTGCAGGATTGCAGCTGCCTGTCATTATGATGGGATCCTCGTACACTGATGTGTGCAGGACCGCTGTCACTGAAGCGGTCCCGCACTCATCAACAGCCCCTCAGTCAGGAACGTATATCTACATAATGCTGACGTGAAGGGGTTTAAGTGACTGTCAGTCAGACAGTCAGATGCAATTAACATTCTAAACTGCTGACACTGTTACATATCTGTTTGGTCAAGGAGACACAATGTACTGTACCTTTCATATATCCACCTGTGCTTTTATTCTCTGGTACAAAAGAGCCAAAGAGGCTTCTCCACCCTCCTGAATAGCTGCAAGCTGGAATCCCTCCACTCTCTTCCATCACTGGTTGAGTGACACCTGGAAGCTGAGTCCCAATCAGGATCAGGTATGGGAGGGGGAGTTACAGAATGTGAACTTTAGGAGTTTGGGAAAGCCTCTTTGAATCTTTGTACAATGGAATAAAATAATATTTCTATGTTTTGAAAGAACAGGTGGATATATGAAGGGAACCATGTGTCTCTTGGCCCTAACAGCTTTCTTATGGTCCTTTTACATTAAGCGATTATCATTCAAATCTGCACGATAACACTCGTGTTAATGGAGTTAATGATCAAGCGACGAGCCATAAATCGTTCATTGTGATCTTTCAACATGTCCTCAAATTGTCGTTGGTTGCTCGCTAAAAATTCACAGATCACTTCGTCTAAAGTCTTTCACAGATTCATCCTAGCGTGTAAGATGGCCTTAAGCCATCTTAAAGTGACCTCAAAAACAATTTATCTCTTCGTCTAAACGCTGATCGGCATAAAAAACAAGTTCCGGTGGCGGTGGCAGTAGTCTCGGACCGGGGTATCTGGGGCCCACCAGAGAAAATGATCCTGGGGGCCCACCAATGAAGAACCAGTGAGAAACGATTTGTCAGTGTTAGAGCAGGTTCTAAAGCTGGGGCCCACCGGAGGATTCTCCGGTCTTCTGGTGGGCCAGTCCGACACTGGGTGGCAGCAGGAATGTTTATGGGGTGTAATACAGGAATCTCCCATATGAAGATGCTATATATATATATATATATATATATATACACTGTATGGCTATGTTCACACTGCGTATGAGTCCGGCTGTTGTGCACAAATATACGCACGTGGTTTTGAGGTTGATTCGTTCGGTTGAAAGTATACAATATACGCCCGCACAATGCACACTACGTATGAGCTTACAGCCGGATCGTATACGGCGCCGTGAAAAATGAACAAGACCATTGTTTGAGGACGGAAATGTTGAAACTCACGGCCGTGGATTTCCATGCGGTCCCGTACGAAGTTCTTATTTCAGCCAAATTGAACTTGATTTTTCGATCCAAAAGGTTCTGTGTGGTTTACGGGGCTGGGCGAAGATTTTCAAGTAAATGACCTGCCTCAGATCGCTTCGAAACAAGCTAGGGAAGCATAACTGTACTACGGGCTTATGTTCTCAGTTCGTACGCATCCGGCCGCATGTCTATTTTTCCCACGCCTGAAGTTTCAGCCGCACATGTATGGCGGCGTATGAAATGCGTCCGGGCTCATATGCAGTGTGAACATAGCCTCAATATGTATAGAGAGAGATCAGTAACGTAGTAACAAGTTTGTAGGAGTAAACTACAGGGGGTACATGTACTTTGTGGGGTACAAATGGGACTTATTATTTTAGAGGCACAAAGTGGGATTATAACTATGGATGGCAAGAAGTGGGTCTTATTACTTTGTTGGGGCACAGAGAAGAGGCAATTACTGTGGGGCACATAGTGGGCATTGTATGTAAGGTACAAAGGGGGAATTTTCACTGTGTAGAAGCAAAATGGACAGCAACCTAATACTTTTTTTTAAGACCCTTATACCAAGGCATACACATAAAAACTCTCCTGCCTATACAAAGAGGCTGTCAGTGGTGTACTATAAAGGTATACAACACTTTGTCGGGGAGGGAGTGGCATGGGCCTGCAGGCCCCTTTTCCCGCCCAGGCCCCATAGCAGTTGCCTGGTTTGCCTTCATAGTGGCGACGCCACTGGCACCCTTTAGTACGACTAAGGATGCTATGTGTTACCTGAGACACAAATTTTTAAGCCCTCTGTATGCTTAAATGAGTATTGGAATAAAACATTTTAAAGTTTTACCTGATCATCTACACTGGATACCATATTTCACTCTGCACATTGGCTGTTATCATGAAGTTATCATGGTGGGCTGGATAGACAAAAATAGGGAAGATTAGAGAATAGACTCCAAACAGATAAGATGGCCCACTGTAGGACAGAACCCTGACCGTGCCCTTGTGCATTAGCTTTAAAGAGAATATGTCAATAAAAAGTTTATATTTTTTAAATCATGTTTTTATGTTAAACATATGTTTTTTTTTTTTACTAACTAAATCCTCAAATCTTGCAAGTTCAATTTGGCCACTAAGCCTAATAATATTTGACATTTACTGCTCTGTGGAGAAAATGTTTTAGCATCCTCCTCACAGTCAGGATAAGAATAAACAGTGACATAAGTAAACAGATAAGGGCCCGTTCACACTATGGAATCGGCACCGATATTCCGCTCAGAACCCTTGCCCGTGGACTCCACGCCAAATCCAGCCTTCTATCTCTTTCAATGGGAGGCCTCGCGTGCCTCCACTCTCTGCGCCTCTATGCTCAAAGGATTGACATGTCGGGGTTTGGCATGTAGTCCGCGGGCGAGGGGTTCCGAGTGGAATTTCGGTGCTGATTCTGTAGTGTGAACAGTGCCTATAATTGGATTAGGCAGTTCCCGATAGGTCATCTGCTCACACTCCCTGTACAGTGACCTCTGTACAGGTCACAGAGCATTCCTAGAAAACTCTACCGGGGACATCAGAGCATGGCAGAAGCTAAGGCAAGATGGCTGCCCCCATAATGACGTACACGTGAAATAAAAGATTACAATCAGAAAATAAAAACAGAACATCTAGCAGCATTTGTCTCTTATCAGCAACACATAGAGGATTTCCCTTTTTAAACCTGACTAATCAAAGATTCCGGAGGTGTAGAGAATCGCTCCTGGATCACACGTTCATCGCTCAGCTTGACAGTGATTATCTGTAAAAGAAACAACTAATTGATTTGTATTAAAGGTCACACACAAAGCATTTTCTTAAACCAAAAAATTACAAGTTCCTAACATGGTGACCTTTAGCCTGAGGGATAGTTAGACAGGAAGTGCTGCTTGATACATCTGGGAATACATTGCCAATATTTCAGTTAATGAGACGGAGACCTAACTAAAAGGAAGTCTCATTAATTCCTCATCATCGCTAATTTTTCTTCGATTTATTAAGATATTTGGCTTACTTTTTTAGGGGATATATATAATTTTTTTATTAGGTGTTAATTACTTTTCTCACTTCTGGAAAGAAATATACAAATCTTATATGGCCTATTATTATAGTGCAAAAGTGTGTCTGCAGTATGAAAGCTCCATGTGTAGATCATGCTAACCTTAAAGGGGTATTCTGGGAAAAATTTACTTTTCCCCTATCCACAGGATAGAGGAAAAGAAGGAGATCGCAGTGGTGCCATACCCGCGGCTCTATTCAAAATACAGAAGTCGGGGCCCGATACGGAGATCAGTACAGAGGTCAGACCCCCCCCCCCCCCCCACACACACACACAATCTCCTACTTTTCAAAAGTAATTTTTTCCTTGAATACCCCTTTAAGGCTGATTCCAGGAATTCTTTTCATTCCTAAGCTTACTATGTTAGCAAACATACTGCTCCTGGGCCAAACAGCATGGAACAGCCATTGGATTCCCTTTAAAGTGTACCTGTCTTGACATATGAAACATAAAAAAAAACAGCAATAAATGCCTTAGGCAAGCAGTTGGTTTGGATTGTAATGTTGCAGTCCCAGCAGTCCAGTGAGTGCCGCCCCATGGTGCTGTTCATGCTTTTGTATCTCACTCTGAGATGGTGGATGGAGCCTTTTTTAATAAATAACATTTGCCTTAGACCAGATAGTTTACTCAGCTGCAGCAGTGCACAGGGGTGTGTACAGGGGCGCATACGACAGCCCTATATCCCTGTCTTAGATATTGTTTGTTTGCCCCAATCACCTCTGAAATCGGGACCTGGCTTCCTTTAAGACAAAGTCATTCTCTATGCCTGATGGCTGCTATAGCCTATATATAAGAGAAACGGATTACCGATCTCGGGGAGACCAGCCAAAGATAACACTGCCGGCTGCTGGTTAAAGCGCTCAATGCAGTGAAATCCTAGGTGCATTGCTCCCTGGGAAACATGAATATGCAAAAGAGTAGCCTGTGGAGCCTCATTTAAAAGTCTCTAAACACAGGACTAGCCAGATATCCCTCCGGGAAGGACCCAGCCAAGGGGTGGCTCCTGAAGGGAAACCACCAAAACCATAATATCAAGTGGAATATCAAGTGGCCCTATAAGTCACTGTAATGACAAGGGAAAAACCAAGGCCAGGTATCCATCCATGAGAGCTGTTTCGGGGTGTTGCCCCTTATCAGTGTGGAACAGGATTCTGGCTAGGTGGGAGCAATGCCTAGTAGAGCCATACGGGAAACAGATCACTGATCTCAGGAAGACCAGCCAAAGATAACACTGCTTGCTGCTGGTAAAGCGCTCAATGCAGTGAAATCCTAGGTGCATTGCTCCCTGGAAAACAAGAATATGCAAAAAAAAAAAAGAGCATGTGGAGCCTCATTTAAGAGTCTCGAACAGAGGACTAGCCAGGTTTTTCCCTTGATATTACTGTATGTTGACTTACAGGGCCACTTCATAAGGTGGTTTTGGTGGTTTCCCTACAGAAGCCACCCCTTGGCTGGGTCCTTCCCAGAGAGATATCTGGCTAATCTTGTGTTTCGAGACCCTTAAATGAGTCTCCAAGTCTTCTTTTTGTGCATAGCCTATATATAGTGTGCCTACCCTGTGATTAGCTATCCTGACTTATTGGTTTCCTGACATTGGCTTGTGCCCCTGACTACGTGTTTGCCTCCTGACTTGGTCTGTATTTTAGTCCTCAGTTTTTTTTTTACTCTGTTTTGCCTCATTGACTATGTTTATTTCCTAGCAACTTTGTTCTAGTATCTGTCTCTCCATGTTTGACCCTAACTTGCTGACCACCCGCCATTGTGTATTTTTAGTTCTTGTTTCGTTATTGTCTCGTATTTGTCTCGTGTCCTTTTCCACCTATATTAGCATAGGGGACATCACCGAGTTGTCCTATGTCACTTAGGATACATTGAGGCCAGTAGGCAGGGAGTGAGGGACAAGATCAGGGCTGCACTTGTCTCTGCATTACCTGTGTGTACCCTGACCTGCCAAGACAACAGGCAAACAAAATATATGAAGTAAATTGCAAAGATGTAGATTATTACTCTCCCCTAACGATTATACATTATTTATTGGTAATAACAGTGTCCATAAGCCTGACAAATCAGAGATCCAGGATCTATTACTTACCCTAACAAGGATTATGTCTGAAGCCACAGCTAACTGGTTTGTATTAAAGGTCAGACACAATATCGCTTTCTTAATACAATAAGAAATTACAAGGTACAACTAGAGGAAAAGATTAACATGGTGACCTTTATCCTGAGGAATTATTAGACAAGAAGTGATGTTTGAAGCAAGTGGGAATACAGTGTCGACTAAGAATTAAAGGGGAAGAAATTGATTGCAACTTCTCCCCGTGCCTGCGGTTAGTGTCGGGACCAGCCCTGGTACCCATGACAACTCAAGGGAAGAGCCTGTCCTGACTGATGGACTGGCCACTCAGCCAATTAGTGACTAGGGCGGCATCCCGCCCCAGGCACTGATTGGCTGAGCAGTCAGTCCATCAGTCGGGTCGTGATGTGGCAGCTCTGGAGGCTGGCGGGCCGTTCACCACAGGCACGGGGAGAGGTAAGCTTGTACTTTCCGCCTGCCGGCTGCCGAATTTTGTAATCCACCAGACTTCTCCTTTAACTGGAAGAAAATCTCATTAAATGTCTTGTCCTTCTCTTTATTTTATTAAGATATTTCACAAATATTTTCTGAATTCAGTTTGTAATTTTAAGTATCATTAATTTTCATTTTCTCTTTAACAAGATCCAACTCCAGACACATACATCCTGCTTGCTCTGTTCAAGCAATATAACATGTGACTGATGTACATATAAAAGCTACGTGTGAACGTATAAAAACAAAAATTGAATAAAAAAGACTTTTTTTTTTTTTTTTTAAGTCCAATACATACTGTGCATTTTGATGTTATTACTTAGTAGCTAAATCTAGGAATTAAAGGGGTTTTCTGGGCAAAGAAATGCTAAGGAGCTATCCACAGGATAGGCTCATCGTAACCGGTTTCCTCCTTAGTTGATCATCTCAATTCGATGATTAATGCAATTAAAGTTGTAAACTTTTTTAACGTTATTAACATTTTTTTGGGACAGCATCAGTTATTTTAGGTACACTTGCACACAATTTTTAAAGGAAGCTGTATGTGCTGCATGAAATAGAATTTTCTTTTCAGTCTGACACAATGCTCTCTGCTGCCACCTCTGGCCATGTCAGGAACTTACCAGAGCAGGAGAGGTTTTTTATGAGGATTTGCTACTGCTCTGGACAGTTCCTGACATGGACAGAGGTGGCAGCAGAGAGCACTGTGTCAGACTGGAAAGAATACACCACTTCCTGCAGCACAAACAGCAGCTGATAAGTATGGGAAAACAAGTAGATTACAAATATATATAACTTTCTGAAACCAGTTGATTTGAAATAAAAAAATTTTTTTGAGTACCCATTAAAAAATAATCACCAATTCCTATTATACTGTCCTATATGTACTGCTTCCATAGTATGATGAACATACAGGAGCAGATCATTCGCATAGAGAAATATTTTCCCTTCCATTTTTTCAGTACCTAAAATCTCCACTTTCTTTCCCCTCTATATTATTAATGACAAGCGACTCAATAAGCGCAGACAAAATAAGAGAGACAAATGGGAAACTTGTATAGTTCCACTATTTAAGTGAAATGAGGTAGATAGTTCAATACAGCGAATTAGAGGTATCAAGCAAAAGTATTGAACCAGTCCACCATATTATTGGAGTCGACATGTACTTTTAAATAAGGATTCATTAAATTATCACTGATCAATTTACCTGGCATAAATAATTGATCATCATGAACTGCTTCAAGAATCCTCTTTAACCTCATAGATCAGAACTGTTCCAGTATCGATATTCACTAAAGTAATATGAAGCTTTTAATCATGAGTTTTTACCTGTTTTTAATGTAAATACTACCAAACTTCTCTTGTTCAATCTGACTGTCATAGGCTACGGGGGACATTTATAAAAAGTACGCCAGAGGCGTGCATCAGGGAGAAGGTGCAGATTCGCCCCTTCTCCCTGGCGTACGCCTCCCACAGTGGCGTAGCTTCCATAGAGGCAGTGAAGGCAGTTGCTATGGGGCCCCTGGGGGGAGGGGCCCAATGCATAGGAAAGATAAGAGCCTCCTGTGTTCTTTTCCTTTACCCCTTATGTACTGCAGTGTGTAAGTGACCCAGTGTTCTCTTACATGCTGCAACACAAAAAGGGTTAATAGGCTAAAGACAATTAGCTCTCTGCCTCACTGCTCTGATAACCCCTGACCTCTGCAGGAGCTCAAAGAACAGAGGTCAGAGGTTATCAGTGCAGGAGTAGTAAAGGAGAGAGCTAATTGTCTTTAGCTTATTAACCCTTTTTTGTGTTGCAGCATGTAAGAGAACACTGGGTCACTTACACACTGCAGTACATGAGGGGTTAAGCTAAAGGTAGTCTGCTCCTGCACCTGTGTATATAACCATGAGGCTCCTAAAAGGCTGTTATAGTTAAATACAGTGGATGGACAGAACAAGCAGACATTGGCTTTCTCCCCTCTCTCTCTCTCTCTCTCTATATATATATATACAGTATATGTATATGTATACATTGTACAGTTTTTTGCTATGGGGCCCCATGAATCCTAGCTACGCCCCTGGCCTCCCGTATGCCCGGCCCGCACGATGGGCGGGCTGGCAGAGCTTGGGGTTGTGTAATAAGGCGGGGAAGAGGCGTGGCCTCCTCCCACGCCTCATTTATCATAATTTACGCCTGCTCGCAGGCATAAATCATGACGCAAATCTACACCTGCTGGAAGCAGGTGTAAATTTTGTACGCTGGACGTATGCGTATGCATCTTAGCGAATCCTGCCTGGAAAGAGGGGCGGGGCTTAATAATATTCGTGAATCCCCCCTATGTTAACATAACGTCAAAAAAATTATATACTTAGATAAGAGACAACTTCACAGTTTGGATGGGTTGATCTGAATTTCTAATTAATATTAGGAAAAAAGAAATCAGGGGGCGCATCGTAATGTAGTATGTGAGAAATAATCTTTCACCTCAGTTGGGAAGTGCATGAGATCACTCACCTGGGGAGGTTGTGCAAGCTCATAGGCAAAAATTTTTTGAGCGCATATATGTAGAGAATAGAAAAAACTTGTGGTAGATGAAAAGTTGTTTAAATGCTTAAACAAGTGAATTTTATTTACAGTGTAAGGTACTGCATAGGTAAGTATGCACCACAGGGCGCTGTACTGTACCAAATGGTGGTTATTGCATGTCCAACAGGTTTGGTATAAGCTCTGTATCAGCAGTAGAAGGACTACAGGTCCATTAATGCACAGTCCTGGGTGGATATTGATGCGCCCATAAAATGCAGGGATTACCGTGATTCAGTAGTGCTTCTTATCTAGCTTTTACTGGTTCTGGGGAAAGTCCAAGACTCCTCACACGTACTGTGCTCTGCTGGAACTTGAGAGATATACTTAAGACTTGAGAGTGAGAAGTTGACTTATACCCGTGTTTAGACTAGTGTATGACCTCCTTCTGCCCTACAGTGTCAAGGTACTCATCCTAATAGGGTGATACAAGCCCCAGCCGTGGTTACCTGGGTGAAGCTAAGTGTTCGAGGGTGTCCTGGTGTCACCTGCACTGCGAGATAGAATACGTAGACCTTCGGTATCTTTGTTCTATCCAGGCTAGTTCCTCTGTAGATTAGGATACTGCCCTGCACTTTATAGAGTGGTTCTCAGCGTGGGCTGGGTTTATCTCTGACTCTTCTACCTTTTGTAGTGTCTAGCACTGCATAGTAAGGATAGCATAGAGACTGGAAAAACTGTGTGTCTCTGGTTTCTTCATACACGTGTGTACTGAACTCACTAACACCGTAGACTGGTCTAAACTTGACAGTCCTGGACAGAGCCAGGCCCTGGCTTGGCTACAGCAGGGACATCTGCTGTGTGAGTCCTCCCACGAAAATCTGGAAAAGACTGGTGCCACACTTCCTCCCACCAAGTGACTACTTCCTACAGGGGTATGTAAAAGATCCTGTGAGTGGTGCAAAGGAATATGTGCAAAGAAAAGAAGAGAAAGGATAGGTCAGAGGAGAAGAGTGGACAATAAAAGTACAGAATATATAAGAAACAGTAAGCCTTTGTTAGCTTCAGCTGTGCAATCCATAAGAGCACACATAATAAACACTGACATCTAGTGGCGAAATAGTAAACTACCTTCATCACCATTTGGCCTTGAGTAAGGGGCTTTTGCGACAGGTGTGACATAACCATCTGGGCCATTTCTAACCAGGCTGGGCAATTTTGAAGACTTCTCCTGGCCACAAATCTTCTCTCCAGAATCTGCGAGAAAAACATTTCAGGTACCTTACTCCATTACATATAGTAGTTAAGCCCCTCGGTGCCCCTGTATAGTTTTAAGGCCCAACTAGGATGCTCTTAGTATTGTAGTTAACCCCTGCCCCCTCCAGGATAACCCTAGTATTATTGTTAACCCCTCCACTGCCAGGATGCCCCTAGTAATATATATAACCTCTGCCCCCTCCAGGATGCCCCCAGTATAACTCCTCCTCCCCCCCTTGGAAGTCCCCAGTATAACTCTCCCCCCTCCCCCTTGGAAGTCCCCAGTATAACTCTCCCCCCTTCCCCTTGGATGCCCCCAGTATAAAGGGATTATCTGGTATAGGAATATTGTATTTCCAGTATAGACAAATCACTAAGCACTGAGAGAGTGGTTTATTCTTCATTATAAAATTGAAGATTTTACACACTAAATTTATAATGTCTAAATTCTATCTAAAACCTATGCCACATTGTGAACATGTTGTAGGTGTTTACGCTGACACACAAAAGCAGCAGCTAATTAGTTTAATGTTTTTGTTTTTGTTTTGAATAATAGAGCAGGAACCAAATTTTGCTAAAGTTCTTGTTCTAAAATGTTACAAAAAGTTATTTTTAATCCACTAACATTTTATTTAGATTTTATACTACAAAATTGTGAAGTTATGTAATTTCTGAAATAAAAAAAACAAACAAAAAAAACCCGCCACTACCTATATAAATGTAATCTCAGACTGAAGTAAGGGCCCTATGGCACGGAGCAATAATTGGCCGAATCAGGCTGATTTGGCCTATTATCGTTCTGTGTAATAGACTAATCATCGACTAATCGTGTCTTTAGGTCTGGACCTATAATCATTGGCTGTGCATCACTACGTGTAATAGCGATGCGCGGCTAATGGTTGAATAAACTGTTATACATTACCTCTCCATGCTCCCGGTCTTTATCTGCCCTCTGCTTTCACTCCCGGCGCTCCTCTTCAGAGCGGCCTGTCTCAGCTGACAGGCCGCTCTGACTCTACAGCCACAGCACCAGGAGTGAAAGCAGAGGGCAGTCAAACATTTGGGCCAAGAACTGTCCATGTTCTGAAAGACACAACTTTTGACGTAGTTTAGGTAATATTGAACCCATAAACCTCTTAAAACATGACATGATAGGACTACTAGCCAAACCAAAAATATCTATTGCCTCTGTAGACAGCTTTGTGTCAGAGGCCTTATACCTTCCAGTACAGAGAAGGAGTAGGGTACTGCTGGACTGGGTGAGATGCTTTGACTCAGCTCTTGGTAAAAATTGGTTCTCCATTTGGAGAACAAGCTTACTCTTGTGCCAAGAAGCTGCCCTATAAATCAATGAAATGAAAACTGCCTGTAAAGCAGACTATATGAATAGGACCTTAAAGGGGTACTCCGAGCTGGGGTAATTTCTATTGTAGGGCCGGAGGGGTGAATATAGAAGCCTCAAGTCACTTACCTCCCCGCTTCCAGCGCCGGTTCCCAGATTGCATTCTCCCGTACGGCTGCCGCTTCCTGGTCTGAGCTGCCTTGAGACGTCACGTCTCAAGGCAGCTCAGCCATTTAGTGGTCGTAGCGGAGTCCCGCCTCGGCCGCTTAATGGTTGAGCTGCCTTGAGACATCACGTCTCAAGCCGCAGCTCAAACCAGGAAGCGGCAGCCGTACGGGAGAACGGGCGGCGCGATCCGGGACCTGGCGCTGGAACCGGGAGGTAAGTTACCAGCGGCTTCTTTATCCACCCCTTCCCTGGCCGTTCAATAAAAATTACCCCAGCCCGGAGTACCTCTTTAAGTTATCAGAACACAGAACGTGACTAATCAGATGTCTGTGGGATCATTTGTACGGATGATATCATTGGCAACGTGCCAAACAAAACTGGCAAATATATAACATACACATATAAAAAATAAATAAATAAACAAATAAATATATATATATATATATATATATATACCCACACACACTCACCTATCCGGGTCCACCACAGCTTCAGGTATGTCATCATCTGTTCCCCTGCTCATCACTATTCCTTCTACTTTCAATTTGGACTTATCTCAGCAATGATGATCCTCTCAGCAATCACCAACCGAGGTGGAACACTGCTGTGGTTGTCTTCAAGTGACATATTGTAAGTTGGAGACAGGTGGGAGTATAATTGTGCTTTAGGAAAAATTGGTTGATGCATAACAATACAATTTTAGTGCCACTAAATTTGATGTAAAGCACTGAATAGCCAGTGATACCAGAAGATAGTAAAATTTTCCCTTGGGCACAGGCAGGTGTTGCTCCTTAGTATAAATGACTGCTTGACATAGAACCACATTTGGTGGCATCACATTTTCCGTTGGACACAGGCTGATGTATAATAATGCTATCTGAAAGTGTGCTTGATAAAATACAATATAATAAAATGCTTGGTGGCACTAACAAATAAAAAAAATTCCACTGCACAATATTATCTGCAACAGTTTTTAAATTGCCACTTGTACATAGACTGACATAACAAACAATGGCAGGCTGTCACTCACTCCTATGGACTGTCACTTCGCTCCTATAATCCCTTAAAAATGTTCATACATGGGTTGTTTTACTTACACCGCCTCTAGGCACTGCTCTGCATTACTGATGATATCATGCGTTTATGCATTGGCCACTACATACATAGATTTTATTGATTCATAAATTTTAAAATAGCTGTAATGGGTCTATAGGGCTGCTAGCTAAAGCAGTGATATGCACAAGGCTTATCTGTAGTATTGCTTTTACTTGACATGAATTTGGTATAATCTTTCTGATATTGCGGGCTGATTTCTAAAACCATTGGACAAATATCCCAATATTTCAAATTCTTGCTGCATTATTTTGTATTATAAAGAGAGCCAGTATATAAGCAGTGTCGGACTGGCCCACTAGAGGATCCTCCGGTGGGCCCCCAGCTTTAGAATCTGCCCTAACACTGACTGACATGTCATTTCTCACTGGTTCTTCATTGGTGGGCCCCCAGGATTATTTCTTATGGTGGGCCCCAGATACCCCAGTCTGACACTGTATATAAGGATAGTTTTTTTTTTCTGTTTATTTATAGTTCATGTCATGTATAAAATATCAATTGGGCATAATTTTATGGAATCACATTATTCTAGTGTTGTTATTGTTTTTACCCTTTTCCTTATGTTTAATTAGTTTTTGTACATTAAAGTAACACATGTATTTTTCAAAATAAATTGAACCTTGGCTGTGTATACACATATTTCAAGGGTTTATTTCTCTAGTGTTATGAGTTACAGTAATATATCAAGTTGTATACAGAATGAACTTGTCTGACCTAAACTCATTTACCTTTACATTATTAGCTTTTCCGTTTCAGCTATCGTCCATTTGTCAGATAAATGGTCGTCCCTTTCAGGATTGATAGAATTAGATCTCCTTTGAAAACTGTGTTTTTCAGCTTTTTGAAATGCCTCTTAACAATGCCATGAATTTCCATTTGCATAGAATACTTTGAGCATTTTGATGGCGTTTGTTTTAATTTTAAAACATTAAAATGTGTTTTTTAAGCATAAGAAAATCTTATTAACCTTAAAGTAAACCTTACTGTAGGTGTCCATTACAAACTCAAATACAGTAACCTCAGACCTTAACCCCTTCACGTCAGCCATATGGTTATACGCTTCTACTGCCAATGCCCCGTGCAGTAGGAATGCATATAAATGTTCCTGGCGTGAAGGATATTAATATGTGAGGGGATGCTTCAGTGTGAGAGAAGTACCACCTGCAGCATGACTGTGGGGGTCTCAATCACTTTCTCTGAAAGACAGAGTAGTAATACCTCCCTCCTGTTGAATCTGAGATCTTCCCATAGAGTCTGCCTCAGGCAGACTTTATTTGCAGAGAGCCGATAATACTGATCAATGCTATGCAATGGTGTAGCATTGATCAGTATAAGCAATCAGAGGTTTTCTATAGGGAGTTGCTACTGCTCTGGACAGTTCCAGATATGGACAGAGGTAACAACAGAGAACACTCTGTTAGCCTGGATAACATACACCACTTCCTGCAGGACATACAACAGCTGATAAGTACTGGAAGGCATAAGATTTTTAAATGGAAATCATTTATATATCTGTATAACTTTCTGGTACCAGTTGATTTGAAAAAAATTATTTTTCATTGGAGTTCCTCTTTAAGGCTATGTTCTCCAACGTATATTTTCGTAAAACCACAGCCGTTGTAGAACGGCCGTGATTATTACGAAAATATCCGTCACCTAGTCACATAGTATACGCTCCGGCCGTGATCCCTAGCGGCGTTGCAAATAGCGCCCGCTCGCTCCATAGTGTGCTGCGGGAAGTTCTGATGCGGGCGCGCACAGATGCACGCGGGTCACGGAACGGTTGGTCTCTTACGTTGTGTGAACATAGCCTCAGGTTGTAAATTTTTTGGTCGTATCATTAAGATTTGTGAATCGAATCCTAACGAATTTCATTAAAACAGCACAAACTATAGTAGCTACAGTTCTGGGACTATTACAGAAGGACTAATTTGTTAATGCACGTTTTTGTAAAACTGTAAAAAATTTGAAAATCACAATTTAAAAAAATGTCAATCCGCCAATTTCCTTTGACATGGACAGCACTGGACCTAGGTGGATCAGCGGCATAAAATCAATTTTTTCCCCAGGACAGGAGATGACTGCGAGCACTGATTAAGTAAAGCACACACTCAGTTCAGTAATGAAACCCAACTTGTATAACACAGTGGGAGTGGAGTGCGAGCACTGATTATGTAAGGCGCACGCTTCATACACTGATTTCAGTAAATTGGTATAACTCCATAGGAGTGTACAGTGCCCAGTGCCCAGTGAGTGAATACTATGGACTGTGTCTTCACTGGTCCCAGTGAATTCCTAGAGGCACCCAGTTACTTGGTAAACTGGACACTTGGTTGGCAGGTATAACAAACAATCCCCCACAATCAGCCCTCCTATCCTCTCCTCTTCTCTGTCCCTATATCACTGTTAGTCTCTCCCTGCTCTGCTCTAACTGCCTGCTGCCATCCTGCTCTCTCCTCCACACACAGCCCCAACCATGCCCATGTGCGATGTCCAATAGCTGCTCTATGTCCCTGCAACATCAGTAACATCAAGCAGCTATTGAACATCGCACAAGGACATTTGTTAGCACACAATGCTCCTGAGATGCACCAGCTCCCCTCTCATCTTGAAAGGTATACTTCTGATATGTTTAGGGAGAGGAAGAGAACCACTGGGAATTGGAATAGGTAGGACCTTTTCTGCTCCACGGATAACTCATTTAATTGATGTGTTGGGCTTCCTCTCGTACTTGCAAGCATTACCCATTATAAAACTAATTTCTTTGCAGACTGTCTAGTCTAAGTTTACATAAAAAATGTGTAAGTTTTAGGAAATCTGGGTCATCATTAATAAACTCATTGTCGAATGGATACATTAAAACTCCTCTTTGGTTGGTTTTGTTCTTTTTTTCTAGGTCGTTCATTTAATTTTAACCAACTATGATGATACACTATTACAAATTTCATCCTGATCTGCAGAGCTTTGTAAATGGCTATATTTTTCACATATCTGTGCCATTAACTTGAAATGACTGGAACATTCATTTTCTCCGATCCTGCATTCTCTCGGCAATGCACGAACCTGCACTTTACATTTCTATCATTAACATTCTCCAGACTGAAACCTGCTATAGATACTCATGGATTCTGATGGGTTTTGGAAACCCAGAAATGTTATCTTATAGATGAATGAGACTTTTTGCTTTTATTCAAATCTAACTGCCTGGTCCATGTATATAAAAGAAAACAAAAAACTAATGACAGAAGATGAATAATACACATTGACACATGTCTTTGACTCCTGCATGAATTTATTTAGAGCTTTCATAGAATCAATTGTCATCACCTCTTTTGGCAGATAAGACGATCAAGCAAACAGGCTATTTGCGTTATAGCCGCAGCTCCTGCTTTTCACTGCGGCAGCGCTGTCATCCCCAGCCGCAGCTGCTCTGTTCCCCCTGCAGTATCTCTCCTTGCTGGAGTCTCCGTCTCCTAGGGCACACGCTCTGGCACTGCTTCAATTTAACGTGCCAGTGTGCCCTTATTTAGCTGCTTGGCAGCAGTCATGGAACTATAAATTGTAGCTCCTCCCTGACTTCCTTGTTGGAGTCTCTACATGCTTTCTAGCGTGTGGTCCCAGTTCTCCCATTATTCCTGCCCCTGGTTCTGCTATCTTTGGTTCCTGCCTGAGACTGCTATCCTGCTTCCAGCTGTTTTCCAACCTGCCTGCCTGTCTCCAGCTGCACCTCACCTGCCAAGGGTAGTGACCTGGGGGTCGCCTGCCAAAGCAAGTTCATCCGGCCTTGCGGTTGGCACTGTTGAAGACCAGCGGCCCCTTTGACTCCCCTCCCTGGTGTAGCTTACATCATCACTATTGGTGGTACAACGGATCCACGACTCCAGTCGTTACAATTTGGTTAAAACTTCAAGGAGAACTACCATCAGCTTATGCTAATCTAACCTGCTGATATGTCCCTATTGCACACAGGGTATGTCTCTTACCTTCATCTTCATGCCATTCCCGTGCAGTTTAAACATAGTGGTATGTCTGGTAGGGCCATTTATAGCACTGCCCAGCCCCCAGACCACCGACCTGGCCCTTCTAATGATTATCAGTGTAGCAGGCTGGCCAGGGGTGGGCCGGATCAGCACCCTGGGGGAGGGGCAGTGTTCCGAAAAGCCTTACGGGCAGAGCACTACTTTAAAACTGCACAGGAATGGCGCTGAGGATGAAGATAAGAGACATGCCTTTATCTTCATCCCCCCATGTTCAATACGGAGCTATCAGTAGGTTAGGGGGAGGGTATAAACCTTAATAGCCAGCGCTGAGAGACTGGCTCTGCTTTCTTTTGTAATGATCAAGAGCCCGGTCCGGATCCTTATTGGACCGGCGCTCTGATCCTCCAAGTTCCAGACAGGCAGAGAAGAACGTCAATCAAACAGACTTGCTCAGCTGCAGCAATCAAGGCTGGGAGAGTTCAGTGTAACTCTTGCATTGCCGGAAGCTGAGAAGCAATCGGGTGTGTCACACAGAAGCAAAAACCAGGCCCGGTTCACACCAGGCTACTGCACATTCCTGAAACACCTAAATAGTTGATTGAATATGCCTGGTAAAATGCATTACATAGATCAAGGGTGTCAAACTGGCACCCCCCCCCCCAGCTGTTTTACAACTACAATTCCCATCATGCCTGGACAGCCAGAGCTTTGGCTGTACAGGCATGATAGAATTGTAGCATTGCAATAGCTGGAGGGGTGCCCCAGTTTTACCTGGCCCAAACCCTACCTTATTACACTGCTCTTCATGCACGTGCATGCACGAGTCTTTAATGGATCCTGAGGTGGACAAGTTCACTCAACAACATACATGTACAATGGTCTCTTAGCAAATAAACCCCAAAAAACCGGAGGCATCTCATCTTCAAAAGCAGTGGGTGGTAAGCGCAGAAAGTGCAGTCATTGCACTTAACTTAAATTATATTAAATTATACTAATTATTTACTTTTAAATATGTGACACACATTGGAAAAACAATGCAATGCTGCTGGGGGAGCAACGAGATTAAAGAAACTATTTTAATAGCTTCTCTTCCCATGTCAAAGCTTGAAAAACAACTGAACTTCTAAAAGGAAATGGCATTACAATTATGCTTATTTTATTTTTTTTGATCGAATGCTACGCCTGTGCCACAAATGGAACAATAATTCAAAATAGAGCAACCACATGATGTTCAATGCAGCACTGTAATAAGGGACTGCTGCATTTACAGAGCAGACTTTTATTTATAGACGCAGTAGTGGGAGAGATAATAAGAAACTGTTATAAGAAAAACTGTCTTTATTTCCCACAGCAACCAAATACCAAAATTTTTTTTAATTTTTTTTGCTCAAGGCGGGAGTTTGTGCAACTTTTGTTTTGTGCAAAGGCAAGGCTTGCACAAGAAAAATTGCACAATTGGTGCCACCGCTACACAGAGAACAGAGCCAGCTGCTTTCAGCTCCATTCCCAATGCAGTACGGGCACCAAACAGCTGATTTTGAGGGTTGCTGGTTATCCTGTGTATATTCTGCCAGTTGTTTTATCCCAGGCAACACTCATGCTGGTTTCACAAATGGCTCCACTTTGGCAAAAAAACAGCAGTGGCAGTTTTCCTAAAAATTGCCAACAAAAAGAGAGGTCCTCCCTTTATATTTTCCATCCCATTTGAATCCGCTTCTGGCTGTGGCACAAAAACTGCAGTGTGTGAAAGGAGATTTGTGACCATGTAAGTGAATTAAAGGGGAATTCTCCTCAGGTAAAATACACACTGAATTATCCCCCCTCCTAGAGACTAACAATTCTTTCATAATTGTTATTAGCTTTTCAGTCTCATTCCCCCAGCTGCTTTTGCTGAAGACACAGAAAACTGTGTAAGAGCTGTTCACTCCGTCTCCCGACTCCTCCCCTCTCCCTTCTGAGATGGCTCATGTAAACAGTGTCCCTTTCTGGCTGTTTCTGTACGTTGTAATGATGGAAGGATTAATCACTGTGAGGTCAGAATAACCCTCCCAGCATCACATGTGCATAAAACAGCCATCCAAGGACACTGTTAATATGAGCAGTCTCAAAAGGGTGGGGGTGGAGGCAGAGATGGAGAGAGCAGCTCACACAAAGTTTTCTGTGTCTTCAGCACAAAGCAGCAGGCGCCAAACTGGGGGAAGGATAATGAAAAGGTAATAACAAGTATGGAACAACTTGTTAGTCTCCAGGAGCAAGGGATGATTCAGCAAGTATTTTACCTAAGTGGAATATCCCTTTAAGCACTTCAACTTAATTAACCCCTTCAAGACAGAGCCCTTTGATGTTCGGGTCAAATTAATGCAATGTTCCTCCTTACCTTCTAAAAGCCATAGCGCTTTTATTTTTCTACCTACAGTGCTGGTTGGGGTGTAATTTTTTGCGCCTTGATCTCTAGTTTTTATTAATATCATATTGGTGTAACAGAAAAATTTTTATAGCTTTTTATTAATTTTTTTCTGATATATAATTTAATAAAATCAGCAATCCTGTTTTTTTGTTTTTTTTCCGTTTATGCCGTTCAACGTACGGGAACAAAAATGTTATAATTTAATAGATCTGAGAATTCCGCACGCTACGATATGTAATATGTTTATTTATTTATTTTTAATATTTTTATAATGGGCAAGGGGATATTTTAAACTTTTATTGAATGGGGGTTTATAAGGATTTTTCAATACTTTAAAAAACTTTTTTATTACACTTTTTTTAAACACTTTTTTCACTGTAAAACATGCAATCAATAGATTGCATGTACTGATCTATGCTATGCCATAGCATAGCATAGATCAATGTTATTGGCGATCTATGCACAGAACCTGACTTTATACATAGAACTCCGACAGGATGGAGGTTAAGTAAGTGGATTACCCACATCTGTCGGAACAAGTGATCGGGACCCCCGCAGTCATCGCAGTCCCGATCACTCAGTGACAGAGGCTTTTTTGGTCACCGAGTACTTTAAACGCCACAATCGCTATAGATTGTGGCGTTTAAGGGGTTAATAAGATGCAGCTGCCTCTCATTACCTCTGGCCCCGGACACACTGATGTGTGCGGGACCGCTCTCACTGCAGCGGAACTGTACACATCTGTCAGCCCCTGAAGTCAGGAACGGATATATACTGTACATTCCTACTGCACGGGGTATGTGAAGTAGGAATGTATATATACGTATGAGGCTGGGTTCACACTACGTTTTTTTCATCCGTTTTCCGCACGTGTGTGCATCCATTTTGATCAGTTTTTCCACTGAATTCCATTATAAAAAAATGGATCAAAATGGATCCGTTTTTTCTTTTTTAATGTACACAAAAACTTAGTCAAAACGGATGCACACACATGCATCCATTTTTTTTCATCTATTTTTCATCCATTTTTTTTGCAAAAAAAACGGATTGCAAAAAAGTAGAGTGAACCCAGCCTTACTGACGGGAAGGGGTTAAAAATATAAATCATGCAAATTATCCCCTATGTTGAAATTACCACGTGATGCAGATAACCCATGCTAGGAGATGTGCTCTAACAACAGATATATTAATATTTTATTTATTAATAATGTGTCTACTGACCATGCAGGGTTGAACATCAGCAGCAACACTTTCTAATTTAGAGAACTCTGTACATTCTCTTCCATTCAACTAAATTAAAAAAGAGTTAGCATATGAACCACCCAATAACCTAGCCTGACACAGCATGGTGGTGAGAACACAGTGAACTATTAAAACAGAGATAGCATATGAACCCCCCAAAAATTTAGCCTGACACAGCATGGCAGTGAGAACACAGGGAACCATTAAAAGTGAGGAAGCAGGTGAGCATCCCAAAAATTATGCCAGACACAGCATGGCAGTGAGGTAGAAGCAGTAGCAGGTGAGCGTCCCAAAAATTATGCCAGACACAGCATGCGGGTAATGACAGAGTGACCCAGGTAGAAGCGGTAGCTGGTGAGCCTCCCAAAAATTATGCCAGACACAGCATGGCAGTGAGGACACAGAGAACAATTAAAAGTGAGGTAGCAAGTGAGCCTCCCAAAAATTATGCAAGACTCAGCATGAGGGTGAGGACAAAGTGGCCCAGGTAGAAGCGGTAGTAGGTGTGCCTCCCAAAAATTATGCCAGACACAGCATGGTGGTGATGACAGAGTGACCAAGGTAGAAGCGGTAGCTGGTGAGCCTCCCCAAAATTATGCCAGACACAGCATGGCGGTGATGACAGAGTGACCCCGGTAGAAGTTGTAGCAGGTGAGCCTCCCAAAAATTATGCCAGACACAGCATGGCAGTGAGGACACAGAGAACCATTAAAAGTGAGGTAGCAAGTGAGCCTCCTAAAAGTTATGCCAGATACAGCATGGGGGTGAGGACAGAGTAACCCAGGTAGAAGCGGTAGCTGGTGAGCCTCCCAAAAATTATGCCAGACACAGCATGGCAGTGATGACAGAGTAACCCAGGTAGAAGCGGTACCTGGTGAGCCTCCCAAAAATTATACCAGACACAGCATGGCGATGATGACAGAGTAACCCAGGTAGAAGCGGTAGTGGGTGAGCCTCCCAAAACTTATGCCAGACACAGCATGGCGGAACAAGAATTGGCTGTTGGCTGAGAATTGAAGGAGGAGGAAGAGGAGGAGGATAGCATATATGAAGAATCCTCATGTTAAGCTGCTTTCCCCGGGTGGACAGTTAAATTCAGGTGAAATCTAGGCTTTGTTCATGTTTATAAACGTCAGCCTGTTATCAGTGATGATGCCACCAGCTACACTGAAGACCCGCTCTGACAACACGCTAGCGACAGGGCAGCCCAGCACCTTCAAGGCATAAAACGCCAGTTCGGGCCACGTATTCAGCTTTGCAACCCAGTAGTTGTATGAAGCAGAGTGATCGGGAAGGACGTTGGTATAGTCAGCAAGGTACTCCCTCACCATCTTTCTGAAGGCCTCCCCCCTACTCTGTCTAGACTGGGGACGGGTGACATAGTCTTGCTGGGGTGCCATGAAACTGTCAAAGGCCTTGGAGAGTGTTCCACTGCCCCTTGACAAGCTGCCTGCTCCACCCCTACTCTCCCCCGCTTTTTGGCCCACAGAACTATGTCCTCTGGTGCTAGTGGTGTCAGATGGGAAGTAAATTTTCAGCTTCTGCACCAGTTGATATTGATTCACTCTCATACTGCATTCCTCGGCAGTAATGAGAGTGGAAAAGTTCTGCTTGTACCGAGGGTCCAGGAGGATGAACACCCAGTAATCGGTGTTGTCAAGAATTTTTGTTAACCCGAGGGTCACGGGAAAGACAGCCTAACATAAAGTCAGCCATGTGCGCCAGGGTCCCAACACACAAAAATTCCCTCTACTCAATAGGTTGACTCTCAATTTCCTCCTCCACCTCCACCAATTCCTCTTTAGGCCATACACGCTCAACAGCTAAGGATTCAGTTAATAGTATATGCCACCCTCTTACACAGGGCAGTTAGCAGTGAGCTTGGATATGGCTGCACTAAGAAATGAAGAAATAAGAAAACATACTGGTCACACTAGTTTTTGGGGGTTGTAGTATACAATCTTTGGGTAAGTGCAGCTATATAGTGTATGCCACCCTCTTACACAGGGCAGGGTCTGCAGGTGCTGCTGCTGGACATCCCGGGTGCTCTTTGGGGGTACCAGGATCTGGATGGCACCAGATGGTAGCCCAGGGGTCAGGGATCCAAGACAAAACATGGCCTCACCCAATGGAAGTTCCTAATTCATGGTGTTAAAACTCTAAAACTCTGCTGTATAACAATTAGATTTTAAAGGAGAAGTCCGTGGGCACGGGGGGGGGGGGGGGGGGGGGATTATTACGGGCAGGCGGTGGTGGGGAGAAAAACAATATGCTTACCTGTCCCTGTGGCCGTGCTGCACCGCATCATGATGTCGGGTGTCCTCCTGTCTCCTTGTTTTTGGGTATGTCACGACCCGGGTTGAACATCACAAGCAGGTGGGATTTAGCCCGCTCAGCCAATCAGTGACTGCAGAGATGTCTCAACCCAGTCACTGACCACTTGAGCGAGGCATCCGTCAACTGGGTCATGACATAGCCAGAGGGGAGCTAAGAAGACAGCCAGCTGAGGTCCAGGAGCGGAACGCGGCATGGGCATCGGGACTGTTGAATGCAACTTCTTTTTTATGTTCCCCCACCCCGAAATAATTTTTTTGCCCTGCGTCAGACTTCCCCTTTAATGTAAAAGAACAGCAATGATAATAAAGAAATTGCCAGATTAACTATAACACAATAAACTGATGGTGATCCATATTTTGTAAGGCAGTGACTTTTCATCACTCTTTCTTCTATCGTACTCAAATAATACATAGCAACTCTTCACTACTTCTCAGGTGTTCGTACACTTTGCACTTAAACACCTCCTTACAAAACAGACTGAATTTGGCAAGATTAGAGAAGGCTTTGACAAAGAGGTCACTGTTAGCTCGCTTCCATCCACTCTGCTTCCTCTCACTTTGTTTTTACACCTTTAACTGAACAAAGATTCTAATTTCTCTTCTCCAAATCTCATTTTACTAATCATCCTTTGGATTACACTTCTTTGTGTCTCCATTTGTTAGGTTCATCATTGGTTTCTTCTTACATGTACTGTATGTCATTCTTCGGTCAGTCCTTTTAAGTCTAGAATTTTCCATGAAAACAAGAAATTGTAAAAACATTTTTATTACATTCATCATGAACTTTATAAATTTTAGCCATTATCCATTGCCATTGGCAGATATGTGAGAAAATCAGATATGTTAGTTTTTAATATGCTCAATCCCTTAGGCTATGTTCCCACACAGTATTTTTGCTCAGTATTATTCAACCAAAACCAGGAGTGGATTGAAAACACAGAAAGGCTCTGTTCACGCACTGTTGAAATTGAAAGAATAATTAACTTGTCACTTCTTTCGGCGGATAGCGGAATACGCCGGCCCATAGAATGGTGTGCGCACGGACATACTGGGGAATTATTGTCCGCGAAAATTCCGTAGTATAAACCCACCCTAATGCTAGGAGGGTTAATTTGAGGTCAAGTTGCTGAATAACTAACTGTGATTAACCCTCCTGGCATTACAAAAAAGTTACAGATAGGGACTCGTTCACATCTGCTGCCTGGCTGCCAACACTTTATGCACTAAAAATAACAAAGGAAATAAGGGTTGCACTTTGGCGACCACATGTCTCTTAATGAGGTGAAAATGTGTTCAAACCTTCAGAAAAGCTAGAAATTCTTAAAGGGCAACTCCAGCCATTTTTTTTCCTTTTGAATCAGCTGGTGTTAGAAAGTTATGTAGAAATGTAATTCACTTTTAATTTAATATCTTAAGTCTTCCAGTACCTATCAGCTGCTGTATGTCCTGCAGGAAATGGTGTATTCTTTCCAGTCTGACACAATGCTCTCTGCTGCCACCTCTGTCCATGTCAAGAACTGTCCAGAGCAGTAGAAAATCCTCTCTTGCTCTCCAGACTGGAAAGGACACCATACAGCAGCTGATAAGTACTGGATGACTTTATTTTTTTATAGAAATAAATTACAAATCTCTGGCACTTTTTAGCATCACTTGATTTAAAAAAGATTTTTTTTTCTGAAATACCCCTTTAAAGTATTCTTCCTCCCCAAATGCCTATCTAACATGACCAGTGCTATTTCTATTGTACCAAATCTTATTGACTGGAGTAAAAATATACTAGGATTCACACTGCTACCCATATATCTGAGTAGCAGTAGCACCCCAGCTATTGTAAAACTGCAACTTCCAGCATGCCATGGGTCACTCACTGGAAAGCCACAGGTTGGAGATAAGGAACACTCATTAGTAGCTGTATAAATTTGTGTGCAGTAAGTTTTCCTTATGACAAAGGCACTTAAAGGAGAAGTCAAACGAAAATCTTTATTAAAGTATTGTATTGCCCCCCAAAAGTTATACAAATCAGCAATATACACTTATTATTGGAAAAGCACATAAAGTGCTTTTTCCCCTGCATTTACTACTGCATCAAGGCTTCACTTCCTGGATAAAATGGTGATGTCACTTCCTGGATAACATGGTGATGTCACTTCCTGGATAACATGGTGATGTCACTTCCTGGATAAAATGGTGATGTCACTTCCTGGATAACATGGTGATGTCACGCCCCGACTCCCAGAGCTGTGCGGGCTGTGGCTGCTGGAGAGGATGATGGCAGGGGGGCACTGAGGGACACAGGGCACTGGAGGACACTGGGCATCCCTCTGCCATCATCCTCTCCAGCAGCCACAGCCTGCACAGCTCTGGGAGTCAGGGTGTGACATCACCATGTTATCCAGGAAGTGACATCACCATGTTATCCAGGAAGTGACATCACCATGTTATCCAGGAAGTGGCATCACCATGTTATCCAGGAAGTGAGATCACCATGTTATCCAGGAAGTGACATCACCATGTTATCCAGGAAGTGGCATCACCATGTTATGCAGGAAGTGACATCACCATGTTATCCAGGAAGTGGCATCACCATGTTATCCAGGAAGTGACATCACCATGTTATCCAGGAAGTGACATCACCATGTTATCCAGGAAGTGAAGCCTTGATGCAGTAGTAACTGCACAGAAAAAAAGCACTTTATAAGCATTACCCGTTATAAGTGTATATTGGTGATTTGTATAACTTTTGGGGGCACTACAATACTTTAATAAAATTTTTAGCTGGACTTCTCCTTTTAGCAACCTTCACAGTGTTTCGATAAGTATTTCTTCTGGTTTTGTATAAACCAAAACCAGGAGTGCAACATACAGTAAACAGATAAATAGTAGAATGGAAAGATTTGAGTATATAACAACCACAACCAGTAATTCTGTAGTGTTGACAAATTCCCCAGCATTGTACAGAGATTGCCACCATTCCCACCAGTCCCAATCCCAAATGGGTCTCACAATGCATTTTTTTTTAATAAGAAGTCAGTGAACCATGGAGAATATATAATAAACTCCATGCAAATTTGGCCCATGATCAGATTTGAATCCAGGAACTGAGGGCAAGTCAGAGAGCCAGTCCGTCATTGTGATAGGAGACGATACTATCTTGCAGTGATATAGTTGTGAAGTGAATGTATGTGGAGTGCAAAGAAAAATAACCTATTTATGGAACTGATCAATCATTTGCTTCCATGGATGCATCCCAGCATGAAGCACAAGGCAAAATTGCTATATACCAGAAAAAACTTGCTTATCTGCTCCATCGATTGAAACTGCGTCTAAATTCCCAGAAAGATTGGAATTTCTCACAACTGTTTTATTATTTAATTATTCAAGAGAAACATAAACCAACTAAGCTAAAAATGAATGGGATTATTTTTATAGTATTGTCTAGAGATGAGCGAAGCAGCCGTAAATTTGTTTCGGGAGCTTTGCAAATTTTTGCTCAAATTCGTTAAGTTTCGCAAATTGAATCTTAACGAATTTCATTAAAACAGTCAAAACTGTAGTAGCTACAATACTGGGACTATTACAGAAGGCAAATTTGTTAAAGTACGTTGTAAAATTGTCAAAACTTGGAAAATCACAATTAAAAAAAAATGTTAATTAGAGTCACTCATCGAATTTCCGCCATTCCTCACCTCTCTGTGCCTATATCACTCTGTTAGTCTCTCCCTGCTCTGCTGTAACTGCCTGCTGCCATCCTGCTCTCTCTTTCACACACAGCCGACTGACACAGAGGAGCCTGCAGCTGACTGGATGGGAACTAGGGATTATGGTTAGGGCCCTATTACACCAACAGATTATCTGACAGATTTTTTGGAGCCAAAGCCAGGAACAGACTATAAATAGAGAACAGGTAATATCCATTCCTGGCTTTGGCGTAACAAAAATCTGTAAGATAATCTGTTGGTGTACTAGGGCCCTTAATCCTTTTCTCCCGCCCAGTGACGCTCCAGACAGCAAGTGCGGCCGCCATTTTGGTTTTTTTGTAAATTTTCTTAACGAATTAGTGTCAATTCGCTTAGTAGAACGAAGCGAATTGACAATGTGATTCGATGGATTCGCTTTGCTCATCTCTAGTATTGTCCTTTTTGCGCCATGGTTTTTGTTTGGCAAAATACATTTTTTAAAACATATAATGTAACTGAAAATCGTTAATCCGCACATTTTTTCCTTCTCGTTTACGCTGTTCACTGTTCGCGATGCCGTTTTTTATATTTTAATATATCAGACAATTACGCATGCTACGGTATATTATATGTTTATTTATTTTTTTATTTATATATTGGGAAAGGGGGGTGATTTAAACTTTTATTAGGGGAGGGGCATTTGGGTAGTGTAATAATGATTTTCACTTTTTTTTTTAAAAACACATTTTAAGTCCCCCTGGGGGACTCGTACATTCAATACTTTGCTTATTTACACTGATCACTGCTATGGAGCAGCTCCACGCACGGTGCCCCGAGGCCATTTGTAGTGCACCTCTGTAAAGTCTTCTCTTAGGTTCACATAGTGGGATATGGTCTAAGTGTATTCTGTGTTTTCGCCACTAGGTGTCACTACTATGTTTCTCTGTGATTTATTTTGTGCACAGCTGAAGAAAAGTATTGGGTTAACTGTCTTTGTCACATGTTGTTCTCCTGTACAGTTACAGGTGTAGTTTGTTTTCCTTTTTCTAACCTATCCTATCCTTTCTCTCTCTCTCTCTCTCTCTCTCTCTCACACACACACACAGACTCCACCAATCATAGGGAAGATTAGTACGCCCCTAGAAAAGGAGTTTAGTTCCTGTGGAAGGGAGTCTTGTTCAGTCTTAGTTCCTAGTCAGTGGAGAGAGCAACCAACCAGCTGCAGCCAGGAACCTTTTTTACGCTGACCCAGACTTAAACAGGTTTCTTCTTTAACCTCTTAAGGACGCATGACGTACCCGTACATCATGCGCCCGCAAGAGGTGTTCAGAGCGGGGCCGCGCAGCGACCCTGCTCTGAACCGCCGCGGTCCCGGGTGCCGCTTGTAGCCCGGGACTGTGGGTATTAGTGGGCACGGTCCGATCGCCGTTCCCGCTAATACAGTAATCAGATGCAGCTGTCAAAGATGACAGCTGCATCCGATTACCGGGCGCAGCACTTCCCTGGTGTCTAGTGGCGGAGAACGCTCCTCCGGGACGTTGTCCTGGAGGAGCGATCACCGTGACTTGCGGAGGCCAGGGTCTCCGCCAAAATGGCACTGATCCTGGCTCGGCACTCGGATGCTTTCGACTGCAGCGGCCGAAAGCAAACGAGTGCTGATCTCATTGATCTTTCCCATGGGGGAATAACCCTAACTCCTGGGGGGCTTCTAGTATATGTGTAAAAAAAAAAAAGTGTTATTATAAGTAAAAACCCCCTCCTCTAATAAAAGTCTTAATCACCCCCCTTTTCCCATGTTTTTAATGAAAGTAAATAAACAAATAAATAAACATGTTTGCTATCGCCGCGCGTGTAATCGCTCGAACTATTAATCACATTCCTGATCTTGCACGGTAAACGGCGTAAGCGGAAAAAAAATCCCAAAGTGCAAAATTGCGCATTTTTGGTCGCATCAAATCCAGTAAAAATGTAATTAAAAAGCGATCAAAAAGTCGTATATGCGCAATCAAGGTACTGATAGAAAGAACACATCATGGCGCAAAAAATGACACCTGACACAGCCCCATAGACCATAGGATAAAAGCGTTATAAGCCTGGGAATGGAGCGATTTTAAGGAACATATATTTGTTATCAATGGTTTGAATTTTTTACAATCCATCAGATAAAAGAAAAGTTATACATGTTATATATCGTAATTGTTACGACTTGAGGAACATGCATAACAAGTCAGTTTTACCCCAGGGCGAATGGTGTACAAACAAATACCCCCCCCAAATAAAAGAAATGCGTTTTTTTGTTCAATTTTACCACACTTTGAATTTTTTCCTGGTTTCCCAGTGTACTTTATGCAAAAATTCAGCCTGTCATTGCAAAGTACAATTAGTGGCGCAAAAAATAAGGGCTCATGTGGGTCTCTAGGTGGAAATATGCAAGTGCTATGACCTTTTAAACACAAGGAGGAAAAAACTAAAATGCAAAAACGAAAAGTGGTTAACCTTAAGGGGTTAAGCAAGTAGCCACTAGTTTGCAGTGCTAGATCTCCTCAGGAGGAAAAGGACGTCCTCTGAGGATGACCTTGCTCACACCAGGGATATTAGTCAAACAGTACAGGGCAGTGAACTGAATCCAGTTAGGCACTGACCCCAGTGGAATAAAGCTGCAGTTAACCAACGTGTACCACTGCGTAACGCACGGCTGTCCTGGAAAGCTTCGGCAATTCTGCTCAACCCAGCACAGGGACCTGGGACCTCGTACTACCCTCACAGGACCGCAGGGCCGGGGCAATGAGTTTTGGTGCCCTACGTAGAGAAGGCAAAAGCCTTCTATAGGGCATATACACATAGGGGGAGATTTATTAAGTCCGTTGTTCTTTACGCCGGGCTTACAAATGTCCCCACAGCTCCGGAGCTTAGAGGATTTGTAGCGCACTACCTCTACATCAATCCCGTGTGATCTAGCTGCAGGACTGCAAAAGGTGACAAAAAATACAGAATTTTTTTTTTTTTTAAGACAACCAGGAAAATACCATTGAAGTTTATGGGAGAAAAAAGCTGCAGTTTGCAAAAAACAAAACAAAACACCACACCCTTAGCATGCTGCATTTTGGAAAAACTTCCCCAGACCCTCAAAAACACGAGAAAGGAGCCACGTATTTAAGGCAGATCATGAACTTCCATCGACCTCCAGCTAACATCTGGTGCTGGCGTTTTTGCAAAAAATAAAAATAAAAAAAATAAAATGTCATGGCGTTTTTATTTGCATTTTTAAAACATTTTAAGGCTGTGTGAAGCCAGTCTAAATGACTTGCAATTCGTCCTATGCTTTATAATAAACACTACCTGCTAACTCCTTCTGTATTATACATCCATACGCGGCACAGCGCTCCCATGGTGTCTGAATGGGGGATACTGGGTGGAGATGGTGGTGGTCTGCACCCTCAGATTACTGGCACACATCTTTGCCACTTTGAAAAAAAATCTGAACTCTGTTAAAAAATAAAATGTCACCATATCCACAGATTGTGCGACGCTGGTGACACCCTGTGGTTGAATGCTGAATATCCCACAAAAGCGTTTTAATTTTACCATTATAATAAGAAAAAATATTGGGAAAACTGTATCCTGCGTGATATTCAGAACGTATAATGGTGTGACGGGTCTGATGGGGGAATGCAGATAACTGTACAAGATAGGAGGAAAAAAAAGTAAAAAAAAAAAAAGTTGCACTTCCAGATGATTTATCCACAGTCATCTTCACACATATTTAAGATTTTTTTTAACTTTTTTCCTGAGATTAATTGCGATAAGTGCCATTTCTTTCTGCAGTGTTCTCTAAATACTGTAGGAACTGGCTTTAGCAAACAAAAAAAAAACCCTGCTACTTAAGTATGAAAATGTAAATAGAAAGAAAATTAAATATCTGAACTCTCCACCTATGGCCAATATACTGAAAAAAAATTTTTGTAATTTTTTTTTTTACAATCATTCATTCAAAAACAACGGCAACAGGGAATCGAGAACAATCGAAGGCAACATTGTACAGGAAGATCAAAAGAGAATGCATGAAACAAATTAAAAGTGTGCAACAAAAAAATAAAACAAACATAAAAGTACTATTACTTCTAAGAGTTTTGGTACGGGCCTCGGAGTTACAAACATTGGCAATGCACAGGGTGTGTAAAGAAAAAAAAATTATTCAATCTGATTGTAGGAAATAGTTCAGTGAGCGATCAAAACTAGAAAAATAGATCTCACCTCTGGGGTGGGCTTTAGGCTTTCTTTGATTAGCGAGAGTTAAGTGTATTGCTTGTGCTAAGTTTTTAAGATTTTTTTTTTCTTTGTACAGCAGTTTAATTTTCTAAAGAAAAACTAAAAAATAAAAATTTAAAATTCAGTTAACTTTTTTTCTTTTTCAAAATAAGCAGTGATTTATTGGATGACCAACAGAGTAAAGGGGTCCTGCAAGAAGTCACAAACATGGCTCCTATTTGGCCATGTTCATGCCAGCATTGTTTATTTACTTATTTTATTTTTACTTTTAACGCTAATGTGGCATATGTGATGTGTCCTTGTAGTTTACAAGGACACGCCCATGAGGAACTATTTAAAAAAAAATCCAATTATACAAACTTACAAATTGAAAAAACAAAAACAAAACAACAACAACAACAAACCTATGCCACCAGCATGGTCTCTCTCAATGTTCTCCAACCAGTGGCTCTCCAGCTGTAAAACTACAACTCCCACCATGTCTGGGCAGCGTTCAGCTGTCAGAGAACAGGGACGGGAGTTGTAGTTTAGGAACGGCTGGAGAGCTGCAGGTTGGGTCCAATCTCTCAATGTTCTATCTGCTGCCAAAGACCTGAACGTGTCCTGACAGAGAAAAGTAGGGAAAATGCAAGAGCACTACCCCCTTTAGGACCCTGCACTGGATACACAGACCCCCCCTATGGTACTACTCTACATCTATGGTATTGCCGATCCAGTTTGCAAGACCATATCTAAAGTTCAATGGAGGGTATATAGAAACTGTGTAGTTCAGGAATATTTTTGTATTCCCAAAGAACCCCTTTTTTTTGTTAAGCTATAATTAGTAATATCATTGGGTAAGAAGCAGAACGTACATGCCCCACACTGTCTCACTCATTCCTGGTCAATAAACAGACCAGACACTTGAGTAAATAGATTTAAAAGGGAATCTGTCAGCTGCAACTCTGGTGTCAAAGAGGAGTTCCCAAGCTCCTGAAGTGCTAAGGGCTGCAACGCCTCCTCTCTCCACTTCCCATCCCTGTTTCAGTGTCGGTGGAAGCTTAACCCTGTTTCCACATCTCCTTTGTGATGGACACAAGTGCAAGATTTGCTAGACAAGGCTGCGGGTTTCATCCGTAAATCAAGCAGGGAAAGGGATAGAAGGGGAAGCAAGGAGACATTACAGCCCTCATGATTATGGGGGCTTAGGAACACCTACAAAAAAAAAAAAATATATTCTCTTATGGACCCACAAACTCATGTGTCTCCTGGCCTCAACAGCGCCAGCAATTTGTCACATGACTATTGCTGACAGATCTCTTTATTCTGTAAGACGGCTGCCTCTTTGGTCACAACTAGAGTAAATCTACAGAAAAATTAGCTGAACCCAAATCTAATGAATCAGCCTTCAAACAGTTCTGTATGTGAATTCTGTTCTGGTTCCTTCTGATCTCCCTAGAGAAGTCTGGAATTGCTTCATTATAGGAGATGAGGAACCCCGAGCACGCTGGAGTCCATCCGAACCCGATTGCCCGGCACCCGACCAGCGGTGGCCGCCGAAGTTGGACAAAGCCCCAAGGCTATGTGGAAACCACGGACACATAAATACGAGCGTTGCTGCAAATTGCAACAACGACCGTGATTTATACAAAACATATGTTGTGTGAACATAGCCAAACACCTTAAGGACACAACAGGTTTTGGATCAGGTTTTTAACTCCTTGGCTATGTTCATACACAGTATTTTTGTTCAGTATTTTGCAATCAAAACCAGGAGTGGAATGAAAACACAGAAAAGCTATGATCACACAAAGTTGAAATTGAGCGGATGGCCATCATTTAACGGCAAATAGCGGCCGTTATTTTAAAACAATGGCAATTCCTAAAAAGGAGTACTGCCCCTGCTTGTACTTATAAAGAATCACAGCCTTATCTGGGGCCTGCCTTAGGTTAGATAACACTGTGTGCAGCACCCTTATGCATTTTTTTTTACCTCCCTGCGTATTGGAATTAATCAAAATTTTAGTGGTTCCAAAGTGGAACCTTTTACTATGATGGGGTGAAATAGTAAACCATGTGCCCCTAGCAACCAATCAGATTCCACCTTTCATTCCTCACAGGCTCTTCGCAAAATGAAAGGTGGAATCTGATTGGTTGCTAGGGGCAACTGAGCCAGTTTCACTTTACAACATGTTTGATAAATCTCTCCCTATGTATTTTTTTTATAGATTTCACAATGTTTCTAAATATTTTAAATTACTCTATGGGATGTTATTACATAATGAGTGTAAAACCAGTGGAAGTTAGGGGTTAAAACTGCATAAACACTCATATCTGTATGCACTCTGAAGGTTGGACTGTCATTGGACAAATTCCATGGTTTTCAAAAATTCTAATAAATGGCAAGACCAGTGGCGTAGCTACCATAGAGGCAGGGAAGGCGCTTGCTATGGGGCCCATGGAGGGAGGGGGCCCAGGGAAGATAAGAGCCTCCTGTGTCCTTTTGCTTAACCTCTTATTTACTGCACTGTATAAGTGACCCAGTGTTCTCTAACATGCTGCAAAACAAAAAAAAGGTTAATACAGAAGACAATTAGCTCTCTGCCTGACTACTCTGATAACCTCTGTCTTCTGTTCTCTGAGGTCAGGGGTTATAAGTGCAGGAGTAGCAGAGCTAATTGTCTTCTGTATTAACCCTTTTTTCTGTTGCAGCATGTTAGAGAACACTGGGTCACTTACACACTGCAGTAAATAAAGGGTTAAGCAAAAGGTAGTCTGCTCCTGCACCTATGTATATAACCATAGGATTCTGCCTCTGGCCACAAGAGAATTTTTTTTGGGCCACATCACCGAGTGTATATAAATATATATATATAAGTGTGTAGGGGAGGGGGGGCACATACAGTTTTTTTTTGCTATGGGGCTCCATGAATCCTAGCTACGCCCCTGGGCAAGACCCCAACACCCCCTCCCCTATCATAGCGCCACACCTCCGCTGTGCTTATGATAGACCACCTTTTCTCTGTCCACCTTACAATTTGCATATGGCTTCAACTATGGGACAAGCATTGATGGAGACCAGGCAAGCCTCCTGTTTCCAGCCATTCATGTTGTAACAGGTCCTCTTTAAAGTAACTCACAAAAAGTCACGTAATATCAGAAAATTGGCATAATAGGAGGGTTCAGAGAGACGTACAGTATAATGTATTAGTGATGGTTATCTAGCTAACCGGAAGATGAGATAACTTCCAACATTATCTCCAAATGGTCTGAATAAAGAGCTGGATATGTTTATTCGGCTCATCATATTATCCTGATGCATTTCCCTCAGCTCTAGTGATACTATGAAAGGTAGGACAGTTTTTCTGGCCATTTCTTTTAGTCTCCATGAATTATTTAGTATTTAAGCATCCCAGATTCTGCTATTACGTTATATAATAGCATGTGGTGTTACTTATAAGAGACTTGGGCTTGACATTTTAATCATCTGGTTGTCATAATTTTGTTGCTTAATCTATAGCTGCTGTATCAGGTTCTCCCCTGATGACGTCATGCTACTGTGGCAGAAACACGTTGGGAGTTCTGTTGTAGGATGTTGTTTTACCACTGACATCGTTGTAATTTTGTTATATTGCAGTAACAATGGTTTCTTTGTGTCTTTTGTCGCCCATTGTGGCAATAGTATTCATTGCATTATAGATGTTTTTAAGACGTATAGGTCAGACGTGCTTTCTACAATATAGCCTTAACTATATAGGTTAAAGGAGAAGTTCGGCCAAAAGTATTTATTATGTATTACTTATGGAAAGTTAGACAAATTTCTAATGTACATTAATTATGGGAAATGCACATACAGGGCTATTTCCCTTAATTTAGTAGATCATGTCAAATTCTTTCAAATACCGTGACGTCATGAATCAGATATAACTCCAATGGAGTGTTCAGCAGGGGCCGCAGTATACAGTATGTAAAAGCCTATGGACTGTATTGAAGTCTATGGAGTATGTAATGTAATGTGAAAACTACACTTTTATTATTGGACTATGTGTATGGAATAATTTGGGGAGCAAGGACACTTGCTCCCCAAATGGAAGGCACCCCGAGCAGGGAGGGAGAGAGGTGCATCTAACTACCTCCTCCCTCCCTCCCTGCTCAGTGCTGTGGGACAGATAGACACTACTACTCCTCCCATCATCTGCTCATAGTATGAGCAGATGATGAGAGGAGTAGTACTAGGGAGATTCCCAGCACCAAGCCCCCAATTGGCCGACATCACCCCCACCGACCCCACACCCGCCGCACCACACTAACCTTCCGGATCTGGCCCCCCATCACCAGCCCCCAGCCTGCCCCAGTGCCGCACAGTCGCCGCTGCACACGGTAAACTCCTGGTCCCCATCACTAGCCCCCAGCCTCCCCCACTTGTCCCTAACTGGGTGTATTTCACAACATCATGAACATTTTATTTTAACCAACATCCACACTAATTAGCATTATAAAGCTCGATATATCACAAATAATAATAATATTCTTTTTGTAGGATGTAAGGCAGGATGTGTGTTGTAGTAAGTAAAGGCTCACAGTCACAGTACATAACAAGGTACTTTCTAGAAGTTGAATCGGCACAATTTCTTTAAAAATACCAAAATGCCTCCCGATACAAAGACTCTTAAATATCTCATAACAGAAGAATGAATCTATGACTAAGAATTCTGACAATAATTCCAGTAATCAAACTGATACCTTGTGCGTGGGTACAATGTCACGTAATGAGTGTCCAACTCTTGCTAAAAACCCACAGGTTATCCCACCTTAACCAAAACGCTCTGCCTACCCAGCGTGGATGGGGCTTTCATCTGGGGCCAGTATTAGCTATAAATGAGACGTTAAGTAACCTTCTGTAGAATACGATACGTTGATCCAGGGATTATTCTGATTGCCATTGGAATCAGTAAGGAATTTTCTCCCTGTGATGGGGCAATAGTCATCTGCCTCATAGGGGGTTTTTGCCTTCCTCTGGATCAACACAGCAAGGGTTCTTTAGCTTGAACCTGATGGATTATTGTCTTCATTCAACCTTATTAAAATGACTCTGTACCCACAATCTGTCCCCCCCAAGCCACTTGTACCGTCAGACAGCTGCTTTTAATCCAAGAGCCGTCCTGGGGTCCGTTCGGCAGGTGATGCAGTTATTGTACTAAAAAAAAAAACTTTAAATTTGCAGCCCTGTGTCAAATTGGTGTGGCCTAGAGTGTGTATGCCCTAGGCTTGCAACACCCCTCCATCCCTCTTCCCCACCCTCCTTATTACTAGGAATGCCCATGGGCAGGATTTTTCCTATTCATCACCTGAACACTGCACAGGTGCCTTAACGATCCAGCTTATGTGCAGTGTTCACACAGGTGATGAATAGGAGAAATTGTTCTTGAGGCGTTCCTAATAATGAAGAGGGTGGGGAGGAGAGGTGGTGGAAGCCTAGGGCACAGACACTCTAGGCCACGCCAATTTGACACAGGGCTGCAAGTTTAAAAGTAGTTTTTTAGGACAATAACTGCAACACCTGCCGAACGGACCCCAGGACAGATCTTGTATCAAAAGCAGCTATCAAAAGGTACAATCGGTTTGGGGAAGGCAGATTGTGGGTACAAATTATTTTAAAACAATGGCCGTTGTTATTTGCCATTAATCAGTTATCCACTAAATTTCAACAGTGTGTGAACATAGCCTTTCTGTGGTTTCAATCCACTCCTGGTTTTGGTTGCAAAATTTTTACCAAAATACTGTGTGTGAACATAGCCGCAACCTGCATATGATGTCAACATACACATTCTTCACCTATAAGTTCAATTTATCAACTATTGTAAAAACATCCATGATAAGAAATACCAATATACCAGACATATTTTTGAGCAATGAAACTTTATAAAAGCTCTCAATAGCAATTGTAAGCAAACTTCTAATCTTGTTATTGAAGCGATTTTCCTTTCACGCGATAGGAAGGTGTAATGTCGTTTAACAACATAGTTTTGGCTCCAGTATATTGCGGTTTAATTGTCCTCTAGAGATATAACACTGTCTGAGGAAGTTCAAACTTTTATGAGTAGCAACCAGGTGATCATGTGGTACCGCACCTATTAAAACAGGGTCAGGTAAGGTGGAGATCTCAGCTTAGGATCAAGAGTTCTTTCCTTTCTAATATATGTAGAAAACACACAGAACATGTGAGCTGTAGGTGCCATGCATGGGCTCTGTCAAAATCCAATAAAGCTGTAAATAAAGTGCATTCTAATTTGTTTGCTTTTGCTTTTCTCTTTACGGTAATATAATTTACAGTCCGGTTAAACGTATGTGTAAAATAACCTTTTCTAGCCCGGTACAACCAATAGCAAGGCAAGACTAATGTGGGAGATTAACTAAGAGAAATCTGTATGAATTCTCCTGCAAACGCAACAAAAAAGTTCCTGATATTCACTAAATTTACTTTTTGTTTTCAATACTTTGGCCATATGCTTCAACAACTTACAGGAGAAGTCCAGACATTTTGAAAATCTGGCAGCCGGCGGGGGCGAATATGATAACGAGTACACACTTAGCATCCCATCCCAGTCACTAAATGGTTGAACGGCCAGTCCATCAGCTGGGTTGTGACGTGTCAGCGCCGAAGATCCCGAAGCCAAGTGGGGTTCCCGAGGCTGGTCCCACCGCTCACCACGGGTATGAGGAACGGTAAGTTTGTACTTGTTATCAAATCCCCCCCTGTCCCTGCTGGCTGATGGATTTTTTAAAACTGGCAGGACTTCTCCTTTAAGGCTATATTCACACACAGTAAAATAACATTAAAATAAGTAAAAAAAATAAAAAAAATAGAGCCAAATTTTCTATTTAATATCGTGTCATATCGTGTAATATTGAATTTGGTGTCAGCACACATACAGTATAAAATAACAGCCTGATATCACTTTAAGGAGACATAATATCACTTTGAACTCTTTAAACCCACTTCAGTCAGTACATTTACGTCTTGATGCGGGAGGGTTCAGAAAGGGTCGTGCTTCTGAAACTCCTTAATCCTGAGTGCTATATGCAGCCCAGGACCGCGGCTATCAGCAGAGTGATATAGGGACAGAAAGGAGAAGAATGGCGGAAATTGGATGAGTGACTGGCTGATTGACTTTTTGGGGGGGGGGGAATTTTCCAATTTTTGACACTTTTACAACAACATGCTTTAACAAATTTTACCTTCTGTAATAGTCCCTGTACTGTAGCTACTATAGTTTTCACTGTATGAATTTAATTAAGATTTGATTTGTGAATCTTAACGAGTTTGTCCTAAAATTTGCAAAGCTCGCAAAACGAATTTCCCTCTGCTTCGCTCATCTCTAATTGCAGTAAATATCGCCATATAAAATATGCAGTGTATAACTATGTGGACTCCAATACAGTATTTAAAACGCTCAACATTAAAAAAAAAATAAAAATCACATTGTCACGTGCCTAAACCTATGAAAAATCTCTAATAAAGTGTCAATTCAAATACTTCCTTTTCTTTAAAAGAATCTCATATGACTTGTAAGTGACACGTCCCATTCATGTTTCAGTCATTTCAGATAAATATTTGTTACCTTTTTTTTTCCATGTTCATATTAAATGCTATCCATACAATATTGCACTACATTTGTTTATTTTGCCTTCTTACCCATTCAAACACATGGATACAATTAAACAATTTACAATTCACTTAGGATCAAACACTTTAAGCTGCCTTCAAAAGTTATTATTTCTTTCCCATTCATTTCCTTTAAAATATCCCCTGGTGTGAAACACGAAAAAAAAAAAAGTCCCATCAGGTGACAATAAATTAACCGAAATGGCATCTATCCAAAAACGAGTTGTTAGTTTTAAGAGACTTTAAATTTAAAGTTTTTTTTTTAGAGGAATACGGGAATTAGAGCTTCCTAATACTTTCAGAATGTGAATGTAACAAGATGTAACTGTATAACATTGGATTTAATTGATACTTTGTGCTCGATACAACCATGTGTGACTTCCTGTGTTCTTTTCCTACACTTTTCTATTTGTTGTCCGACCAACATCCACATCTGTTCTATTATGAATTCGAGCGACTTCCATATGATGACCGCACAGTGCACCTATAACCTATTGCTATACTCTTATTAATAGGGTGTTTTAGGAATACTAGCCATGTGTTGTGTCACCTGAGATATTCAATTATAATTTTATTATTATTTTTTTTTTTTTTACTTTGCTTTTGTGAAAATGAAGATTATAATTTCGACACCAGCCTAGGGTAAGAACCCTGCATGAGGATATTGTACTTCATCCCCCCTCATATATACCGTGAACGTTTTCCAGCCAATGCCACAATGATCTCAGCTGCTCCTATAAAGAGCTAAAATAACCGAAAAAGCAAAAACACATGTGAAGTGAATGGAGGAGATGGCTGCGGCTTCGAAAGGAAGTACGGTCTGGTAGAGGAAAATCAGCAGACAACTTGCAAATGACATTTATGAAAAGTAAATGGGCTCGTCTGAATTACAGATGAACAATCTTGAAATTCTTAAGTTTACATACTTTATTTTATCATCTGTCCTTCTGTTCTCACAAACAATGGGAAGTAGCATAAAGGGGCAGATGCATCTTTGTGTTTGCGCTATTATTTTGGCTAATACTGAGGTTTCGCGCATGGTGTAAACATTTGCGCTTGCTTTATGAAGGTGTTTGTGCTATTTTTGAGCAGTTTGCATTGGCTCTGTCCAAATTTTTTATCCTTGCAGGGGGCGTGGTTGCATATTAGCTACTTTGCAGGAGCGCAACTAGGATTCATGGGGCCCTATAGTAAAACACAGTATTGGCCCCATGAATCCTGGTGTCTAGGGGGTGGTGTATACTCCCCTTTCCGGTGCGGCTATTCAGAGCGTCTCTCACCCCCCACACACCTCGGCTCCCCAGAATGTCTCTCAAAACAAACCCCTCCCAGGGACTGTGCGGCTCCGAGGACGGTGCAGATCTTCAGAGCGGCTCTCACAGCAAGGGGACAGCGATTAAACAACACTCAAAGGACGTTGCGGTGCGAGCCTCCCTGAGTGTCTGGGAAGGATGCTCTGTGATCAACGTCCCCTTGCTGTGAGAGCCGCTCTGAAGACCTGCGCCATTGCCCGGGATGGGGGGTTAGAATGCTGTAAGAGGCGCTCTGTCCCATGGGGAGAGGGGAAGGTTATGGGGGTGGGGTGAGTATGGTGGGGAGAACTGGTATTGGAGGTCCTATTGGGGATACTAACTGCAGAGGGTTACCTGGCTACCTGTGATACTACCTACAGTATAGGACCTGCCTATAGGGCTAACTACCTACAGGAGAGACTTGACTAATGGAGGAAATTATCGATGGGGGAGGAACTTGACTACTGGGGGAAATTATGAGAGAGGCCTACTTCATTGGGGAAGTATCAACAGGCAGCATCTACCTATAGGGAAGACTAGCTACTGGAGGGACCTACCTAATAGGGGGAATTACCTACTGGATGCCCCTATCTATATATTAGAGACTTTTTAAAGATTTGCCCTGCAGGCCAAATCATCTAGAAACTGCTCTAGTTCTTACCCACAATATCTACCTGTACCCAGCAGTATTGTTCATACTCAGTGATTTCTCCAGAGAAGGTGAACTCCCTCATATGCAACCTTCCCTTGGAGCCCAAAGCCGTATTATTTAGCCTCCGCTGCAGTATAAAGGAGTTCTAGTCTGCTAGATCAACAGACAGGTTTAATGTGAGTGAACAGCCAATAAGCGAGTGTTTTCCCATTCATCCATTGATCGATGGCCCTATTACTTGGGTAGGTCATATAAGGCCTATAATTGCTTAATAGGGTCTTTACTGTAGTCTCACATTCTTTTAATACCCCCCCCCCTTCCATTTTATACATGGTGTGTTGCAGGTGTCATAGCTAGGTCAAGATATGTAATTACAGAAGGGAACATCTTAATGTCATATTACTGCGTGGGTGCAGGTTTAATGGTTGAACACCATGGTTTAATTACTATATTACATAAAACTGTGGAAATAGAACAGGGTTCCTAGAAATAGATCAATTGGTTTGGGTGTCTTACAGTAAACTTCATCGAGTGATCTGACATTTTTGTGCACTGATGCGATTGTTCCTGTGTGAAGGCGGTAGGGTTTCCTTTAGGGTTTCCCCATAATCTGGAGGCGTACGAGTCTTTGTTTATACAGATCAGGAGGGAATCCTTCATTTCAGCTTACTTTCTATTTAACACTGAAAAGGTGTGGGTGGGTGAGAGATAGCAATGCGATAACCACAGACATTTTCTTTTATTTATTTATTTATTTTTTAATGGGTTTTCTTAGTGCATGGGAGGCTCATAACATTTCATAAAAATTTTTTGCCACTCACATCTTTTGAACCTCGGGACTCCGCAGTTGATTGAAACCTTGGTAGTGATTCCTTTGATCCAAATGGAAGATAAAACTGTAAGTTTTGATTTAATAGTTTATGAGTTATATAAAAGAAAATAACTCATCTGTGTAGGGTAAATAAGTTGTTAACTTTACGTCTAATCCCTGTTTGCCAATTTAATATACTTAATATTCTCTGCTTTATATTGAATGGACAGCTGTCTGTGTGTCTCTAACCTTTTTCCCCATCAGCGATTTTCGTCACATCACATTTTCCATATGCAGAGTCACCTAATGGCTTGCTTTTTGTGGGACCAATACTGACATGTTTGTCTCTTGGAGTCTCTTGGAGAACTCTGCGGCTGCAAAGATCATCCGGCCGGTAAAAGATGATCTTTTCATAAACCAGCCTTTCCGTGACTGGGCCGGGTCACGGAGCGGACGGTCCAATACGTAGTCTGTACATAGCCTTAAAGGCTGTGTTTGTACAGCCAGTCTGGGGCAGATTCTACAGGTGGATTGAGGGTATGAGCACACTACAGAATCCCAACAGACCACCCGTCACGGATTCCGCAAGCTGCAGAATCCGTGACGGGTGTTCTGTCAGGATTCCGTAGTGTGCTCATACCCTTAGGCTGGAAACACACATGGTAATTTTTAGGAAAACTCGAACTGGGATGGGATGGAAAATTTAAAGGAATGATTTATACTTTACTCTTTACTATTGGATCCTCTTCTGGTTTTTGGCACAAAAACTGCTGTGACAGTTTTCCAAAAACTGGTGGCCTCCTAAAGGCACCCAGTGATTGCGCAGCGGGGATGTTTATTGGACTGCTGACAGGTGCAGCATTGTATAAAGGTGTGTTGATGGCCTTTAAGAGGTTAATCCCTCTTCTTCACATAATACCGCTATATTTCTGCAATTACTGTGACTGTGATAACCAGAACTCACATCTGTCAGTTTGGGTCATCAGAAACATGGTTGGGCCAGGCATTGAGGCAGTAGTATGGATGCTAAAATGTGTCTGTATTTAGCCCATGTGAGTCTAGCTTTAAGATTATAAGTGACATATGCTTACTGCTCAGAACACAGAAGGGATTGCAATTTAGCAAAATTCGCAAAAAAACAAACAAAAAAGGTTTGCGCTCCCCCAGTGTCCTCTGTGTCTTCAGGCAATCACTGACTGAGGTACAGTGCTGCATGCAGTGATTGGCTGAGCAGGCTGTCACTCTGGAGACACAAGAGTGACAGCCTGCTCAGCCAATCACTGGCTTTGACGCTGTCCCACAGTAAGTGATTGCCTGAGTGGGCTGGAGGTGGCTGAAGACATGGAAGAGGAAAACATGGGAGTGTGGACAGGTAAGTATAGATTTGTAAAGGTTCGCAAAGTTCGCAAATTTTGCTGTAAAAATTCTTGAACATCACAAACAAAACTTTAAAAAGATTTGTTCCTCTTTAATAATAATCAACCTGTAAAAGATCCTCTAGTTTAAAGGAGAAGTACGGCCATTTCTAAAAGCCGGCAGCCACCAGAGGGTGGGGGAAAATTGATTTCAAGTAACAACTTACCTCTCCCCATGCCTGCGATGAGCGGTGGGAGCAGACGCAGGACCCCCGCCAGCCTCTTGGATCTCCAGGGTGTCCATATCATGATTGTCATGGCTGATGGACTGGCCTCTCAGCCAGTCAGATGCTGCTTCAGTCACTAAAAGACTTGGCGGCCAGTCTATCAGCCGGAACAGGCATTTTCTTCCCTGAGTCGTGATGTCATCACAACTCGTGGAAAATTACTTCTGCTGGGGGTCCTGTCACTCATTGCAGGCACGGGGAGAGGTAAGTTCCTACTTGTAATCAATTTCCCCCCTCCCCCTGCAGGCTGCCGACTTTTAGAAATCGACGGGCTTCTCGTTTTGTTTTTTTTTTTAAAAGTTCCCTATTTTTATAGACTGTCCAAGTGCGTGTTTTTAGCGACTGTTGAGAACCTGATAGATGTCTGGGATAAACATGTATCTACTGTATATTAAAATAAAAAAATTAATGAAATAGCATAACTGCAGACCAGACAGACCAGATTGTGTTGTTGATGGCTGCACAAAAAGACGGACAATGTGTGAACATAGCCTAACATACAGAGTAAAAACTGAGGAAAAACTGCTTGATTGCCTGCAGCAACCAATCATGGTTCATTTTTCATTTTAAGAGAGCTGGTTAAGAAATAAAAGCCGAGTTGTGATTGGTTACTGTGGGCAAATTAGTTTCCAAACTGTTCCCCTAATTATTGCTGATTAAATTGTTTTATTAGAACACATTTTTTGGTTTTGTGTTTTATATGACAAATCAAATGGTTCAGCGTTTAGGTAATGTTCACACACCATAAAATACAGGTAAAATGATAATATATTATATAATAATGTAAAATAAATAATAGTATAATAATGTGCTCCATTGAAGTCAATATGAAATTTGCCGGCAGTACACAGACTGTATAGAATAACATCCGTAATTACAACCGTCCAAGTAATGCACATGTTCGTTATGTTCACACAATATTTTATTTTCACTCATAATTATAAAAAGTCATATTTAGTTTTTATTATACTATGTGTGAGACTAGCTTTGGACTATGTTCCATCATCTTTTTTTTCCGTGAAGAACATCAGTCTTTTGACAAAGATGGACATTTTAATGACCATTTAAAAACAGCCGTCTTTTGATAACATAAAAAAGACGCAGTGGGAGGAAAGCCTTAAAATGAACCATAAAAAAAGAAAAAATAATAATACATGCATTTTCCAATGCTGAATATTTATATTATATTATTATAAAAAATTGTATAATTAGGATACCAATCACTAAACTATAATTAATGCTGAATATTTTATATTTTTATTATAAAAATAAGAGAACACTGCATTTCTATGGGACATAAAACCGGTATTAGGCTATGTTCACACATAGTATTGTGATCAGTATTTACGTCAGTATTTGATTATGTTCCTACATATATTTATGCCTGTTTTTTTTCTTTTTTTTTGTCACATAAAAAAGAACAGTCACAAAACGGCCACTGCCCCCCCTCCTCCCCCCAAAAAAAACAACCCCGTTGGGAGAATATAGCCTTTTGGTTAGTTTTTCAGCAAACATGAGGAGTGAGACTGGGAAAAAAAATTAATAAAAAGATTTGCACAGTTTCTATGTTCTATGTTCAAACCACTACTGGTTTTGGTTAAAAAATTGTAACCAAAATACTGAGGGAAATACTGTGTGAACATAGCCTTAAACTGTTGCATCATAATCTCCTATTGTAATTAATGAATGCATACAATTATGTGAGCTGTGGTTTTTCAGTCACAACTAAAGTAAACTAACAACTTAAGCTTTACATTTATCACGCACCTTTACAACTCTGTTTCCTCACTAGCCCCCACGTGGACAAGAGGCAGACAAATGTGAAATTTCAGAATTAAAATTATACTGGAATAAATGTTTGGACTCTGAGAGGTATGGAAAATTATATTGCATTCACATAGCTGGGATATATATATATATATATATATATATATATATAAAGCACTTTATAATCAACTATTAATTGTTCACAAAGGTTCTTACAGTTATTCTTTTTGCATTTCTAAATTGATGCTAAACAGCCCCCTTCCCCGCCCCATCCTAAATAGCGGTTACTATGCTGCTTCGGTACATAGTAGCTGTCTACGGGCAGTAGCATAGCCACACTGGGAACAGGCAATTGTGTTATTCCCTGCCACTACTGTGCGTTTTGGCCCCCTCAAGGTTTTGACTAAAATAATGACCAAAATCAGGACCATATACCATATTTGAATGTATCTTAAGGCTATGTTCACACACAGTATTTTTGGTCAGTATTTTTTAACCAAAACCAGGAGTGGATTGGAAACACAGAAAGGCTACATTGAAATTGAGTGGATGACCATCATTTAATGGCAAATAATTAATTTAAAACATCGGCTGTTGTTTTGAAATATGGGCCGTTATTTCCTATTAAATGGCGTTCATCCACTCAATTTCAACAGTGTGTGAACATAGCCTAAGGCAGCTGAACATTTGTGGCGCCGCTGTTGCCGATCACAATATTTTCATGCACAAGACATGACAGGAAAGACGATGTGCCATAGAAAGCGTGCAAGCAAGCACGTCAATCTTAAAACAGTCACTGTTGCACCAGGTGTGCTGCAACATGTTTAAATAACCTAATTTAGAACACCTATACTCTGTGACAATAGACGGGGTTGTCATGGTAACTCTAAGCACTTTCTGACAACGCGTCTTCATTTTACGAACCGTTTTCCTCTAATTGCTCCCACTCCACTAAAGTTTGCATGAGATTATTTTTAGATAACATTTGTGTTAGTTTGTACTATATTATTCCTATTAGAGTTTTTATATCCAATATTTAACCTCTTTGTGCTACATAAGATGTAAATCATTAAAATTGCAAAGTGTGAAGAAGTAAAATAGTTAGTTTTACAAATGTTTCTTCAAATACACAGCATACACAGCTTCCAGTTTTTCCTTTAAAAAAGTGTGTATGTGCATGTTTTTGTTGTGTTTTTGTGACTTCACTTATCATGTTGCCATGGGAAATTCTTGAATGCATGCACTAAAACACATAATTTTAGAAAAACCTCACCTCTTACCTCCTCTGGATGTGCAGTAAGCAGCAGTGCATAAGATGTTACATACCGCTCTTGGGTCCTGGCTGTCTTCATGAATACTGCAGCCTCTAGTATCGGTCACGTGACAACAGAGTACAGATGAAAAAATAGCAGAACAGATGAAAGAGGAGCAGAACACCCATCATTTTGACAGGTGTTCTGCTCCTTTTAGAGGTTAAAGGTGAAGCCCCACAAAAATGAAAAATAACAGGCAGGCAGGGGGGTGGGGAACATGATAAGGGACGTATACTTACCCATCCCTGTGCCCCTGCAGCTCATGTCATGATCTCTGACAGCTGCCAGTCTCCTGAAGCTCATGCTGCTGCAGTGAATCGGGCGGGACACTGCTGCAGTCACTGACCGGCTGAGCGGGCAATTAATCAGCAGGGCTGTAGCGTTGCAGCAGCAGGAGTTCGGGCCATGACATACAAGAAAGCCAACTGAAAGAGACATTGACAGCTGTCTAAGAGAGGCCCTATGGTGACGGGTAAGTATACTTTATTATGTTCCCACATTGGGAATAGATCGGGAATTGGGCAGCTGTTCATAAAAAGGACTGTGCCACCAGCATCCCTGCGCCACCACAGATCCATTCATATAAGAAGCCCAAAGTGTGTAAATGATGGTACATTCGCTTTAAATTTCATGCTATAAGAGTGCACTGCAGTATGGGAGATTGGGGCAACAATTAATCCCTCTATGTTTTAAGCTGTTATCACTTTGTAAACAGGTGTGACAGCATAGAACTCAACACCATTATCAGACAACAGGTTCAACAGAATGATGCTCAACAGGACACAGAGAAACTGTTTCCTCCTACTAGACAGAAACTACTAAACCAAGCCACATTAAGCCATGAAAAGGTGAGCACAGATTACCCAGACATAGGTTTTCCCATCTTTAAATTGTGTGCCAGTCGCTTAAAGGGGTTGGCCACTTTATAGTAATCATTCTGTGTACAGTATTAGTAAGTGTACTCATTGCATATACTGAGCTAAAATCAGACTCCCCTCCTCCAGGCTGGGCTGTCCTGCTCTGTTTTGTTTCTGTCCCTAAGATGGCTGACATAGAGGAGCATGTGACCATGCCCCACCCCCAGTGTTCTCCATAGACATATACAGGCTCAGTGGTGGACACTGAGGGGCGGGGCCTGGTCACATGCTCCTCTATGTGAGCCATCTTATGGACAGAAACACCACAGAGCAGGACAGCCCAGCCCAGAGGAGGTGAGTCTGATTTTAGCTCTATAAGGTACACAGGAAGCTGCTGTCAGTATATACAGTGAGTACACAGGAAGCTGCTGTCAGTATATACAGTGAGTACACAGGGAGCTGCTGTCAGTATATACAGTGAGTACACAGGAAGCTGCCGTCAGTATATACAGTGAGTACACAGGGAGCTGCTGTCAGTATATACAGTGAGTACACAGAAAGCTGCTGTCAGTATATACAGTGAGTACACAGGAAGCTGCTGTCAGTATATACAGTGAGTACACAGGGTGCTGCTGTCAGTATATACAGTGAGTACACAGGAAGCTGCTATCAGTATATACAGTGAGTACACAGGGAGATGCTATCAGTATATACAGTGAGTACACAGGGTGCTGCTGTCAGTATATACAGTGAGTACACAGGGAGCTGCTGTCAGTATATACAGTGAGTACACAGGGTGCTGCTGTCAGTATATACAGTGAGTACACAGGGAGCTGCTGTCAGTATATACAGTGAGTACACAGAAAGCTGCTGTCAGTATATACAGTGAGTACACAGGAAGCTGCTGTCAGTATATACAGTGAGTACACAGGGTGCTGCTGTCAGTATATACAGTGAGTACACAGGAAGCTGCTATCAGAATATACAGTGAGTACACAGGGAGATGCTATCAGTATATACAGTGAGTACACAGGGAGCTGCTGTCAGTATATACAGGGAGTACACAGGAAGCTGCTGTCAGTATATACAGTGAGTACACAGGGTGCTGCTGTCAGTATATACAGTGAGTACACAGGAAGCTGCTGTCAGTATATACAGTGAGTACACAGGGTGCTGCTGTCAGTATATACAGTGAGTACACAGGAAGCTGCTGTCAGTATATACAGTGAGTACACAGGGTGCTGCTGTCAGTATATACAGTGAGTACACAGGAAGCTGCTGTCAGTATATACAGTGAGTACACAGGGTGCTGCTGTCAGTATATACAGTGAGTACACAGGGTGCTGCTGTCAGTATATACAGTGAGTACACTTACTAATACTGTACACCAAACTACTTTACTTCAAAATGACCAACCCCTTTAAATACAGAACAATTTCTCATCCGCTAATGTCTACTGAATACAGCTGATAATCGCTTGGTTGGGCCAATAGGGCCATAAGGCTTAAATGTGAATTCTGTCTCTTGTTAGCAGCCCGCAATAGTGGCAAAACCCCCCAGCAGAATATCCAAAGAAGAATATGAGACTAGAATACAAATCCTGGAAAATGAGAAGGCAGAGGTAACCATTCTTTTCAAAATTTTAGTGTAAAATAATAATAATGCACTACTATAGCCATACAGAAAAAATAAAGAAATCTAAGAGTTACCAAGTATGGGGCTGCAAGATGAAGGAAGATTCTAAGAGGGAGATTTATCAACCATGGTGTAAAGTAAAACTGGCTCAGTTGCCCCTAGCAACCAATCAGATTCCACCTTTCATTTTCCAAAGAGTCTGTGAGGAATGAAAGGTGGAATCTGATTGGTTGCTAGGGGCAACTGAGCCAGTTTCACTTTACACCATGTTTGATAAGTCTCCCTCTAAGTCTTTTTTCAGGTCTCCAGCCTGTGAACCTAAGACAAGATCCTTAGGCAGTTGCCTGTTAGTTCGGGGATCACACCCCAGTGGATAACAGGCTGGAGGCCTGAAGTGCCAGCAGTGAGGAAGAGGCCAAGCAGGGATGTGAAGGGGGCAGTTCCCTGCATTAGGGATAAGTAAGGGTACATGCACACAATGGAATCGCAAGGGAAAACCCGTTGCGGATTCCGCAGCTCAGGTGCGAGCTGCTGAATCTGCAACGGGTTTTCTGTTGCGATTCTGTAGTGTGTATTACCATGTTAATGTAAGTCTATGTGAAAATCAGAGGTGTTGGTAGAGAGGTTTAAATCAATAAAAACTGGAAGGTGATATCTTATCAAAATTTCCAAACATGTATTTATAAGTGCATATTTAAAGGGGTACTATGGTGAAAATCTTTTTCTTTCAAATCAACCGATTTCAGAAAATTATAAAGATTTTTAATTTGCTTGTATTTAAAAATCTCGAGTCTTCCCATACTTATCAGCTGCTGTATGTCCTGCAGGAAGTGGTGTATTCTTTCCAGGCTGACACAGTGCTCTCTGCTGCCACCTCTGTCCATGTCAGGAACTGTCCAGAGCAGCAGCAAATCCCCATAGAAAACCTCTCCTGCTCTGGACAGTTCCTGTCTCAAACAGAGGTGGCAGCAGAGAGCGCTGTGTCAGACTGAAAAGAAAAGACTTGAGATTTTTAAATAGAAGTAAATTACAAATCTATATAACTTTCCGAAACCCATTGATTTGAAAGAAAAGGATTTTCGCTGGAGTACCACTTTAAAGTGTACCTGTCATAAAGTATGCTGACCCAACCGGCGTGAAATACATTAAGCTGCTGGAATTTTGGGTATCCATGGATACGACTACCCCAAGACTGTACTGTGCGCGAGCCCTATTCTGGACTACTGCACCGTACCAACCCGGCGTGGTCGCATCCACAGTTACTTGTATTTTAGGAGGCTGAATGGATTTCAGGCTGATCGGGTCATGAAAGATATCCTTTAATGTAACTTTAGATTGAATTAATACTTCATTTTATATTTCAGTTGTTGAAAGTAAACAAGCAATGGGATCAATATTTCAGATACATGAAACTAAGTTATGAGAACAAGGTATTTTCAGTTTTGTATTCTCATACTAATTAGTTAACTTTGTGTTTTAGGGTTTGTACTTGAGAGTGCCTTCACACCTACCGGATCCGCAGCGGATTTCGCAAATTCCGCTGCAGATCCAGTGCCAACTGTTACAAAAACCTTTGCATTATCTATGATTTGCACCAAATTTATTATTTGTGCATTTTAAAATTGCACAAACAGGTGCAGGCCTACATCTGGTCAGAAAAATCGGGAATTTTTCACACTTTTTTATTCTGCGATTATTTTATTCACAAATTTAAAAATATTGGTTAAGTTAATCCTATTCAGCTGGATAAAAGACAGACAAATACTCTATTAGGGTAGCTTCACACACACTGTATCGCAGCGGATTTTCTACTGCGGATCTGCAGCTGATTTGATCTAAATAACTGAACACAGCATTAAATCTGCTGCGGATCTGCTGCTGTGTGTGAAGGCACCCTAAAAAAATTGCACGTTGTAGTAAAGCTGTTTATTTGTTGTTGTTTTTTTTTTTTTTGCAGTCAAAAGAAACATGTAATCTGGAGCTGCACAAACTAAAAGATGAAAATTATATATTGAAAAACCTAAATCATGCTCTTAGAAAACGAAATGACAGCTATGAAAGTGAAATAAAACGTCTTAACAAGGTAATTGACTATATCCTGATGAGTTGTAAGGATAAAAAAAAAAAAAAAAGATATTTTAAGAAGCATCTCTGCAGGATATCTGCAAACCAACACTGACAACTACGCTAAATATTTAATGCATCTTCCAAGTAATTCCTTTTGTGAAGCTAAAACAAATTATTTAAAAAAAAAAGGAAGAAGGAAAAAAAATATACTGAACTAAGGGCAAGCATTCATATGAAAAATTCATATAAAAAAAATATAAATTTAGTTTGCATACTATGCAGAATTTATTTTTCTTTTCCCCCTCACCTTTACCCCTCCTTGCGAAAAGTTTTTTTTACTGACATTGACATTTAATAGTATTATTGGTGTAAAGCAAATTCAAACATAAATAACATAAATTTGACTTGGCTTAGAAACCCCCCTCCGGGCATGTTATAATTTGACAACTGATTGACGACAACTGCATTTTCCTACTCATTATAAATTATATAAAATAATTTATTAAAAATAAAAATCCCAACCCCTGGACTCACTCCAATTTTTGGGTGGGCTCACTTGCTTCCTCACTCACTATTAATGGTTCTCTGTGTGCTCAATGCCATGCAGTGTCTGGCCTAATTTTTAGGAGGCTCACTTGCTTCTACACTCACTTTTAGGGTCTGTTCACATGTACAGACTCGCTGCGTATTTATAGCTGTGAGTTTCTCTCACATAAATCCACAGTGATACTGATTGCTATCAAGTCAATGTATGTGTATTCTCGCTGCATGTTTGGTGCGATTTTTACATGCGGGTTTTGATTTTCACAGGCAAATTCAACACCACAAAAAACGCAGCTACTTTCATGCGAGTTTGATGCAAGTTCTGTGTGAGTTTTACGCAGCGAGTCTGTACGTGTGAACAGACCCTCAATGGTTCTCTGTGTGCTCAATGCCATGCTGTGTCTGGTATAATTTTTGGAAGACTCACTGGCTACTTCTTATACCTTGGTAACTCTGTCCTCACCGCCATGCTGTGTCAGGCTAAATTTTGGGGTGGTTCATCATATGCTACCTCTGTTTTAATGGTTCCCTGTGTTCTTGCTGCCATGCTGTGTCAGGCTGAGTTTTTGGGTGGTCCATATGCCTACCTCTATTTTAACCAGGCTGTTGCACAGAATTAGGCATAATGGTGCCAATAGGCAGCCTCAGAGGAATGCATACATGCTGCCCCTGCTGTTTCCTGTCCATTTCCGTTGTGTTTCCATCATTTTCTGAGGTTGACAGGTTTTCACATGACCTTCCCTCTACCAAACTTGAGTCTCCTGCAAAAAGGCTCGAGTCTCCCATTGACTTCAATGGGGTTCGTTACTCGAAACGAGCACTCGAGTATCGGGAAATACTTGTCTTGAGAAACGAGCACCCGAGCCTATTTAGTACTCGCTCATCACTAATAATAAAGTATAACATAGGAAGAAATAATAGATAATATACACAAAGTCAAACTGGGTGGTTTTTAACAGGTTTAGGCCATGTTCACACAACGTATGTTTTGTGTAACTCACGGCCATTGTGGCAATTTGCCACGACCGTGATTTACACAAAACGTACTTTGTATTGTAAATAAATGGAATCCTGGCCAGAATGCATACACATAGTATACGCACTCGCCGTGATGACATGTTCACATTGGCTGATCATTTCCTTCTATTACACAAGCCGATTATCAACCGTAAAGGCTGATATCGACAGAATACGGCCAACAATCGTTTCGTGTAATAGGGCCTTTAGTATCTTTGGGTGTATGCCCCAACTCCCTATTGTGAATACTTATCTATCTACTCATCTACTTTTTGAGGCCACGTTCACACAGTGTTTTTTTGCAGTAAACAACAGCCGTTGTTGCGGGTTGCAACAACAGTTATTGTTTATTGACAGCGATCGATTACATTAAAGTGCATGAAACAAAGTCCGTAGTGCATACACCCTGTATACACTATGGCCATTGTTCTCTGCGGCCGCACAAAATAATTGACAGGTCTATTTTGTACGGCCACTGTCCACTTTTAACAACTTTTAAACCTGCAGCCCTGTGTCAAACTGGTGCGGCCTAGAGTGTGTGTGTCCTAGGCCTGCACAACCTCTCCGTCCCTCCTCCCCATGCTCCTCATTATTAGGAATGCCCTGGCCAGGATTTTTCCTATTCCTCACTTGTATGAACACTGCACATGTGCTGGATCGTTAAGGCCCATGTGCAGTGTTCACACAAGTGATTAAAAGGAGAAATACTGCCTGGGGCATTCCTAATGATGAGGAGGGCGGGAAGGAGGGACTGAGAGGTGGTGCAAGCCTAGGACACACACACTCTAGGCCACGCCAATTTGACACAGGGCTGCAAGTTTAAAAGTTGTTTTTTAGGACAATAACTGCATCACCTGCCGAACGGACCCCAGGACAGGTCTTGGATTAAAAGCAGCTATCTCAAGGTACAAGTGGTTTTGGGGGGGGGGGGGGTCAGATTGTGGGTACAGAGTCACTTTAAAGTGACACTGTCACACCCTTTTTGCATTCTGAAATCTCTACACAGGTGTAACCGTTTGTCCCGCCCCCTTGACGCCCATTGGTTGGCCGACGTAAAGGGGGTGGAGTCTAGACCTTTCGGCCAGCCTGTTCCAATGGCCAGCGAGGGGGCGGGGCTAACTGTGGCATTGTGGGCCGGGCTAAGTGGTGCTAATGCCGTGAGGCCCCACCCACTTAACACAATCTGCAGTTGATAAAAGATGACTTTTTACTTGAGCACCACGACGTATGATATAAAATAAGGTATGAAAAATGCTAAATTTACCTTTTACACCTGTGTAGCGATGTCAGAATGCAAAAAGGAGGTGACAGTGTCACTTTAAGTGTTTTAAGGGAGTGAACAAATAAATTTCACTTGAGTTATGGTCTGTGATGTTTTTGTAATCCCTACCCTTGGATTGTATAGAATAAGTTTGTTACAGAGAACGCTATTACCTGCATACTAGCTTTCTTAAATTGAAACTAGAAACTAAATTGTAGTAGGAGGTAGCGGCTAAAACGATCTGGTAAACCACAAAGACTTCCTCAGGAAACTTAGCATACATGATTGAGACTGCAATCTCTACCCAGTCCTTAGATGACATATAATCCTGAGACGTGCAAAGCTTAACTACTTTCCTCCTGTCACTCACAGATACAAAGAATTTTAATAGTTTTTGCAAACCAGACACAATACCAGAAATAATAAAAAAACATTACCACTGGTCTGAAAAAGATGTCCAGATTAACATAACATTCTTTTTAGTATTCAAAGTAAAGGATTATTCAGCTCACCACACCTGGAGAACGGCAACAAAACGATAGGATAACAAACGATAGGATAAAAGCCGGCAATCCTGGGATATGTCAAAAATTCAGTCTTTATTAAATCTTTACATGCAAAAATAACAAAATCAGCCACAGAATCTGATGCGTTTCGGTAAAGTTGAGAGGCTGAAACGCCTCAGACTCTGTCGCTGAGTTTGTTATTGTTGCATGTAAAGATTTAATAAAAACCAAATTTTGGACGTATCCCTGGATTGCCGGCTTTTATCCTATTATTTTTGGTATTGTTCTAAAAGGGTAAATTAAAAAAAAAAATACAACACTAAAAATGCCCTATTGGGTTTGAGCATATCCCTGCCTAATCGGAGCACCCATCCTAACAAGGGAACTCAAAGACTACCCCCACAGGTACCTAGCCTGTCCTTACAGACTAAATATCTTGGCAAAATACAGCAAATAAAATGTAGCTCAACCTTATAACCACCCTAAAAGTTAGACTAGCACTTAGCCAGCATGTTCATTTATATCCCTAATAATTAAAGAAGTCCACCATTTTTTTTATTTTAAAATCCAGCAGATGTAGAGGGGAACATCATAAGGAACAACTACTTACCTCTCCCGTGCCCATCCGGGACCCCCAACCAAAGGTATTTTCCCCTGAGATGTGATGACGTCACAATTCGCGGGAAAATGCCATGGACTGGCCACTTAGCCAGTCAGTGACTGGAGAGGTGTCCTGCCCCAGTCACTGACTGGCTGAGTGGGCTGTCAATCAGCCGGGTCATAACACTGGCAGCACAGGAGATCCCGGAGGCCGGGATCCGTCAATCTGCCGCTGGACAGGCACAAAAATGGTGGTAGTGGTGGTTATTATGTAACAGCCCCTTGTCTCGTACGGCCCTGTCTTCTCCAAAAAAAATTGCTTATGACATACAACTTAGCAACACCTTAGTCAGAGAATGGGATATCCAGTTCCAATAAAAAAAAAAAAATAAAAAAAAAAAATGGTAAAATGAGCCAAAATGGTTCTAGGTTATGGGTAGAAATTCACCTGTCCGGTATACACAAAGACAAAAAATCTATAAAGGTTTGCTCATCTCTACTAAGGCTGGGTTCACACTACTTTTTTTTTTCATCGGTTTTTACAAAAAACTGATGGAAAAACTGAAGAGTTTGTGTGCTTAAAGGGGTTTTCCAGGAAAAATTTATTTTTGGTATTAGGAAAGGGTTAACCAAGGTTAACCCTTTTCTAATATACTTCCCTAACATTACTTGTCAGCTCTAGGAGATCCCCCTGCTGGTCACGTGAGTTGCCTGCTCCTGAGCTTCTGACTTCCTGTCACATCCCAGACCAGAAACACAGTGTTTCCGGTTCGGTGACGTCACTCCTGTGTCTGCAATGTGTCCTCTGATAGAGCTAGACGCTGCTGAGTCCTGTGTGTGGAGAGGGGGAGGGACTCAGGTGTTGATGCTTTCTGATTGGCTCTCGGCAGCAGCACAGACATCCACAGTGTCTCTCCGTCTCCAGAGGGAATCACACTCTGCTGCAGCAGGCTGTATCCCTTCCAGAGCAGGAGCAGTGAGAGTCACCCTGAGAGGGAGATGCTGTGTGTCTGTGCTGCTGCCGATCTGATAGCAGCTCATCAGAGCTCATCTCCACCCCGTCCTAAGCCACCCCTCCCCCTCCACACACACACACAGGACTCATGTGATGTCAGTGTAAACCTTCCTATAGATAGAGCTGCTGCTGGTGTCCTCCTATGTCTGTGGAGGGAGGAGGTCGGGACAGGGGTGGAGAGGGTCTCTGTGTGGCAGAACACTGTTATGGTCTATGTTCCTCCAGCTTCTCCAGCCTCTGCCTGTGGAGCCTCCTTTGCAGAGGAAATATAATCACCATAATGCTTAGCACATGCCATCATTGGAGTAAGAAAGGCGGGATTGTCCGCTGCAGAATGCCGCCAGCCTCCGTTTCATAATGACGCTCTATGGGAGGTGCGCCCTGCATTTCATGGCGCTGAAGAATGAACATGTTCATTTTTCAGCGCGGGGAGAGGAGCGGTGCGCGCCTTCCATAGAGCGTCATTATGAGACGGAGGCTGGCGGCATTCTGCAGCGGACAATCCCGCCTTTCTTACTCCAATGATGGCTTGTGCTAAGCATTATGGTGTTAACGGGCCCTAAGACGGGGGGGAAAAAATAAACTCAAACTCTGTCACCAGACCCGAACCATTCAGTGAGCACAGTAATCCTGACACTTACCATTGCACCATAGGCAGAAGCTGTGGAAGCAGGAGGAAAATAGTCCAAAAAAATAGATCTAATTCTATGCCTAGGCCAGGTTCACACTACTTAAAAACAACGCTCGCATTTCATAACAACTACGGCCATTGTTATGAAATACGGACATTGTTTTTACATAGTGTGAACCTGGCCTGAGGCTGCAGCACATGAGGTATTTGATTACCTTGTTATACACTGCAATTCCAACTCTGGCCACTGGGTGTGCTGCATATGTAAACAGACAGAGCAGCTTGTAAACAAACAATGCAAGATATAAAAAGAGCTTTTTCATCTCAAGAGAAGCTGATAGAGAAGAAAAATGTATATGGGGAGGTTTGTCTTGACTTAGGCAATAATGCTAGATGATTTTTGAAAAAACATAAAAATCCTGGAAAACCTCTTTAACCCCTTAACGACATCGGGCGTACCCATACGCCCCCGTTGCCTGGGCTTTAACGCAAACGGGCGTATGGGTACGCCCGATGTTTCCCCGATCGCTGCGTGTTCACACACAGCGGTCGGGGAAGATGGCCTGCTATAAATCATAGCAGGCCATCTTAGCTTCACGGCACGGGGGGTGGTTAACACCCCCCGTGCTTACGATCGCCGCTATAGGCTGATCAATTCAGATCAGCCAATAGTGGCGATCGGAACCTTTCCGGGTCATCGGTGACCCGATGACCCGGAAAAAAATGGCGGTCGGTGCTGTCCGAGGACGGCACCGACCGCCATTACTGTAAAAAGTAATGGTGATCGCCGTGCCACCGGCCCGATCGCCGTGAACGGCCGGCCGGCCGTTCACGGCGATCGGGCCGGTGGCACGGCGATCAGAGTCCCACAATATAGTAAATACCTGCCCTGGACCCCTCAGCTAGGTAGCGGAGGGGTCCAGAGCGGGTATTTGTACATTACTCACCTGTCCCGGGCTCCTGATCGGCGTCTTCCGGGTTCGCGGCGTCCTCCGTCATTCCGTTCGGTCTTCGGGTCTTTCCGGCGGTCCTCGTCGTCTTCTTTCGGCTATTTTCGGCTCCAGCCTCGTCATTTTCCGGATTTTGCGCTCTGCTGCCCCCTAGCGGCTGATATGTGTAATACACTTATCAGCAGCTACAGGGATATTCAGAATGTAGAAAAAGGTTGTTTTTTTTTCCAATTTTTTTTTTTTTCTATTTTCCGCACCCTATCGCCGCTGAGTGTTGATCAGCATCGCACGAAAGTGCGCTGCTAATCAGCAACTCCTCCTTTTTGGCGTAGGGTGTTTTTTTTCTATATCCTACTGCCACGGTCTGCTTATAAGTGCCGCACATAAGTGCGACATTTATCAGCAACTCCTTTGTTGGCGTAGGTTTTTTTTTTTATACTTACTGTAAAAAAACACGTAAAAAACACTACATTACACCACACTACATTGAATAAAGTTTGACACTACACCACTACATACCCCATATACCAATCCCCGTATAAAAATGGCCCCCAGGGTGTTTTCGGCGTCAGAGGGATACGTTATTATTGCCTCCGACACCGAAACAGCCAGTGAGGATGAATGGGGGGGATCCTTCTTTCCTCCATTCATCCTCATCCTCCAATGACATGTCTGGGGGGTAGCGTAGCGTACACTGCCCCCCAGACACGTCTTTTCTGCCAGTACCGTCCCAATAAGAGATGACGGTATGATGTGAAATTCTACAAACTCTGTGAGCGTACCTCAGGGTACTCTTACAGATTTCGGGTACGTGCACACTGCGGAATGGCGAAGGATAACCCTTTGTGCATTCCGCAGCTGGCACCCACCGGAGGACTGATGCGGGCGCATTTCTCTACCCGTGTCATAGACTCCATTCTATGCACGGGCGGAATCCGTCGTCCATCCAAAGAATGAACACGTTGGACGGAGAGCGGAATCCGTCCGTGCATAGAATGGAGTCTATGACACGTGTGGAGACGTGCGCCTGCATCAGTCCACCGGTGGGTGCCAGCTGCGGAATGCACAAAGGGTTATCTGTCGCGATTCCGCAGTGTGCATGTACCCTTAGAGTGTATGTAGGAAGGGACACCCGAATCCAGCCCCCAGATGCCCCCTCCCCCCCCCCATCCTTGGAGTTAGTGGGAAGGTCGTCCGGGAACTGATCTTCCCACTGCTGGATAAAGGTCACCACCTGTACGGGGATAACTTTTATACCAGCACCCCCTCTTCCGGTCCCTCGCTGCCCTGTAGCTTGTGGCACGATCCGTAAATATCAGAAGTAGTAATAGCGCCCTAATATTTAGTAGCCATGGAGCGGACCCAGCGCTTCTGGATATGAGGGACCCCGTATCGCACCAGGACAACATTTTCCAGGTGACGTCCCCCACACTGGAGAACAGGAGACCCCAGAAGAAGTGCAGAGTGTGGGGTAACAGGGGGATCAGGAAGGACGCCATTTTCCCGTGTGACACCTGTCCTGATCCCCCCGGCCTCTGCATACTGGATCGCTCCAAGGCGCACCACACGTCATTGGGGTTCTACATTATCTAAATTCTGTCCCTTATTCCTATTTCAGGGGTCACGTTGGTCCGGGGATTATTCTGATCGCCATTATGGAGTCGGGAAGGAATTTTTCTCCTGTGATGAGGCTACTGTCGTCTGCCTCACGAGGGGTTTTTGCCTTCCTCTGGATCAACACAGGTTGAATTTGATGGACACCTGTCATTTCCAACCTTATAAACTAATAATTGGCCTAATACCCCCAAATAAATTAGAATTGTCCCTTTTCCCCAGCTAAGTAGGTATGGCCGCCATTCCCATTAGAGGATGCCATGATGCAATTACAAAGCCTCTGTGCGGCCAGGACAGTAGAAACCCCCCACAAGTGACCCCATTCTGGAAACTACACCCCATAAGGAATCTAAGAAGGGGGGCAGCTGGGATATGGCCCCCTGGTGACGGCCACATTTGGGACGTGAAAATGAAAAAAATTGTATTTTTTATTTTCTTGGCACATGTTCTACGTAAGTGCCCGTCACCAGTGGGGTCCATATGCTCACTGCACCCCTTGTTAGATTCCTTATGGGGTGTAGTTTCCAGAATGGGGTCACTTGTCGGGGGTTTCTACTGTCCTGGCAGCACAGGAGCTTTGTAATTGCGACATGGCCTCCATCCTCCATTCCAGCCTCTAAATGGCGCTCTGTCCCTTTGGTGACTTGCCCTGTGCCCATATGGCACATTATGCCCACATGTGGGGTATTTTCGTACTCAGGGGACACTACCCTACACGTTTTGTGTTCATTTTCTTTTTTAACCCCTTGTGGAAATGGAAAAAAAATCAAGGCTAGACCAACATTTAGTGTAATTTTTGTAAAATTTTTACTCTAAATTATTAATCTTGTCATGTTTTTTCATTTTCACAAGGGGTTAAAAGATAAAAAAAACCATTTAATGTGTAGAGCAATTTCCCCTGAGTACGGAAATACCCCACATGTGGACATAAAGCGCCATGCGGGTGCAGGGTAAGCCTCCGAAGGGAAGAAGCGCCATTTGGTTTTTGAAGGCTGGATTTGGATGGAATGGATTTCGAGGGGCCATGTTGCATTCAAAAGGCCCCTGTGTTGCCAAGACAGTTGAAACCCCCCACAAGTGACCCCATTATGGAAACTGCACCCCTCAAGGAATGTAACAAGGGGTGTAGTGAGCATATGGACCCCACTGGTGACGGACACAAATGTGGAACAATGTGGCGTGAAAATGAAATATTACATTTTTTACACTATAATGTTGGTTTAGCCTTGAATATATCATTTTCACAAGGGGTTAAAAGAGGAGAAAAAAAACAAAATGAGTAGCGCAATTTCCCCCGAGTCCGTAAATACCCCACATGTGGACATAAAGCGCCATGCGGGTGCAGGGTAAGCCTCCGAAGGGAAGGAGCACCATTTCGTTTTTGAAGGCTGGATTTGGATGGAATGGATTTTGTGGGGCCATGTTGCATTCAAAAGGCCTCTGTGTTGCCAAGACAGTTGAAACCCCCCACAAGTGACCCCATTATGGAAACTACACCCCTCAAGGAATGTAACAAGGGGTGTAGTGAGCATATGGACTCCACTGGTGACGGGCACAAATGTGGAACAATGTGGCGTGAAAATGAAATATTACATTTTTTACACTATAATGTTGGTTTAGCCTTGAATTTATCATTTTCACAAGGGGTTAAAAGAGAAAAAAACACGCAATATGTGTAGAGCAATTTCCCCCGAGTCCGTAAATACCCCACATGTGGACATAAAGCGCCATGTGGGCGCAGGGCAAGCCTCCGAAGGGAAGGAGCGCCATTTGGATTTTGGAGGTTGGATTTGGCTAGAATGGATGATGAACGCCATGTCGCATTTACAGAGCCCTCGTGCTGCCAAAACACTGGAAACCCCCCACAAGTGACCCCATTCTGGAAACTGCACCCCTCAAGGAATCTAACAAGGGGTGCAGTGAGGATATGGACCCCTTGATGACGGGCACATTTGTGCCATGAAAGTGAAAAAATGAAATTTTTCACTTTCACGTCACATTGTTCCACATTTGTGCCCGTCACCAGTGGGGTCCATATGCTCACTGCCCCCCTTGTTAGATTCCTTGAGGGGTGTAGTTTCCAGAATGGAATCACTTGTGGGGGGTTTCCAGTGTCTTGGCAGCACGAGGGCTCTGTAAATGCGACATGGCCCTTGAAATCCTTTTCAGTGAAATTCAGCTTCCAAAAGCCAATTGGCGCTCCTTCCCTTTGGAGGCTCGTCCTGCGCCCACATGGCACTCTATTGCCACATGTGGGGTATTTCCGTACTCGGGAGAAACTGCGCTACACATTTTTTGTCTTTTTTTGCCTCTTATCCCTTTAAGAAAATGAAAAATTGAAGGCTAGAACAACGTTTTAGTGTAAAAAATAAATTTTTCTTTTTTCACGCCATATTGTTCGGAAAATCTGTGAAGCACCTGTGGGGTCCAGATGCTCACCGCACCCCTTGTTACATTCCTTGAGTGGTGTAGTTTTCTAAATGGTGTCCCTTTAGGGGTGTTTTTTAGGTTTTGGCACCCCAGAGCCTCTGCCAACCTGAAGTGGTACAGTCAAAAATGACCAAATATAACGGAGGCGTTGAAATTCACTAGGCGCTCCCTTATATCTGAGGCTTGTGGTTGCGTCAAATAGCGCAATAGGGTCACATATGGGGTATTTCTATAAACTGCAGAAACGGGGCAATAATTATTGGGGTGCATTTCTCTGGTAATAGGTTTATAATTATGAAAAATATTGGATTACAATAAAATCTCTGCACAGAAAATTAAAATTTTCAAATTCCTTACACACTTAGCTTTTATTTCTGTGACTCCCCTAAAGGGTTAAAACACTTTCTGGATGTGCTTTTGCAGAGTTTGGGGGGTGCAGTTTCTGAAATGGGGTGCTTTGTGGGGCTTTCTAACATACAGGCCCCTCAAATACACTTTAAACCTGAACAGGTCCCTAAAAATATCTGATTTTGAAATTTTACTGAAAATTTGGAAATTTGCTGCTAATGTTTTAAGCTTCCTATTGTGTAAAAAAAATGAAAAATAGTTTAATAAATGCCGCCAACATAAAGTAGACATGTTGCTAATGCTATTTAATATATAATTTATGTGGTATAACCACTTTCTGTATACGCAAAAAAGTTTCAAAGTTGGAAAAATGCATTTTTTCACATTTTTTCACATTATTTGGGTTTTTTTCATAAAGATTTGTTATGAGTATCGACTCCAATTTACCAGAAATGTAAAGTACAATATGTCACGAGAAAACAATCTCAGAATCAGCCGGATAGGTAAAAGCATCCCGAAGGTATTAATGACTAAAGTGACACTGGTCATATTCATAAAATTTGTCTCTGTCATTAAGGCCATTTCAGGCTCTGTCCTTAAGGGGTTAACTTTTGATTAGTTTTTCCATTGACTTCAATTATAAATAAAAAGGATCTAATTGCATCCGTTTTTATATTGTACACAAAAACGTGGTCGACCATGTTTAGGTGTACATTAAGAAAACGGGTCCATTTGTATCCTTTTTTATAATGGAAGTCAATGGAAAAAAACGGATCAAAATGGATGCACACAAAAGCATCCATTTTTTCATCCGTTTTTTCCAAAAACAGATAAAAAAATTATTGAACCTTTCAAATATAGTACTTACTGTTAACCAATAACTTTGATTTGGGTCAATAGTACCGTGTTGAAGTGCTGGGACGGGGAGAAGGTGTCATAGTGGATTCTACAAAATTTAACTTTTTTTTTTTTTTACTATTGATGTAAAGGAAAATATTTAACACAAAACGTAAACTACATGACTATTTTCACACCTGCATTCAAAGTCGGTAGGATTCCATCATATTATTCCTGTAGAAACAATTAGCGTGTCAGCCGTGCCCCATGTCATTGGGGTCCATCATGGGTGCTAGCATCTGTCAAAGCGAATGGGAACTGATAAGCAGAATTGATTTGATGTGTTTTTTTTTTCTTAGGTCCTTTTACAGGTGACGACTAAAGGCAAAATTGATTCCATAAGTACAACAGTAAATCCATCTTTACAAGCTATGACTTCTGAAGACTTTAAAATTAAAAATGAAGTTCTTATGCATCAGGTAACAGTGAAGAGGAAATTCTCTCAATATAAGGGTTATTATGAGTTTTTAACCTTTTTGAAATTTTTTAATTATCCTGATTTTGCATTGTATGTACTATGCCTACATGTATATGTTAGTTTTCTGGTGTTCTTTTGTTATTTTCATAAAAAAAAACCCACACTCATTGTAGTTTCACTTCTGCCCTATCGCGAAACACCAAAATCATAGTACTCCATGATGTATTAGGGTATATATATATATATATATATATATATATATATATATATATATGTACTGTATGAGGCCATGTTCACACTCTGTAAGAGACCGGCCATTTCGTGACCCCGGCCGGATCACAGAGCAGCCGGTCTCTGCACAGATCATCCCGGATGGTCTTTATGGCCGTAGTGTTCTGATGCGGGTGCATCAGCGTGCGCCCGCATCAGAACTCCCCATAGCAAACAATAGAGCAAGCGGCCGGAGCTGCTCGCTTCATTGTGTGAACTTACAGAGCTTTCTGCGGGCACAATTCACTGAATTGCGGCCACAGAAAACTGACATGTCAGTTATTTGGGGGTCGGCATCCCATAGCAGATAGGGCAGTGTTCACAAGCGCATAAAGTACGGCCGTTGTTGCCGACGGCAACAACGGCCGTACTTTTATGTAGTGTGCTGTGGGAAGTTCTGATGCGGGCGCGCACGGATGCACCTGCATCAGAATTCTGTGGCGGCAAAGATCATCCGGCCGGTACTGCAGTGAATGATCTTTTCAGAGACCGTCCGTTCCGTGATCCGGACCCGTATACATAGAACGATAATTCGGCAAATCAAACGATTAACAATTTCAAAGTAACAATGTGTTTATTATAACAATCAGCATTTAGACGAAACAATACATCGTTATTGCGATCGTTTTAAGATCGCTTAAAGGACAACTCCGGCGGGACCCCCCAAAAAAAAAAAAAACACAGACACACACAGGCACCATACTCACCATCCCTCCGGTGACGATCGCCACTCCATTCGGCCGCCGTCCGCCTCACCGTCACCTGCGTCCGCCGTCCAGCGATGTCTCCTTCTTCCGGGTCCATGAGAGAGAAAAGGCTGCCAGCGCGCTTGCGCACCGGCAGCCTTTTCATTGGCTGGAGCGCATCACATGGCTTCCAGCAAGCTCAGCCAATCAGGGCTGAGCAAGCTGGAAGCCATGTGATGCGCTCCAGCCAATGAAAAGGCTGCTGGTGCGCATGTGCACCAGCAGCCTTTTCTCTCCCATTCACTCTCAATGAAGACGCCGAGGAGGAAGAAGACCCGGACCGCCCCCAGCTCTGACATCACCCGACACCAGAGAAGAGGACCGTGACGACCGTAATAGGTAATGTATATATTCTTTAACTTCCGGGGTGGGGGGTCGGGGAGTCGGAAAGTGGGGGAAGGGGGCCAGACCGGGTATTTAACCACATTACAAAGTTATATAACTTTGTAATGTGTGTTAAATAAGCCAAAAAATTTTTTCGCCGGAGTTGTCCTTTAAGCCCATCTCACACATAGGGTTAATCGGTGAAAGACTGTTAAGACGAATCGATCTGGGAATTTTCAGCAAACGACCAACGACGATTTGAGAACATGATAAAAGATCACAATGAATGATTTCTCGCTCATCGCTTGATCGTTCGCTGTGTTTACACAAGCCAATTATCGCTCAAATGCGATCGTTATCGTGAAAATTCGAACGATAATCGTTCCGTGTAAACGCACTATTAGTTGTTTATGTTACTCCAAATATGTCAGCCACATCAAAATACATTGCTTTACCTTGGACACTAGGTGAGGCACAGTTAACAGAACGCTACACATCTGGCATCTCATTATAGTCATATTGCCAACATATGTAAGGAGCACGCTGTTAGGCTGCCACCGGCTAACATTGCATTCAGTGCATTAGTAGTGCTAATTCTTTCCAACACTTGTGAATTAGCACCGGAGACCATTACAATGTGACACCTGTAACGTCATATGCCACATAGTGCTTGCTTTTCCGTTACACATGTACATGTATATGGGAGGCCTAAAAAAAATGATTGCTTATGGAAGCATATTGCTGATCAATACATTATTTTGTTTATTTTTTTTTTTGTACCAAAAACTGTTTTAGGGTGGGATCACACATAGCAGAATCAGCTGATTTCACTCTGTAAGTTTGCAGCGAAATCTGCTGCGATTCCCGGTACTGTCAGTTTAAATAGGTTTACATACTCGCAGCTGAATTTTTATCCCACTGCGAGTATCAAAACACCGCCCCCCTTAACCCGGTGAATACTTACCTGTCTGCACTCCGGTCTGCTTTCCTGACGTCCTGCTCAGCCAATCAGTGTGCTGTCCCACCACAGCCATTTATTGGCTGAGTGGGACGTCAGGGAGCAAAAAGCCACAGAAGCAGGCTGGAGCGCAGAAAGGTAAGTATTCATTGGGCAGTGGTGGGTTAAGGGGGACAGCGTGTACATACTCGCAGTGGAATAAAAATTCCACTATGAGTATGTACTCCTATTCAAACTGACAGTACCGGGAATCGCAGCTGATTTTGCTAAAAACTCGCAGCGTGAAATCCGTTGCGATTCCGCTATGTATGAACCCGCCCTAAAGCTCCGTGCACACGGAGCAAAAGTGTTGAAATTCCGCAACGGAATTCTCAGTTGTGGAATGCCGCCAGCCTTCTTGCCATATTGACAGTCTATGGGAGGCTCACACGCCTCCTCTCTCCGCACTGAATAACGGACATGTTCATTCTTCAGCGCTAGAAGAGGAGGCGTGCGAGCCTCCCATAGACTGCAGGAAGCCTGGTACCGCGGAATTCCGCCACTTTTGCTCTGTGTGCACTGAGCCTTAAAGGAGAGGTCCGGCAAAATTTTTTTATTAAGGTATTGTATTGCCCCCCAAAAGTTATATAAATCACCAATATACACTTATTATGGGAAATGCACATAAAGTGCTTTTTCCCTGCACTTACTACTGCATCAAGGCTTTACTTCCTGGATAAAATGGTGATGTCACTTCCTGGATAACATGATGATGTCACGACCCGACTCCCAGAGCTGTGCGGGCTGTGGCTGCTGGAGAGGATGATGGCAGGGTGAAGCTCAGTATCCCTCCAGTGCCCTGTGTCCCTCAGTGTCCCCCTGCCATCATCCTCTCCAGAAGCCACAGCCCACACAGCTCTGGTAGTGGGGTCGTGACATCACCATGTTATCCAGGAAGTGACATCACCATGTTATCCAGGAAGTGAAGCCTTGATGCAGTAGTAAGTGCAGGGAAAAAAGCACTTCATAAGCATTTCCTGTAATAAGAGTATGTTGGTGATTTGTATAACTTTTGGAGGGCAATACAATACTTTAATAACATTTTCACTGGACTTCTCCTTTAAGAGATATAAATAGTAAGAGATTAAAGAAAACTAAGAAGAGTCCCATCACTTTTACACAGTCTTTACTCATTTTTCTTTTTCGCTTTACTATAAATAGTGTTCTGGAAATTTGTTTTCTGTTGCTTCAGTTCGTATATTCTAAATTGCCTGTGGTGTTTAATATACTGGCGTCTAAATATACATAGGTTTCATTACTATATCCTTAGAGCATGCTGTTTGTAGTTTTCTTTTCGTTTGGATCAGATATTGTGCTAGGTCACTGGCTATCACTATAAAATGTATAAGTATGTATAAGCTTTCAGAAAGTATTATTAACTCTCAATATAACAAGCTAAAGGAAAATACGAAAGTGTGGAGATCTTACATATTAGAATGGAACTATATGCAGGTCCCGTTCAAGTGAATTCTGCTTTCTTATCAATCTATTGTGTCCGAAAACCTCTTTAGGCTATGTTCACACTATGTACGAACAACGGCCATTGTTTGCCACTCAAAAGCAATGGCCATTGTTGCAGTTAATATTGCATTGATTTTAATGCACTACAGACGGAAATAATTGACATGGCCGTAGCGAACAACGTAGCGTGGTTTTAATTGCAAAAAAATGCTGTTCGTGTCATTAAAAAAATGTGTGAACATAACCTTAACCCCCTCACGTCAGCAATCTGTATATATACATTCCTGACTGACAGGGTTATTGATGTGAGCGGGAGCGCTGCAGTGAGAGTGATCCCGCTCACATCACTGAGTCTGGGGCCAGAGGTAATGTGAGTCAGCTGCGATCCCGCAAAAAAATTCCAAAGTGCAAAATTGCGCATTTTTGGTCGCATCAAATCCAGAAAAAATGTAATAAAAAGCGATCAAAAAGTCGTATTTGCACAATCAAGGTACCGATAGAAAGAACACATCATGGCGCAAAAAATGACACCTGACACAGCCCCATAGACTAAAGGATAAAAGCGCTATAAGCCTGGGAATGGAGCGATTTTAAGGAACATATATTTGTTAACAATGGTTTGAATTTTTTACAGGCCATCTGATACAATATAAGTTATACATGTTATATATCATTGTAATCGTAACAACTTGAGGAACATGCATAACAAGTCAGTTTTACCATAGGGCGAACGGCGTAAATGCAAAACTCCCCCGTTTTTTTTTTTTCAATTTGACAGCGCAAATATAAAAAATATAAAAATAATGCCTGTCATTACAAAGTACAATTGGTGTCGCAAAAAATAAGCGCTCATATAAGTCTCTAGGTGAAAAAATGCAAGCGCTATGGACTTTTAAACATAAAATGGAAAAAGCAAAAGCGCAAAAACGAAAATTGGCTTTGACCTTAAGGGGTTAAAAGGCTTTCCCAATTGCTACGAGCTGAAATGCCTCCTCGCTCCCCCTCCCATACATGACCCTGCTTGAGGCTCAGCTCCCAGCTGTCAATACAGCAGATATAGGGATGGCAGGGGGAATGAGGAGGCCTTTCCCGCATGCAAGCAATTTTTTACACCATAGAAGCACTGATGGATATGCGAAAGGTGCTTTGTGTCTTTTTGATTGCATAGAATGTGATAATTTGGCAGTGCAAAGGAGGTTTCCTATTTCTAAGTAGATACAAGTTAAATCATTGAGTATGAAAAGTTTTCCAACTTTCTAATTTACCTCTGACATTGAAAGTCTGGAATTAGCATTTTTTTTTGTTTGTTTTTGTTTGCAATAATAACCATGTTATCATTCTTAGGTCAGGATATATGAAGAAGACTTCAAAAAAGAAAAAGCTGAAAAAGAAATGATAAGAAAAGAAAAAGAGGAGCTGCAACTAACTATCCAAAAACAAAGGATTCAGCTGCAAAAAAACAAGGTAAAAGCTTTTTAGGGGAACTCTGACATCAGTTAGTAAGTCATAATAAAAATTATATACATCAGGTATTACTGTAATCTGACTGACCTGAGGAATAGAGATAACATACTGTATCAGTGTTTTGCAAAATAAAAGCATAAAAAACAAAATCCCTCAAACATTTTCCTTACAATTTTAGGCCATGTTCACATAACGTATGTTTTATATAAATCACGGCCGTTGTTGCAATTTGCCACAATGGCCGTGATTTATACTAAACATACGTTGTATTGGAATGAAAGGAATCCCGGCTGGAGTGTATACACATAGTATACGCTCCGGCTGGGATTCCATCCGGCCGCACGAAAAACTGACATGTTAGTTTTCTGCTGCCACTATTCATTGAATAGCGGCCGCACAGAACATGTCAGGCTGCCTGCTCTATTGTGTGCAGCGGTGAATTGGGATGCGGGAGCACACTGATGCGCCCGCATCTGAATTCACCAGAAATGAAGATCATCCGGCCGGTACTGCAGTATCGGATGGGATTATCTTCAGTAAAACAGGCCATTCTGTAACCTGGCCTGGTCACAGAACGGCCGGTGTTATACGTAGTGTGAACATGTCCTTTGCCTACAAACAAGTTTTCTGAGTAGAACCGCCCACCTGACTATTTAGCCACAGATGAGCAGAGATTTACATGAATACACTACGCTGGGGTATCGGGCTATAGGGCGAGCTCAGGAGCTGAGCTTGCCCCATAGTGGGTGAGGACCGGCTGCTATCTGTAGCCAGGCCCTCACCCTCAATGGTAAGCTGCAGTGATTGCGTGGCCGCCCACCATTAACCCATTAAATGCTGCGATCGCGCAGTGTAAGTACCCGGAGCATCTCCGGTCACTTACCGATCGGGACCCCCGCAGTGTGTCTGCGGGGTCCCAATTGCATGGCCTGACTGCCGGAGGTCTCTTACCTTCCTCTGTGCAGTCAGGTCTCCAATCTTCTGATAGAGTCTGTCACAGGCCACAGGCCACAGTCAGGCTCTATCAGAAGATCGCTGATAACACTGATTCCTGCTATGCTATGGCATAGCAGTGATCAGTGTTTGTAATCCAATGTATGTATGTATAAGAAAAAAACAAACAAACAAAAGTTTTAAAAAATGTCCCAAAGCCCCTCCCCAATAAAAGTGAAAATCACCCCCCTTCCCATTTTAGGGGGGGTGAGGAGGAAAAAACGAAAACGCAAAAGTGACAATTGGCCCGGTTCTTAAGGGTTTAAGTTTACTGATAGAATTGTGCACATGAGCTCTAGGTTTTAAGGAATCAATGGAGAATACTTTTTTAAAATTTCTCTGATCTCTTCTTACAAAAAATATTTCATACATTTCTTACTTATTCACCTTGGAGGACATTTATGAAGACAGGTGTACTCATATGCTGGTCTTAAATTATGCCCCGCCCTCCCAATTGCCCCACTGGGTTCACTAAGAGGGGTACGAATCTTAGTGAAAGCAGCCTGAAATCTAAACCTGTTTCTGAGCAGGTATAGATTTCTGCCATGATTTCCATCTGCGAGCAGGCGAAAATCATGGTAAATTAGATACGGGAGAAAGCTGGCGTACGCCTGGGAGAAGAGGCAAATCTGGCCTACCCCAGAGGCGCAACTTTCATAAATGTCCCCCCTTGTGTCCAAACGTTATGTCAGTAATATTCCCATATTAAAGGGGTACTCTGGCGAAAACCTTTTTCTTTCAAATCAACTGATTAATCTATATATTCACTATTTATTAAAACACAATGATAAATTACACTATAAAAATTGGAAAATGTTTAAAGGGGTAATCAACTTTCAAATCAACTGGTTTCAGAAAGTTATATAGATTTGTAATTTACTTCTTTTTAAAAATATTAAGTCTTCCCATACTTATCAGCTGCTGTAAGTCCTGCAGGAAGTGGTGTTTTATTTTCAGTCTGACACAGTGCTCTCTGCTGACATCTCTGTCCATGGCAGGTACTGTCCAGAGCAGGAGATGTTTTCTATGGGGATTTGCTGCTGCTCTGGACAGTTCCTGTGTCGGACAGAGGTGGCAGCAAAGAGCACTGTGTCAGACTGGAAAGAATACATCACTTCCTGCAAAACATACAGCAGCTGATAAGTAGTAGAAGACTTGAGATGGTTAAATAGAAGTAAATTACAAATCTATATAACTTTCTGAAACCAATTGATTTGAAAGAAAAAGATTTTTGCTGGACAACCCCTTTAAACATTTTCCAATTTGTATGGAGTAAGTGAGTGAATATATAGATACATCGAGGTGTAGTCCTTTTCTCTTTCCTGCGTGGCGGTCTGCAATCCTAGTCCGATTCTCACAGTTCCTTTGTTTCTGTGTGTTAATGAATTGTTCCAATATGTGATTTGCGGATAGCAACTTGTGGTATATATAAAATGTTTATGACGGGTACAGACAGCCAAAGTACATCTCATGGGAAAACAGAAAACAACCCAATGAGCTACAAGAGCGCTTGCGTCGAGCCAAGAAGGATTGATCTAAATTACTTCTGTACGACAAACAAAAAGTTCTTTACTGTGTTTATATTTTAAGCTTGCTGCTGAGTTTTTGTTTGAAGTGTTCATGAAGTCCATATTGTTGTAATAAGGTTTTATTATTCTGTGTAGCCAGATTACCAGCGGTATGTTCCAAGCCAGCTTCCTCCAGATGTGAAGCAGAAAGACACTGGTAAGAAAGCAGCTGTGTTATACAGACAGTTCAACTTGATGTTGTTTGATAAAGCTTTCTAAAAAGGACATATACAGAGGTAATATCTCCAAGTAACTGAGGAAGTTTATGTTTTGTGTATTACAGCACACTTCATTTTCAGTGCAATATTTCATTGAGGAACAGCATTGTTTTATGATGTAGATTTGCTGATTCAGCAACGTTCAGAAGTCATCCTTCTCAGGCGTCTGGTGCGTCTTGGTGGAATGAATCCCTTTGGCAGGGAAAGCTGTTTGGTTGGCTGCCCTGAGACCCATGGCAGCACCTAAGGTACATTCAGGCCTATGTGTCAGTGGACCCGCTTGCACACTAGACCACAAAGGGTTTTACATGTTGGTTGAGTTGTAAAGGGTCTTCCGTGTTGATCAAGTGGCAAAAGGTCTTCCATGTCGATCAAGTGGCAAAAGGTCTTCCATGTTGGTCAAGCCGCAAAGGGCCTTCCATATTGGTTGAATGGCAAAAGGTCTTCTGTGTTGGTCACGTGGCAAAAGGTCTTCCATGTTGGTCAAGTGGCAAAAGGTCTTCCATGTTGGTCAAATAGCAAAAGGTCTTCTGTGTTGGTCACGTGGCAAAAGGTCTTCCATTTGGTAAAGTGGAAAAAGGTCCTTTGAGAATCAGATCAGACTGCTTCCCACCTTGTGGGCAAGGTTGATCTGTAATGGTTATCCTTATTGATAAATATTTGTAAAAAATTGCATATTCACGCCTACTACATATAAAATGTTCATGTCTTAAGGATGGGTCTGTATAGGAAAGGGAGGAGTGAATTTGAGGCCCCAGACCTTACTTGCCCCATAACAGGTTTGGCTGCATTAGTTAAAGTGTTAGTGACACCACAAGGCCTAGGACAGAAAGTTGAAGGTAGCAACACCAGAAGCACTCTCTTGGTCCTAGTAGGGCCTAGAACAGCCCTCACTTTCCTCAAACATTCTCTGACTCTGAGTGTGTTCAGCTCAGGAGCTTAATGGCGGGCTGGCAGTGAGCACCTGCATAAATACTGAAGGAGGAAGTGTGGTGTCACAGGGGGTGGCTTGCAGTCGATTGGCGGGCTGCAAGGGATTATGGAAAAGTCAGCATGGTCTATGGCTATGTCTCCCCCACTCACCTCCATTCAGCTTTGTATCTAATTGTCACACACAGTACAGCATTTGCAACCTATTCAGACCTGTGTTGCTAATAACAAAGGTTTGGATGGATGACTCCCTAACCAGTCCCATAGTCAAGAATTTTAGATGGATATACTCCATACTCCATATGGTCAGATGAATCTGGTACTTAAAAGCTATCAGCAGGTTTGTGCGTAGGAAGCTGCTCAAAGTTTCCTGTAGCCGCTGAAGTCTTTGAAGTCTTCTTACCAACGCCGGTCTTCTCATTGTCTCAAGGGCCACTGTTAGGAGCACTGTGGCATTTCTTGGTCCCCTGCTCGAAACCTCCACCGCTCAAGCCTACTTATGCATATGCATAAGCAGGAAGGCCGGAATATTCATCAAGAGCATCCGCTGTAAAGGCAGTGCCGATCGGTGCACTAGGGTCCCAAGAAACACCCCCAGTGCTCCCAACGAGTGAATTAGCATATTTGTATTGTATTAATTATTTGTAAAATGGCAGCACTTAAGACTGTGAGAAGGTCTGATAAAATAATAAAATTTAAATTTAATAAAAATAAAAAGACTGTGAGAAGACCAGCCTTGGTAAGGAGACTTTGGCAACTACCAGAAAATATCAGCAGGTTCCTATGAACGAACCGCAACTCTCAGCACCGGAGCCACGCTACAGTGCTGAGAGTTAACCCTATAGATACTGCGGTCAGCACGACTGCAGCATCTACAGGGCTTCTGACAGAGAATTCTCCCTCTACAGAGGGGGGCTCTGCGAAGTGATGGCAGAGCCCCAATGGTAGCCATGGAAACCAGAAGCCTCAGGCTTCAGGTTTCCTGGGTACGGAGGCCGGTAGGGGGAGGGAGGGAAGGCTGGACGTGTGGGGCGCGCACCTATGAGGTCTGCCCCCTCCCTTCTCTCTCCTGCTGCTGTTACAAGATTGTAACAGCGGCAGGGGACAGAGGAGATTGGGAAGACACAGGGACATCAGCTTATGGGATCAATGACCCCAGGTCGTGAAAGGGTTAAAGGATCAGGCAAATCAATGTTTTAACAAGTGCTGGGGAGAGGGAGGATAAAAGAAATAACTTGTTATCTCCCCCACTCCAACAATGATGGCTGCATACCGCCACTCTGATCACTGGTCCCCCGGACCACAAACGTCACAACCCGGGTCCCCGCTCAGACCAGGAAGCAGCTAGGGGACTGGGGACCAGAGTGGCAGTATATGACCACCAACGCTGGAGCAGGGGGAGGTAAGAACAAGTGATTTCTTTTCTCCTCCCCAGGACTTGTTATAAAAAATCCATTTGCCCGAACTTCTCCTTTAATCTTAGTCTGTGTTGTTACTGAGAAAAAGCAAAACATTTCCTAGAATTGTCATTGTTTACCTAGAGTTGACTCTGATCCAAAATCATTTTTAGAACTTTAAGTAGCTTAATGTTGTAACATGTCCCAGAAAAGAAAAGAAAAAAAATTACAAAATACTCAGGTTATATATAACCACATACAGAACAGTATCCAGGGAGGACGAATTAAAGATAATCTGGGAGTGAAGTCTAATAGAGTTCAGTCTAACAGATGGAATAAAACGGCAACACACGAATGGTGCTTGACATAAACAGAACCTGATACAGTACAAATCCCGCAGTCCTGTAGTAGACTTGTTTATGTGGAGAAGTCAATCACATGGCCTTCCTCCTAGCTCGTATAACCAGAAGCAGCATCTTAGGGATTTCAATTATAGAATTAATGTAAGTAGGCATGCCGCACAGTCTAAACATAATGTAGCTCTGCATCTTGTATGTTTGAATGTGGATATTTTGTATTACTATATTAACCCTTTCACGACCTGGGGTCATTGATACATTAATGCCCAGGTCGTTTTTGGACATTAGCTTATGGGATCATAATGATCCCATAAGCTGATGTCGCTATGTCTGCCCCTATGTCTGCCCCCTCTCCTCTGTCCCCTGCCGCTGTTACAGCAGCAGGAGAGAGAGGGGAGGGGGCAGGTCGCACGGCCACACGCCTGACGCGCGCCCTGCTTCCCTCCCTACCCCCTGCTGGCCTCTGTAGCCAGGAAACCGGAAGCGTGAGGCTACCGGTTTCCATTGCTACCATTGGGGCTCTGCGATCACTTTGGAAAGAGAATTCTTCCTCTGTAGAGGGAGAATTCTCTGTCAGAAGCCCTATATATGCTGCAGTCGATGGAGAGTTGTGCCTGTGTTATCTTTGGTCGTAAATTAACGTTGCTGCAGCATTAGGCATAGGCTGAAAAACATTTCAATGGGGGGGGGGTATCTGTTTTCCTCCTTCCTGTGGTAAAAGTATTTAAATTGTACAGATTTGTAACTTACTAGAGATGAGCAAAACAGCTGGAAATTCATTTTGAGGGCTTTGCAAATTTTTGTTCAAATCGAATTTTAACGAATTTCATAAAAAAAATAAAAACTATATACTAGCTACAATACTGGGACTATTACAGAAGGGCAAATTTGTTAAAGCATGTTGTTGTAAAAGTGTCTAAAATCGGAAAATCATAATTTAAAAAAAAGTCAACCAGCCAGTCACCCAAGTTTTGCCATTCCTCTTCTCTCTGTCTCTATATCACTCTGTTAGTCTCTCCCTGCTCTGCTGTAACTGCCTGCTGCCATCCTGCTCTCTCCTCCACACACAGCTGACTGGCCGCCTCCAATACCGAACCGCCTTATATAGAGGGGGAGGAGGAGGTGCTGACATCACAGAGGGGCCTGCAGCTCATTGGACTGGGCCAGGGATTATGGTTAATTCCTTTTTCCCGCCCAGTGGTGCTCCAGACAGCATGTGCATCCCCCATTTTATTTTTTTGAGAATTTCCTTAATGAATCGGTGGGAATTGACTCAGCAGAACGCAACAAATTAAAAGCGCAATTCACAGTGAATCCTGAATCGTCACATTTGTTTCGCCCATCTCTGTAACGTACTTATTCATCTTTATTAGAGATGAGCGAACCGGGTTAGGGTTTGAGTCGATCCGAACCCGAACGTTCGGTATTTGATTAGCTGGGGCTGCTGAACTTGGATAAATCTCTAAGGTTGTCTGGAAAACATGGATACAGCCAATGACTATATCCATGTTTTCCACATAGCCTTAGGGCTTTATCCAAGTTCAGCAGTCACCGCTAATCAAATGGCGAACGTTCGGGTTCGGATCAATTAGAGCATGCTCCAGGTTCGCTCATCTCTAATCTTTATGCATTTGGCACCAATTGTGTAAGACAAGGTTTTAGCTGTTGTGAATTGCATAGATAAAACTGTACTTCTTTTTACAATGTACTGTATATAATAAGCACTGAGCAAAATACTAAATTACATCTAGAACAATGTAGAACAGGGGTAGGGAATGTTGCTAATTTTGGCTCTTTAAAAAATTTTATTATTTTTTTTGTTCGGCCACAGCAGGGGGAGGAAAACTTGACTCTCCAGCTGTAGCAAAGCTACAACTTCCATCATGCCTGGACAGCCAAAGCTTTAGCTTTGGCTGTCCAGGCATGATGGGAGTTGTAGTTTTGCAACAGCTGGAGAGACAAGGTTCCCTACCCCTGTTGTAGCCGAACAAAAAAAAACATTTTTTTAAAGAGACAAAATTAGCAACATTAGTCCTTACACATAGAATGTCACTTGTGTTTATTATGTTGTTTTGACATCTCTTTAGCTAATGTTTTTTTTTCTATTATTTTCAGGCCCTTCATTAAAACAGAGCCACAAGCCAAAATAGTTCAAGACTGCTTCCTGCCTGACTGTCCTCCCAAGTCATATGCGGAGAGGAGCTTTTAAAGTGATGAAAAGCGCTGGGGAGTCCCCTTTATGCTACATTTGTCTTTTAAGTCCTTAGTTAGCTCTCTACGTAAAATCAGAAACAGACATAACCATAGATGTCAAAGTGAATTTAAGTATATAAAGTGCAATATGGCCAGTGCTTGATAATCCGCTCCCGCTTCATGCTGCTGCTGACAATAATTAGTGTGAGCAGAAATAGAAATTACATGTGCTATACATCAACATAGCTGCATAGCCAGGATATGAAAACCTTTGTCTTCTAAGGCTTCCTTTACGCTGCAATTTTCTTTGTGTGAGGTTCCTGTTCTGATGGAAACCGTGAGTGCACAGACATGATGCCACTCTTGGTGACATCCATCATTCCTAGTCTGCCATGTTAAAAAAAATAAAAAAAATAACAAAAGTACAGCAAAAAAGTTGTTCAGAACTTGCAAACCAAAAGAAATAAATGTATTTCATCACTGATATTGCAGAGATGTCCCATTATGGCAGCACAAAGGTCATCCAGAGTGAGAGACAGTCTTTCCAATGTCAGCTACAGTAAGTAGCGGCACTCACCAAATTTGGTGAGTGCCATTTTTTTTTTTTAAATGAACTGTGTGTTTGGGATTATATTCCTTTCTACGTACACCACCGCTATTGCCACGAAGTGCTGTACTAATTTCTTCTAAGCTACAGTAAGTAGGCAATTTTTTTTTTTTTTTTTTTTTTACAAACCATGCTACCCTAGGCACCCTAGGGCTAATCTTGCTCCATTTAGACATGGCCTAGTTGTAAGAGACTTTTAGTGTAAATTCCACTAAAAAAAAAATCTACAAAAATGAAGAATTAATGACACATCATGTATAAGGTAGATAAAATGATGAGCAGAAAGAACTAACTTATATAAGGGGAGCGGAACCACTAACTCCTCTCAGGCCAAGATTATGTCTCTTATTCTCTACCTGTGGATCCTTGCTCCTGCAGACAGGAGCAAAGATCTGGTGCGCATTTTGTGCAATTGAGATTTTAAAATGCAGTGGTATGGTAGATGAGACCTAAACTGCCTTTTTAGATTTATTGTTGTTTATTAGAGAGGGAAAAACCAACACAAGGACATATTTAGGCCTATTGATGCCAATGGATACCTGCATTTTGATAGTGAACATCTAAAGGACTGGAAACTAAATATGTCTTTAGGCCAAATAGTCTGGATAGGAAAAAGGTGTAGAGAAAAGAAAGGTTATGAAGAACAGGTGAAAATGATAGAAAAGAGGCTAAAAGAGAAAAAGTATCCAAAACAGTGACAGATGGAGCTAAAATGATGGAAATTTAGATAAAAGGGACCATGGAGTAGAAAAGCATAGGACGTGTCAGAGAAAGGAGAAAGTCTATGAGATGGCATGAGCAAAAAGATACTCCAAGAATTATAGGGAGATATCTATCTATCTATCTATCTATCTATCTATCTATCTATCTATCAAGAGAGAGAGAGAGAGAGAGAGAGAGAGAAAAGAGAGAGAGAGAGAGATTCTAAAAAGATATCTTTTTCTCAAATCCGATTTTGGGGGAAGACCCTAAGGGCCCTATTCCACGGGACGATTATCGTTTGGATAATCGTTAACGATTAACGATCTCAAACGACCGCTATTGCGAAAGACCTGAAAACGTTCACTCATTTCCATGGAACGATAATCGTTACTTATGATCGTAATTGCGATCGTTTCTCTTCGCTATTTATTCGCTATTGCGTTCGTATCTATTGAGAACGACCGAACGATGTCTTATTCAATGCGAACGATTTGCGAACGAGCAACGATAAAAATAGGTCCAGGTCTTATTAAACGATCAACGATTTCTCGTTCGGTTGTTAATCGTTAACTGCATTTCAACCGAACGATTATCGTTCAGATTCGAACGATTTAACGATAATCTGAACGATAATCGTCCCGTGGAATAGGGCCCTAAGATGACCCTTAGGAGATCATCTTCTCTCCAGTTTGGGTGCAGGTTTTGTAACTCAGTTCCATTGAAGTAAATGGAGCCTAATTGCAAACCACGCTTGAACTGGAGACAAGAATGGTGCTGTTTCTGGAAGAAAGTGGCCTTGTTTTTGTAATGCTTGAAAACCCCTTTTTAAGGGCTTAACATATCAAATACAGATAGTATAATTAGAATAGAATGTTTTGTTATTTTTCTATATGCCAGTACCTTCTCATTGTTGCCACCATTGTATATAGAGAAAAAAAGCACCGTCAGGCGCACATAGTGACAAACTGCACGAACAGCTATAGATGCGGAGCAGAACTCCAGTATGGTCACCTTGAATGGTCGTGCTCCTAGCATTGCACCACCAGAAGCATGGGGGAGGGTGGAGAATTATAACACTGTTGATTATTCGGACAGTCATACTAAATTACAGATGTTCTTCTATGATGCATGTACACTGACGGACAATTTCCTATTGACTTTAATGGAGCACATTATTATAATTAAAATGTAGCCGTATTTTACCTCAAAATTACAGCTGTATTTTACCTTTAGTTTACGTTGTGTGAACGTAGCTTAAAGGGGTATTCCATTCAAACATTACTTGTGATATGTTGCTGCCCATGGTGAGACTAACAATTCCTTCCATACTTGTTAGTATCTATTCAGTCTCCTTCCCCCAGTTCTCAGCTGCTGATGAAGACATAAAAAACTGGGTGTGAGCTTTTCTCTCTCTCCGTCTCCACACAGTACTGGGGAACAGACCATAGAGTCCTTAACCCCTTCATGTCCACAATATGTATATATACGTTCCTGCTGCAGATGCCCCATGCAGCTGAAACGTATACATAATGTTCTTGACATTGAGGGGCTTTTGATGTGTGTGGGGCTGGAGATAATGACAGGCAGCTGGGATCCCGCAGCTGCCTGTGATTAACCCCTTAAATGCCCCAATCTATAGCAAATGCGGCGTTTAAGAAAGTCAGTCACAGAATCGGTCCCAATTGCTTGTACTGACGGGCGGGAGTAAGCCCCTTACCTCCATCCTGTCACATTGTCCATCTATGCATAAAGTCTGCTCTCAGGCAGGCTCTATGTACAGATCGCCGGTAGTACTGATCAGTGCTATGATATGGCATATTGCATGTTCAACTCTAAAATAAAAGTGTGAAAAAAGAGTAATAAAAAAAAGGTTTCAAAAGGATTTAAAAAAAAAACTTATAACCCCCCCCCCATAAAAGTTTAAAATACCTCTTTGACCATTATAAACATATGTAAAAAAAATAAATAAAAAAATAAAAAAACACATTATATATGGTAGCGTGCAGAATTGTCTGATCTATTGAAATATAACATTATTGTTCCGGCACAGTGAACAGTGTAAATGGGGGGAAAAAAACAGGATTGCTGATTTTTTAAAATTATATACCAGGAAAAACATAAGAAAAAGCAATCCATATTTTATTTACATCTGGAATGACGTGCCCGTCATGAAGGGGTTAAACATTACAAATAAGGATTCGTCTTTCATACTTAACCAATTTAAGGCCCTATTCCACGGAATGATTATCGTCCGTATTTGGCCGATATCGGCCGCTACGGACGATAATCGTCCAGTGGAATAGAGTACAACGATCAGCCGACATCGTTCATGTCGGCTGATCGTTGCAGTCGATTGTTTTTCAACATGTTGATAAACAAGCGACTGATACGATCTGCTGCCGTCGCTCCATTGAATTGGAGCATCGGCAGCAGACGCTGCTGTATCCTAAGGGCTGCCCGGATGATCAGCGTTCACCCGGGCAGCCCCCCCCCCGCAGCTCCCCGCCGCCCCTTCTGCACTCCCCCGCTCGCTGTTGAATGTGTTGAATAGTGTTGAATAGCGGCGGCAGCGAGCGGGGAACGAGGAGCAAATGAGCGCTGAGAGCGCTCGTTTGCTCCTCTAGACGGCCCGTGGAATAGGGCCATTAGAACACGAGGGTGAATGCCATCAGAATTTTTTTTAAGGCTTTACGGCAATAAACTGAAAATGAGTAATTACAGCTATGCACAAAATTAGGTTTTTCTTCAGTTTTGAAGCGTGTATATGCAAACTATACTGTTCCAGATATTGTGAAGGGAAAAGCAATTTACTCATCAAACCTTTGGTAAATGTGTAGATGCTATATTTATCTCTGTGTAAAGTATCATTTGCCAAATTAAATGTAAGAAAATCAGCTTGGATTGTGGCTTGGACACTAGATATCCGCATTGCCTATGGAGACCACAAAATGACACATAACTACATAATCTTTTTATATACTATACTTATGTTACTTATACTTATGTTATGTAGATTTTGTTTGTTGCCCCTATGTAATTTTAGTAGACTAGGTTTTAGGTAAAGGAAGGAATTTCATCAAGTCATAATCTTATATATACACTGGATCTTTAAATTGTTATCCTGGATTAGAAAATAAACGCTTCTTTCTTCCAGAAATAGCGCCATGGTTGTCTCTAAATAATATCTGGTATTGCAGCTCAACTACATTATAATCAACTATGAAAAGCTACAATACCACATACAACCTATCAGGGCAGGTCTTAGGGATGTGCAACCTTTGCAACCACGCAGGGCGCTTCACCCCATCCCCCAAAAGGGGGTGCCGCCAGGAGATCCTGGCTGTGCCTCCTTTTTAATGTCAGACAGGCCCACTGGAGGGTCAGAAGAGCCTCCAGTGGGCGCCGACAGCTGCAGGGGCATCCCGGGAATCTAGGACACCTGTCCCAGATTCCTGGGTGAGCGCCGCATTCAGCTGGGAATTCCTATCGGCAGCTGGGGATTACTATGATTACTATGGGAAGAGCACAGGGGGGATTACTATGGGGAGAACATGGGGGAATGACTAGGGGGAGAGCACAGGGGGTATTATTATGGGGACAGCACAGGGAGGATTACTATGGGGAGAGCACAGGGGAGATTACTATGGGCAGAACACAGGGGGGTATGACTATAGGGAAATCAAAGGGGGATTACTATGGGGAGAGAATGTTGGGGCATTACTATAGGGAAAGCACAGGGGGGATTACTATACAAACAGCGCAAGGGGGAATTACTATGGGGACAGTACATGGGGGCATTACTATGGGGAGAGCACATGAGGGGAATGACTATGGGGACAGCTATTGGGTATTACTATGGGGAGAGCACGGGGGGATTACTATGGGGAGGGGGCATTACTATAAGGGGAGCACACGGGGGTCATTACTATAAGGGGAGCACACGGGGGAGTCATTACTACAGGGGGAGCACACGGGGGCATTACTATAAGGGGAGCACACAGGGGGAATTACTATAAGGAGAGCACATGTGGATGATAGCGGACTGCATAGAGGGGGCCATTAACTATAGGGGCCGGGCGTGCATTACTATAAGGGATGGCATAGAAAGGGGGGCACCTACTATATGAGGGCTTCACAAAGGGGCCGGACTATTATATAGGGTCACAGGGGATCCTGGCGGGGGTCCCGAGGCCGATCCTGCCCCTCACCGCAGGCACAGGGAGAGGTAAATTCCCACTCAGTAGGAAATTTCCTGCAGCCCTTGCTGGCGGTCGGGTTTTATAAATGGCGGGACTTCTCCTTTAAATATATAATTGCTCCAATTCTGGAAGATCTAAACAAATAAACAATGGAATAAGTGTGCTACCGTGATTTTCCTGTATCACTGCTTCTAACATAAAACCACTAGAGAGGAAATACCAACCATATCAGCTCCCCATGGAACAGCCTGGAAAAGCTGACACTTCTCGCAATAACTTCACAAGCTATGATATCTGTTGCTATGGACACACTAAATAAACTAGCATCAAACATGTCTGGGAAACGGAAACTACCAGATTACTGCAGCAGGAAAATGACCAGAATGGAGTTCTAAAAACAATCTCACATCACAGACCATCACAGGCTTTTTTTTTAGATTGATTTCCCTATTGGAGCAAAAGGCATACATTTGGAAGCTATACTGAGCCAGCCCTCGGCACTCAACAGGAGCTTGGGAATGACTCTTTTACACCTTGCACCAGAAAATACAAGCATTTTTCTATGTTCTGGAAGCACAGATGGATACATAAAAGTTTTGTGTTTCCTAGATCTAATGGCTATCTAACAAAAAGTCACAGTGCTTTAAATAGTAGTATCATCAATCAATAGAATAGTTCACAAATATTAATAATAATAAAAAAGAGGACAAAAATATAGACCAAGTCAGAAGACAAACACATAGTCAGGGACACAAGCCAAAGTCATTAAACTAATAAGCAAGGATAGCAAATAACAGGGTAGGAAGCACACTACGTATACTCTATAGCAGGCATCAGGCACAGTGAATGACTAATATATCATGTCCCTGCCTACTTACCACTAAGTGTCCTAGGTGGCAGCGGGTAACTGAGCAACCGTCCTTAGCCTGAATAGGTGTAACACTGAACAAAACAAACAAAACAAAATAAGACGAGAGCGACAGTCCAGGTAATAGCAGGAAGACCGTCGTTATTGTTCTAAATTTTTTCAACAAATTGAAAGACAAGAATGAGCAGACTGTTGTTATTCAAAATTTTTTTAACAAGTTGAAAGACAAGGATCAGCCAAGAGAGGTGAGCAAGAGCGCACATGCGCTTGAAACGCGTCTTATTCTGTGGGGTCACTGCACTGAGGTGTTTTTGCATTTATCGAATCTTTGCAAATAAAGCAATTGCCGGATTACCAGTATTTCTTGTAGTCAGCTGACATTGTGCATATCAGCTGATCGTTAGGGCCTTAGGGCCTTAACCCCAAAGTTGCCAGAAGAACTCAGGGTGTGTGTGTGTGTCAGATGAAACCAATGAGCACAACTAGGACTGAATTCAAACTGGAGCAAAGACAAAGACAAAATAAGCACAGATCTCGGTCATACCCTGCGCCAAGGTGGGGAAGGGGGTGGGTTCAGCATGGACCAATCAGGACTGACAGAGACTGAAGGGAGCATGAAGGGATGAGCAGGGCAGATGTGGTCACATACATGCAGCACTCTCTGCCCGGGGAGGGAGGGATTACAGCTATGGAGAGATTACCTCCACAGTCCTGTCCCCTGATGTGAGCCCCAGCCTGAAGTGGATCTGCTATGATTTGGAAGGTGAGGGAGACTTCCTGGGTCAGAGTACAGAGCTGTAGATCCCGCTATGCAGACCATGCCCCTCCACCACTCTCCCTCCCACCCAGTACAGGGAGCTCTTAAACCAAAGCAATGCTCTTATACCAAGTTACAATTTTGAAAAACTGTGCGCTCTTCTTGCAAAATGCTCTTAATCCAAGTTACTCTTAAACCGAGGTACCACTGTATATTAAATACTATGCAAAAGTGGAAATGTGGAAATATTTTAGCCTTTTTTTAGCACGGATGCAAAAATGACTTTTATCTTTAAAATTTAGTTTTATAGTTCAGTAACGTTGGTTATAGTGTTATATCATCTAGCTGTGTGACCGTACACATGCTGGAGAATGTAGGGTGAAAATAAACCTCTATATTCTCACGGCTGCCGAAACTCATCTTAGACCCCAATCCTGACACACCACAGACAGAGCGCAGAAACCCAGCTATAAATTGTGGAAATGCAAATGAACATGTCATATTTGTCATTGCATGACTGTTCTAATTGCAGAATAATGTGCAGATGCTTCATGTTTCCTCAGCAAACATGACAGGCCGGGGCTGCAGCTTTCTGTTGCCGGAGACAGAGACATGGTGATGCATGACAACCTTGTCATCTACCTTCCAGATTGATGAACTTCCTTTGCTATTGTAAACTGTAAGGGAGGGTTTGGTATTAGTGTAAGTTTCAGCAGAGGGGTCCTGTGTGGTCCGCTGTGTCACTTACAGCAGAGCTCTCTGGTCCATACATCATTTTTGGCAGCCTGAAAACAGATAGAACAAACTATAAACAGCTCTTATTACACACCAGGGCTTATTCCCAATGATTTTCTCATTGAACTGAAGAATCCACAACAGAATGGATCTGTGCTGGAGAATTTTTACTTTGTCGATGTAGCACTGCCGTGTTTGCCGTGTCTTAATTTTTGCTCCTAAAGATGCGCTAGGTCTTATTTTCAGGGGATGTCTTTTTTTTCCATGAAGAAGAATCCACATGTCACATGCACAGCAGGGACACAGCGCACGGTATGGCGGCTTCCGGCCCCCAGGGGGAGCTCACCACAGCACACTGGTACAGCACAGCAGGGACAGAGCGTACGGTATGGCGGCTTCCGGCCACCAGGGGGAGCTCACCACAGCACACTGGTACAGCACAGCAGGGACAGAGCGCCCGGTATGGTGGCTTCCTGCCACCAGAGGGAGCTCACCACAGCACACTCGTACAGTACAGCAGGGACAGAGCGTATGGCCTGGCGGCTTCCAGCCAACTCTGTATCGGCTGCAGGAACGTTCTTTTTTAACATTTGCGGGCACCGTCAGGTGTGCCTGCAAATCAATTAGCCATTCACTTCAATGTAATGTCCGGCCACTCCCGCTCATTACATTGTGTGAACAGCTATTATTTCCTGACGCTGTTCATTGAACAACGTCCGGAAATAATAGGCAGGTAAAGAAGAGGCATTAACATAACGATGTGTAAACACAGCGGGCGGCATTGCATTACATTGTGTGAACAGCTATTATTTTCGAACGCTGTTCATTGAACAACGTCCGGAAATAATAGGCAGGCGCATTATTTTAACGCCCGTTCTAAAGAACGGCATAAACATAATGATGTGTAAACACTAGAGATGATCGAACAGCGCTGATGTTCAGGTTCGTACGAAGTCGAACAATCAGTATTTGACTCCCGCAGTCTTCCCGTTCCGTGGGGAAGGTGGAGACAGCCCGAGTCCTGCCTGGAAAACAGGAATACAGCCTGGGCCATAGGTTGTATTCCTGTTTTCCAGGCGGGACTCGGGCTGTCTCCACCTTCCCCACGGAACGGGAAGACTGCGGGAGTCAAATACCGATGGTTCGAGTTTGTACAAACCTGAACATCAGCGCTGTTCGATCATCTCTAGTAAACACAGCAGGCGGCATTGCATTGACTTCATTGCATTTACTGCATTGACATTGCAGTAAAGAACGGACGCTGATTACGTTGCAATTAGCATCTGTTCTTTCCTTAAAAATTACGTTGTGTGAACATAGCCAAACACCAATTTTTTCCATTATAATTTTGCCCTGTCAGTTCAAATCCTGATTTTGGTTGACAAAAAAAAAAAAAGACTGATCAACAGACTGACGGGAATACTATGTGTGAACATAGACTATGGCTGTAACTCTGTTTTCCAGGCAGCCCTGTGGCTGCATCCATCTTCTCCAGTTTTCAGGAGTCAAATGCTGCAGAATGAGAAAAAAAAGCCCTGAGGATCAAGCAAGTGATGGCCAATGGTCCATGTGAAAGTTTTCCAATCCCAATCCCTTAACCTTTGAGGTTAAAAGTAAAAGTACCGCAATAGATAATAGAGGGAATCCATCCAGTTAGTATACCAGTCTTCTAACTTACAGAAGTTGCTATTGTTGAGCAAACTTTTGTTGCACGTGATATTTTGCTGTCACCATTTTTCAAAATGTGGGTGGCGTTTATTGTGAAGGGGCGTAGCCTCCCACAGCCGGTAACATTTCACATAATTCCCTTCCTAAATTGGAGTAAGATATGCCAGAGATCCTGGATGGTGTGTATTTCAAAGTGCGGAGCCCAGACAATGAGAAAGATGTGCAAATCCATAAACGATAATCCACCTACTAAAGCATAGGACCTACTTCACCAAATAATGCGATTAACCACGTAACATCAAGCTTACTATATAATGTTAGGTCTTTATTAAATCATGCAATACTATCACATATAAAAACACTTAAAAACAAATACATGAAGGAAGGCGGCCAGAACTCCCAAACACGTAACACATGTGAGGCAAATATTCCAAGGTGTATAGATGAAAGTAGAACAGTCTACACGAATGCTATCAATACCCAAAGACCATAATATGGAAAGGATACAGTACATTAAATAAAAAAAAAAACAGCAAATGTAGAAGTGCTGAAAAGAGACAAATATATACTTCCACCTTCCACCTTCAACCCCAACATACGTCTTGTTTCCTTGGGGGGTACTGGCTAGCCACTTGGCGTCACCATATCTATTAGCCTCCAAGTTTGTACTTCTTTTATTTGCATTTTTTGGCTTTTGAAATTTTATATAAGATGTGTGTTTTATTTTTTATGTTTGTACATTGTTATATATATTCTGCTATTTTGGATTTCCAGTTTACCATAGTGTTTTTTTTTTTCTTTCCACCCACTTTTTTATCTGGCATTAGCACGGGTCAGGGATGGATTAACTTTACCATAGGCCCCAGGCTGTTCACCAGGCCTGGGCCCCCGAACCCCACTGTAACTATGGCAACACTAGTGTGGTGTACATAGTAAAGGATAGATGTCATGATGCCCTGATTTGTGCAAAATTGCTCTAAAAAAACAGCAATTGTTTTTTGCAAATCATTGCAGAAGACAATACACCACTTAAAGTATAAGTCTGTTTGGGTAGCCATGGGGCCCCCAGGAGCTCAGGGCCCTGAAACGGACCTGTTATAATCTGCTACTGGCATGGGTCTACTGTACTAATATTTTTTTTGCATGTTTTCTATACATGTGTGGTTCAACTTTGTATCTGCTTTTAGTAAAGTGTATAAATAAAGTTTGATCTCTGTCCACACATCCTTCATCTTGATTTTTGGTGTTGGCTCTACAAGCATGGAAGCATCAATATTGGTATTAGGAGTTAAATACAAGTTTAAAGAGGCATTTCAAGAAAATCTACAAGGATAGGGGAAAAGTAGGAGATTGGGGGGGCGACCTTTGTACCCCCAGCTGAGCTCTGTGTATTATGAATAGAGCCGCAGCCGCAGTTGCTATGGAGCCGACAGAAAGAGCCGCGTACAACACTCTTCCGGACATTGGGACAAGGGCCCTATCGGACAGAAAATCGGCTGAATTAGGCCGATTTGGTAGATTATCGCTCCGTGTAATAGAGACAACGATTATCCGATGAAACAATCATTGGCTGATCATTTCTTTAGGTCCAGACCTAAAATCATCAGGCTTCAGGCACGCATCACTACATTCTGCTATCTTTCTGGCACAGCGCGCTGCAGCTTCTCTGGGCTGACAGGCCGCTCAGCCAATCACTGGCTGGGACTGCCCTGGCAGGAAGAGAGCCTAGGGCAGGAGAAGACCAGGAGGTGGACAGGTAGTGTTACAGAAGGTCAAGTTGCTAATGAGCTCACTGTGATTATCCCTTCCAGCATTACAAAGAAGATACAAAGTTGCAGATACAGCCTGCCAGGAACTTGTTTACATCAGCCGTCACAGAAGGGAGGGTGGAGGAGGGGGAGACAGAGAGAAAAGCCCACACACAGATTTTTGTGTCTTCAGCAGAAAGCAGCAGCTGAGAACTAGGGGAAGGAGACTGAATAGATAAAAACAAAATGGAGGGAATTGTTAGTCTCACCATGGGCATGGAATACTGCTTTAATATATGGAAGCTGAGCTGTAATTGGTTGCTATGGGCAACAAAGGGTATATGGGTATGGGAAATGGTATCCTATAAAACTGATTTACTATGTGCGACTAGCCATGGTATTTCCCCCATAATTCATGATAAAGATAAAATATGATATATTACAGAAATATTACAATAAAGTCATGGAAAAACATTAAAGAGTTTGTATACAACACTCTCATGGTGTGCGCTGAAAACTCAACTAAAAAAAAAAAAATAGCTGCAATTCCCCATTTTGGTCAGTAGATGTCGCTACAGTCTTAAATCTAAAAGCAATCCCTTCCAGTAGATTACACAATGTAATACAATGGGCGTTCCCTGTATCAAACAGTAGGAAGAATTTCCCCCTGTCCGGTAATAGAGGTTTTATACATCAAGATTTAATGTGTTATTTTTATGGTGAGCTCTTATATTGTGCTCGCAGGCTCAGCCCAAGACTTCAGACTGTCATCTCCTTAATGATAGAAAAACAAATGTGTTCAACTGCTGCCCAGAAGACAGAATGGTGCCTGGGGGATAAGTTAATGCCTCTGAAAATGAGAAGTGATAGTGACAAAGTGAACCCTCTGTGTCCTAGAGAAGAGCTAATAAAATCATCACGTGTGGCAAAGAAAACATAGATGAGGTGCTGGGCTCTGCTGTGCAGGCGCTGCCGGCCCCATCACTCCGCACTGTCTGCGCTCCCTGCTCGGAGGGTGATGTGACCAGGTGTTTGTGGAGGCTCAGCTCTCATCAGAGACATCAAACAGATAGAGAGTTTATTCACTTAAGGAGTCCCAGGCCTGTTTAGTAACCACAGGAGTCAAGCTGAACTCAGTTTTCAACATGGGTGGTATATGGCACTCTTTCACCTCAGTCCTGGCTATGTGGCCTTGATCGAAGATCGAAAATCTTTTTCTTTCAAATAAACTGGTTTCAGAAAGTTATATAGATTCGTAATTTACTTCTATTTAAAAATCTCAAGTCTTCCCATATTTATCAGCTGCTGTATGTACTGCAGGAATTGGTGTTTTCTTTGCTCTCTGCTGCCACCTCTGTCCATGTCAGGAACTGTCCAGAGCAGTAGCAAATTCCCATAGAAAATCTCTCCTGCTCTGCACAGTTCCTGACATGGACAGAGGTGGCAGCAGAGAGCACTGTGTCAGACTGGAAAGAATACACCACTTCCTGCAGGATATGCAGCAGCAGATGAGTACTGGAAGACTGGAGATTTTTAAAAAGAAGTAAAGAAACAAATCTGTATAACATTCTGACACCAGTTGATTTGAAAGAAAAAGATTTTCAATGCATAACCCCTTAAGGCACACTTATCCTTTTTCTTGCTGATCCGCAAATATGGATGCCATACAGGTTCAATAAGGATATTATTTGTGGATCACAAAAAAAAAAAATAAATTCAGTTCGCAAAGCGTTTATGTTCATATGAAGGATGCCTTAGTGCAATAAAAATAAAGACATGCCTAACCGTAACCGGTCCATCTGTACATAGAATAGTCGCTATGACTATGGAATCCATTGTGCAGTTGTCCAGTAGCATTGAAGGTGAGATCCCAGTTCCAGCCACCAGGTGTCAGTGAGGACGCTCACTATTCAGACAGGATTACTGGACATTTTAATTTGCACATTTTCAGTAAAATATACCACATCTTTTTATGGCTGCATTAAATAGGATGAGCTACTGACAAACCACCCAAGCACCATTACTGAGTATGAGGTGTTACACTAATGCTCCATGGTCAGGTTTTAGGAACAGTGAAGAGGTTTTACTATCAAGGACCATGGATCCATACAATATGGTCCCAGCGGTGCATGGACTGAATATACATTATATACAGAACATCTATGCAAACAACTGAAACAGTGCATCTAAAACTCTGGTGTTAACATAGAAGAAAAATGTTTTGTGAGACCCTGAACTTGACCTTAGACTGGAGATTGCTTTCTGATTAAACACAAATAATGAGATAGATGGGAGATAGATAGATAGATAGATAGATAGATAGATAGATAGATAGATAGGAGATAGATAGATAGATAGATAGATAGATAGATAGGAGATAGATAGATAGATAGATAGGAGATAGATAGATAGATAGATAGATAGATAGGAGATAGATAGATAGATAGATAGATAGGAGATAGATAGATAGATAGATAGATAGATAGATAGATAGATAGATAGGAGATAGATAGATAGATAGGAGATAGATAGATAGATAGATAGGAGATAGATAGATAGATAGATAGATAGATAGATAGATAGATAGATAAGAGATAGATAGGAGATAGATAGATAGGAGATAGATAGATAGGAGATAGATAGATAGGAGATAGATAGATTGATGATGGATAGATAGATAGATAGATAGATAGATAGATAGATAGATAGATGATGGATAGATAGATAGATAGATAGATAGATAGATAGATAGGAGATAGATAGATAGATAGATAAGAGATAGATAGGAGATAGATAGATAGATAGATAGATAGATAGATAGATAGATAGATAGATAGGAGATAGATAGATAGATAGATAGATAGATAGATAGAAGATAGATAGATAGATAGATAGGAGATAGATAGATAGATAGATGGATAGATAGATAGGAGATAGATAGATAGATAGATAGATAGATAGATAGATGGATAGATAGATAGGAGATAGATAGATAGATAGATAGATAGATAGATAGGAGATAGATAGATAGGAGATAGATAGATAGATAGATAGATAGATAGGAGATAGATAGGAGATAGATAGATAGATAGGAGATAGATAGGAGATAGATAGATAGGAGATAGATAGATAGATATAGGGCCGTAGCTAGTGGGGGGGGGGGCAGGGGGGGGGCCAAGAGGATGAGGCAGCCTGGAAGCCTCCTTCCCTCTCAGTGTGAGGAGGCAGGGGATGATTTTTACTTCATCAAAAGAGGTATTTCCCATACTGTACGGTCTCCTGGCTGCTGTTTAGCTATAATTTACGCAAAATCCGGGCGTTTTTACCGCACTTTTGCACAAATTAGGGTTAAATAGCAGCCAGGAGACAGGACAGTAAAGAGATGGTGAAGGACCTTGACATGTGACTATGATGTCACCGCAGGTCCTGTATGTTCACTGCACTATGGAGGAGGAAGAAAGAAGATACAGGTGTGTGGGAAGGGGAGGACAATCAGGGGTGCACAGTCTGGGGAGGTGGGCAGGGGGGGACAGGGTGACACTTGTCTGGGATGGGGGGGCACACAAGAGAGTTGGGGGTCCAATGTCTATTTAGGGGCCTGGCTGTACATTATTCCATACTTAACCCCTTAATAACTGCCCTCTCCAAATATATATATATCACATTTATATAAACCTCACCTAGTATTTGCAGGGGTAGGGAAGCTTGGCTCTCCAGCTGTTACAGAACTACAACTCCCATCATGTCTGGACAGCCAAAGTTTTAGCTTTGACTGTCCATGTATGATGGGAGTTGTAGTTTTGCAACAGCTGGTGAGGCAAGGTTCCCTATGCCAATCTATAAAGCACCTGTACCTGTCATTTTTCTAAATTATTTCTATTTTGAGTTTGGTGAGGTTACACCTTACTGGAGGTGTTACTGCTGTTGTCTCCGCTGCTGAGTGGAGTTGATCGAACCTCAGGAAATCCTAGCTTCTATAGAACATTCACGAACCTGACGCATTAGATTGGTGATGCCTTCCCGGTCTGTGGGGAAGGAGGAGACAGCCCGGGTACCTCCTGGAATTCTGGGATTCAGCCTTTGTAATAGCTGGGTACTCTCCTCCTAAACCATGGACCGGGAAGGCATCAGCAATCTAATGCGGCAGGTTTGTGAATGTTCGAGTTCAATCGAAACTAGGATTTTCCAAAGTTTGATCAACTCTACTGCTGAGCGTATCTGTGCATTAGGAGACGGCACCATAGAATCACATTACACTGGGTGTGACACTGGAGATAGATCAGGAATAGAGATGAGCGAACCGGGTTCGGGTTCGAGTCCATCCGAACCCGAATGTTCGGCATTTGATTAGCGGTGGCTGCTGAACTTGGATAAAGTTCTAAGGTTGTCTGGAAAACATGGATACAGCCAATGACTATATCCATGTTTTCCACATAGCCTTAGGGCTTTATCCAACTTCAGCAGCCACCGCTAATCAAATGCCGAACGTTCGGGTTTGGATGAACTCGAGCATGCTGGAGGTTCGCTCATCTCTAATCAGGAAGCTTTGCCTCCTAATTCACAGGTACAGACAGCAGGGAGCGGAGACAACGGCGCCTCCTCAGGTACAGACAGCAGGGAGCGGAGACAACGGCGCCTCCTCAGGTACAGACAGCAGGGAGCGGACACAACAGCGCCTCCTAATTCACAGGTACAGACATCAGGGAGCGGAGACAACAGCGCCTCCACAGGTACAGACAGCAGGGAGCGGAGACAACGGCGCCTCCTCAGGTACAGACAGCAGGGAGCGGAGACAACGGCGCCTCCTCAGGTACAGACAGCAGGGAGCGGAGACAACGGCGCCTCCTCAGGTACAGACAGCAGGGAGCGGACACAACAGCGCCTCCACAGGTACAGACAGCAGGGAGCGGAGACAACGTCGCCTCCTAATTCACAGGTACAGACAGCAGGGAGCGGAGACAACAGCGCCTCCACAGGTACAGACAGCAGGGAGCGGAGACAACGGCGCCTCCTCAGGTACAGACAGCAGGGAGCGGAGACAACGGCGCCTCCTCAGGTACAGACAGCAGGGAGCAGAGACAACGGCGCCTCCTCAGGTACAGACAGCAGGGAGCGGACACAACAGCGCCTCCACAGGTACAGACAGCAGGGAGCGGAGACAACGTCGCCTCCTAATTCACAGGTACAGACAGCAGGGAGCGGAGACAACAACGCCTCCACAGGTACAGACAGCAGGGAGCGGAGACAACGTCGCCTCCTAATTCACAGGTACAGACAACAGGGAGCGGAGACATCGGCGCCTATGTTGAGGTACTTAGGGACCAAATTTTAAATGGGAACATTCCAGGCACACAGTAAATATGACATTATGTATCCCATATTGTGAACACCACACTAGTGCTGCCGATAGAAATGACCGAATCGCTCATCTAAACTATCGCTCACCTTAACTTCATTAAAAAAGAAAAAAAAAAATTAAAATTATATATATATATATATATATATATATATATATATATATATATATATACATGGGCCCCCCTGTGCTTACTGCGCATACAGGAGGGGGGGGGGGGGGGGCGCCAAATTGAATCTTTGCCCCGGGTGCAGGAGAGCCTAGCTACACCTCTGGATAACTAGATAGATAGATAGATATGGAGATATGGTCCGTTTACACAGAGCGATAATTCGCCCCATACGATCGTTTAACGATTTTGAAGCAACAATTTGGTTTTTATAACGATCAACATTCAGACGAAGAAATCGTTAGAAAAATAGCTAGAAAAAATTGATAGAAAAATCGTTATTGCGATCATTTTTAAGATCACTTAAGCCCATTAAACAAATAGGGTGAATCTTTTGAGAGACAAAGCTGTTTACACAAAGCTGTCTGTGAATTTTAAGCGAACGACCAACGACGATTTGAGAACATGTTGAAAGATGACAATGAACGATTTCTCGTTCATCGCTCGATCGTTCGCTGTGTTTACACGAGCCAATTATCGCTCAAATGCGAACATTATTGTGAAAATTCAAACGATAATCATTCCGTGTAAAGGCACTATTAGATAGATAGATAGATAGATAGATAGATAGATAGATAGATAGATAGATAGATAGGAGATAGATAGATAGGAGATAGATAGATAGATAGATAATAGATAGACAGACAGATAGATAGATAGATAGATAGATAGATAGATAGATAGATAGATAGGAGATACATAGATAGGAGATAGATAGGAGATAGATAGATAGATAGATAGATAGATAGATAGATAGATAGGTAGATAGATAGATAGATAGATAGATAGATAGGAGATAGATAGATAGATAGATAGGAGATAGATAGATAGATAGATAGATAGATAGATAGGAGATACATAGATAGATAGATAGATAGATAGATAGATAGATAGATAGGAGATAGATAGATAGATAGATAGATAGATAGATAGATAGATAGATAGATAGATAGGAGATAGATAATACATAGGAGATAGATAGATAGATAGATAGATAGATGATAGATGATAGATAGATAGATAGATAGATAGATAGATAGATAGATAATAGATAGGAAATAGATAGATAGATAGATAGATAGATAGATAGATAGATAGGAGATAGATAGATAGATAGATAGATAGATAGGAGATAGATAGATAGATAGATAGATAGATAGATAGATGATAGATAATAGATAGGAGATAGATAGATAGATAGATAAATACAAAACCTCAGCATTCTTGAACAAAAGGGGGGTGCCAGCTGTCACACCTCGGTCCACCGGTGTAAGATAAATATTTCCAAATAGCAATATGACTGCAGCACTCCGGAATAGTGAAGAAATGGTGATTTATTGGTTCATGGATAACACAGCAACGTTTCAGATCCTTCAATAGGATCCTTTCTCAAGCAAGAAAGGATCCTATTGAAGGATCTGAAACGTTGCTGTGTTATCCATGAACCAATAAATCACCATTTATTCACTATTCCGGAGTGCTGCAGTCCTATTGCTATTTAGTTAGATAGATAGATAGATAGATAGATAGATAGATAGATAGATAGAATTTTCATACTCCCAGTCACAGGCTGAGGAACAAAATCAGTCTCTGGATTGTGAACATACTTATTCATGACATGCAGTTTAGCTGCTGGTTTAGGGACAATACGCAAAATTAATTCACAATGTGCAAATATACTGTACTTAGTTGTACACAGTTGTACTTGTATCTTTACCAGCTCTGACAGAGTTAATAGTGGAAGGAAAGCATTTATACTAGGGTCCCTAGTGGTGTTTTTTTTTCAGTCTTACACTGTGCTCTCTGCTGCCACCTCTGTCTGTCTTAGGAACTGTCCAGAGCAGTAGCGAATCCTGATAGAAAACCTCTCCTGCTCTGGACAGTTCCTAACATGGACAGAGGTGGCATCAGAGAGCACTGTGTCAGACTGTGTACCATTTCCTGCAGGACATACAGTCATGGCCAAAAGTTTTGAGAATGACACAAATATTATATTTTCACATGATCTGCTGCCCTCTGGTTTTATGTGTGTTTGTCAGATGTTTTTATCACATACAGAAATATAATTGCAATCATATTATGAGTAACAAAAGCTTATATTGACAGAATGAGTTAATGCAGCAAGTCAATATTTTCAGTGTTGACCCTTCTTCTTCAGGACCTCTGCAATTCTCCCTGGCTGCTCTCAACTTCTGGACCAAATCCTGACTGATAGCAGTCCATTCTTGCACAATCAATGCTTGCATTTTGTCAAAATTTGTTGGTTTTTGTTTGTCCACCCGTCTCTTGATGATTGACCACAAGTTCTCAATGGGATTAAGATCTAGGGGGTTTCAATGCCATGGATCCAAAATCTGTTTTGTTCCCTGGGCCATTTAGTTATAATTTTTGCTTTATGGCAAGGTGCTCCATCATGCTGGAAAAGTTGGGAGAAGTTGCTCTTGGAGGACATTCTGGTACTATTATTTATTCATGGCTGTGTTTGAAGGCAAGACTGTGAGAGAGCCGATTCCCTTGGCTGAGAAGCAACCCCACACATGAATGGTTTCAGGATGCTTTACAGTTGGCATGAGACAAGACTGGTGGTAGCGCTCACCTCGTCTTCTCTGAATAAGCTGTTTTCCAGATGTCCCAAACAATCAGTCCTCAGCAGTCCACGACCTGTACCTTTTGCAGAATAGCAGTCTGTCCCTAATGTTTTTTCTGGAGAGAAGTGGCTTCTTTGCTGCCCTCCTTGAGACCAGGCCTTGCTCCAAGAGTCTCCGCCTCACAGTGCGTGCAGATGCACTCACACCTGCCTGCTGCCATTCCTGTGCAAGCTCTGCACTGCTGGTAGCCCGATCCCGCAGCTGAAACACTTTTAAGAGACGGTCCTGGCGTTTGCTGGTCTTTCTTGGGCGCCCTGGAGCCTTTTTGGCAACAATGGAACCTCTCTCCTTGAAGTTCTTGATGATGTGATAGATTGTTGACTCAGGTGCAATCTTTCTAGCTGCGATACTCTTCCCTGTTAGGCCATTTTTGTTCAGTGCAATGATGACTGCACATGTTTCTTTAGAGATAACCATGGTTAACAGAAGAGACACAATGGTGCCAAGCACCAGCCTCCTTTTAAAGTGTCCAGTGGTGTCATTCTTACTTAATCATGACAGATTGATCTCCAGCCCTGTCCTCATCAACACCCACACCTGTGTTAATGGAGCAATCACTGAAACAATGTAAGCTGGTCCTTTTAAGGCAGGACTGCAATTATGTTGAAATGTGTTTTGGGGGATAAAGTTTATTTTCTAGGCAAATATTGACTTTGCAAGTAATTGCTGTTAAGCTGATCATTTGTTATAACATTCTGGAGTATATGCAAATTGCCATTTTAAAAACTGAAGCAGTAGACTTTGTAAAAATTAAAATTTGTATAATTTTCAAAACTTTTGGCCATGACTGTACAGCATCTGATAAGTACTGGAAGACTGGAGATTTTTAAATAGAAGTAAATTGCAAATCTATATAAAACCAGATTATTTGAAAGAAAAATATTTTCACCTCTTTACCCCTTTAGGCTATGTTCACACTATGTATGTGTGGGGCTGTATTTTTTATGCGGCTGGAAATGTGCGTCTGAAACTACGGCCGTGGGAAAAAATAGACATGCGGCTGAAAACATACGGTCATTTACTTGGAAATCTGGTTCAACTAAAAATAACAAATAAAATCTTTAGAAAATGATGCAAACACCTCTGGATGCATCTGAGAAAACAGGGAAACAGTTTACATAAATTGCTATTACCGGGGTTTGCGATCCTCTGCAGTATGGCGATGCCGATGCCTCTCATGGTTAATATATTTAATTAATAAAACACATTTTCGTTGTAATAAAGTCCCTTTCATTGTTCAATAATTAAATTTAAACGAATCCATCATTTTGCAATTAAATATACTGTTAAAATAAAAAATATATATATATACATATATATATATAAAAATAAATGTATTTTATATATATATTTATTTTTTGACAGTATATTTAATTGCACAATAATGGATTCGTTTAAATTAAATTATTGAACAAAGAAACTGATTTTATTAAAACGAAAATGTGTTTTATTAATTAAATATTAATTAGTACAGGAAGCTCCATTAAGCCGTTAATTCATATTGCCGGCAATAGAGCATTCTGTACTAATCATCACTTTACTTTAAAACATCAAATGTTTCTTCTAATTATGTTATCACAATAGCATTATTAGAAGAAACATTTAGAATTATATGTGCTCTATATTTTAAATAAATATAAAAAAAAAAAACGCAGAGGTCCCCCCTATTTTTATAACCAGCCGGGTTAAAAACCAAGCGACAGCAGCCTGGTAACACCAGGGTGGGAAGAGCCATTGTTTTAGGCTTTCCCCAGCCTAAATATTACCAGCCTGCTGCTGCCTGGTCCAGGAGCGCCAATTTTGAAGCTCCGGGACCACTGGCACCCGGCTCTTCCCAGTACCCCTGGTGGCATTGGGTACTGGGGTAATAATGGGGGGTTAGCGTTAGCCATTTTATACCGGCTAACACTAGGCCCCGACTTAGTAATGGATTCCGTCTATTACACGGCTTTCACTATTAAGTCTATAAAGTAAAGAAATAAAGACAACACACAAGTGAAATTTTTTTTTTATTCAAATAAGAACACCCCCACACCCCTCATTGACCATTTTATTTAAAAAAAACACCAAACAACCGCTGGTCATCGACGTAGTCCACGGAATCCGACGTAATCCACAGGATACCGATATCTGAAAAACAAAAAGGGAGAAACACACAAAAAACACACAAACAGGAGCACAACACCCATCATTGTGAGCGATGTGTCTCTTTGCTGGTCCGCAGCACAATGAAGTCACTGTACTGCGGACCGGCTCTTTATATGTGCGCTCAGCCGATCAGCCAATCAGCTGAGCGCACATATAATTCTAAATGTTTCTTCTAATAATGCTATTGTGATAACATAATTAGAAGAAACATTTGATGTTTTAATTAAAGTAAAGTGATGATTAGTACAGAATGCTCTATTGCCGGCAATATGAATTAACGGCTTATGGAGCTTCCTGTACTAATTAATATTTAATTAATAAAACACATTTTCGTTGTAATAAAATCAGTTTAATTGTTCAATAATTTAATTTAAACAAATCCATTATTGTGCAATTAAATATACTGTCAAAAAATAAATATATATATAAATAAACATTTATTTATATATATATATATTTATTTTAACAGTATATTTAATTGCACAATAATGGATTCGTTAGAATTAAATTCTTGAACAACGAAAGGGACTTTATTACAAAGAAAATGTGTTTTATTAATTTAATATATTAACTATTAGAGGCATCGGCATTCGGCATCATTGCCGGCTATTTTTGAAGTACTCCGTATAGACCGCCTGTCAATCCACGGCCGTGAATTTGCACATTTCCAGCCGCAAACAATGGTCTTGTTCATTTTTTACGGGTCCGTTTACGATCGGGCCGTAGGCTCATATATAGTGTGCACTGTGCAGCCGTATATCGTATACTTTCCAGCGTACGCATGAACCGGAAAAATCCGGCCGATGATTTACCGCCCGCAATACAGCCGCACAGATACATAGTGTGAACCTAGCCTTAAACTGCACATAGTAGGTGTTGGGTGAGGATTCTGGGTGATATCCCTTCTTCCCGCCTAATTTTGACAACATTTTTCAAAGTAAACATTTTTCAGCAGTATGAAGGATACATTTGCATTGTCCGCGTATGTGTAGGTTTAGACAATTGTCATTATGTACTACAAATAATGAAGCATACTAAAACAATGAATCCTGTCTAAATACATCTCTATAAAAAAAACTATATAAAAATATAGAAACTACCTGCATGAATGTTCACTTTAAATAGAAAAAATTTGAGTCTATGGATAACTTTACTATAAAAACACATTCATCTCTGGACATGGTGGTCACTAGCTGAGCAGCATAATAGCACTCTATTGAAGGGATGTTTACAGTACAAGAGAAGTGTGTTTTCCTGCCCCGAGCAGGTTGTTCTGTGTTTGCTGGTCTGGATGAGATCTGTCATCGGCTTTGTGTGTGAGGTTTGTTAGACTGTCACCAATGGGGCAAGTGGTCACAGATTCTTAAAGAGACTAAGCACCTTTATATTCATGAAAACATTTCCAAACACTTTCCAACAAACAGCCCCTATTTACAATGGCTGATGCCTTAGGGTTGGTATATGACTATGCTATAAACTAGAATGTTATGCTCATGCTGGTAATACCTTTCACAAATGTAACTTGATTGAAGGAAAATATTTGGTATAAGGCTATGTTCCCACCCAGTATTTTTGATCATTTTTTGATCAGTATTTTCCAACCAAAAGTGGATTGAAAACACAGAAAGGCTATGTTCACACACTGTTGAAATTGAGTGGATGGCCGTCATTTAAAGGAGAAGTCTGGTGAAATTTTTTATAAAAGTATTGTATTGCCCCCCAAGAGTTATACAAACCACAAATATACACTTATTACGAGAAATGCTTATAAAGTGCGTTTTTCCCTGCACTTACTACTGCATCAAGGCTTCACTTCTTAGATACCATGATGATGTCACTTTCTGGATAACATGGTGATGTCACTTTCTGGATAACATGGTGATGTCACTTCCTGGATAACACAGTGATGTCACTTCCTGGATAACATGGTGATGTCACGACCCGACTCCCAGAGCTGTGCGGGCTGTGGCTGCTGGAGAGGATGATGGCAGGGGGACACTGAGGGACACAGGGCACTGGAGGGACACTGAGCATCTCTTTGCCATCATCCTCTCCAGCAGCCACAGCCCGCACAGCTCTGGGAGTCAGGTCGTGACATCACCATGTTTTCCAGGAAGTGACATCACCATGTTATCCAGGAAGTGACATCACCATGTTATCCAGGAAGTGACATCACCTTGTTATCCAGGAAGTGACATCACCATGTTATCCAGGAAGTGAAGCCTTGATGCAGTAGTAAGTGCAGTTAAGAGAAGCACTTTATAAGCATTTCCCGTAATATGTGTATATATATTGGTGATTTGTATAACTTTTGGAGGGCAATACAACACTTTAATAAAAATTTTCAGTGAACTTCTTTCATGGCAAATAATTGCCATTATTTTAAAACAACGGCGGTTGTTTTGAAATAACGGTTGTTATTTGCCATTAAATAATGCCCATCCACTTAATTTCAACAGTATGTGAACATAGCCTTTCTGTGTTTTCTATGTTTTCTGTGTTCCTCTCCTACACCACAGCTAACATTAGACCTAGTCAGCATATAAAATAAATCAGAACCGAAAAGGGCTCCTTCACAAAGCAATAAACATTTTAGCCTTTTACATGGCGATATTTTACAAGTGTTTTATATTTTGTAACATGTAAAAAAAAAAATATGGCATTTATCAAAGTTTTAAAGGGAAGTCTATAGGAAAATGGCATAGAACACTTCATAACCAGAATATGTTGTGTTCAATAACAGAAACAAATAGCTGCAAAAATTTTTGACTAAAAAAAGCTTTAAAAAAAAAAGAAAAGGCGTCCGTTATTGCCGCAATTTAATTGACTTCAATGCAATGCAAGTCAATGGAATGACGGATGTCCAATGCACACAGTGAATTAAATAACGGATGTTGTCTGCACAGACGTAAAAAAAAAAGATCATGTCAATTATTTTCGAACGTCTTTTGCAAACACAGGAAGTTTTTTTTTTTTTTGTTCACTCCCAGTTTTTCCTTTGTCACCGTCATTGCACTGACAGGTGGCCAAACAGCGAAATGACATCCATCACTGAAGACCTAAAATGACAGACTGCATATTAAACGGAGCTGAAAAAACGTTGTGTGAACATAGCCGTTGGGTCAGTCTTTTTTCAACCAAATCCAAAAAAGGGTAAAAAACATAGGAACTGTGCAAATTTTTCCATTTTATAATTTTGCCCTGTGAATTCCACTCCTGGCTTTGGTTGAAATAAGACTGACGGAAATACGATGTATGAACATAGCCATGGTCTAATCTTTTATGCACCTTTTTTATGTTTAGCAGTAGAAATCTCAGTATTACGGCCTTCTATACAGCAGTTGATAAAGACAGTGGCCGAAATGCGTTCTCCTATTCACTATTCACACTTGTACAGTCTATGGATACCGAATAAATTTGGATGATTATGAAATTGGTGCGTGCCGGGATTTTCCATTGAATTGCGCGAATAATGTCCTTTTTTAAAAAAAAAAATCGGTATTTTAAAGGACAACTCCCACGAAATTTTTTTTGGCTTATTTAACACACATTACAAAGTTATATAACTTTGTAATGTGGTTAAATACCCGGTCTGGCCCCCTTCCCCCACTTTCCGACCCCCGACCCCCCCGGAAGTTAAAGAATGTATACATTACCTATTACAATCGTCAAGGTCCTCTTCTCCCGGGTGGCATCTGGTGACGACGACGTCAGAGTCGGGGGGCGGTGCCGGGTCTTCTTCCTCCTCTGCGTCTTCATTGAAAGTGAATGGGAGAGAAAAGGCTGCTGGTGCACATGCGCACCAGCAGCCTTTTCATTGGCTGGAGTGCATCACATGGCTTCCAGCTTGCTCAGCCCTGATTTGCAGAGCTTGCTGGAAGCCATGTGATGCGCTCCAGCCAATGAAAAGGCTGCCGGTGCGCAAGTGCACTGACAGCCTTTTCTCTCCCATGGACACGGAAGTAAGAGGCATTGCTGGACGGCGGACGCAGGTGACGGTGAGGCGGATGGCGGGCGAATGGAGTGGCGATCGTCACCGGAGGGATGGTGAGTATGGTGTCTATTTTTTTTTTTGGGGGGGGGGTCCCGCCGGAGTTGTCCTTTAAAATGTTATTTGTTATGTAAGACGGACATCACCTTTACCTAGTGTGAGCCTAACCTAAGGTTAGGTTTACACACTGGGGGAGATTTATCAAACATGGTGTAAAGTGAAACTGGCTCAGTTGCCCCCAGCAACCAATCAGATTCCACCTTTCATTTTCCAAAGAGTCTGTGAGGAATGAAAGGTGGAATCTGATTGGTTGCTAGGGGCAACTGGGCCAGTTTCACTTTACACCATGTATGATAAATCTCCCCCAACGTACTTTTTATGAAAAGATCGGCCGTAGTTTTCAATTAAAACAATGGTAGTTCTTTTAATACTGCATACAATGCAAACAACGACCGTAGTTTCACACAATGTATTGAACAACGGCCTTTATTTACTACAGGCATCAAAATAATGATCATGTCCATAGACTTCAATGCAATTTTTATTAGACATTGTGCGAGCATAGCCTTAGGCACATTTAAGGAACAGGGTTCGTGTAATTTTTGTCCACTTTGCCACACTTTAAACCTGTCCTTGACTTCCAGAGCACAAGACATTAGTAATATGGGTAGTACCAGGTCATTTTTTCTCCGAGTCCCCAGTATGATCACGTGTATAGGGGGGCAAAGACAGCAAAATAATGGTGCATCACACCAGTGAGCCGTAATAACTAAACGTCTTCCGCTCCTTCCGGAGTCATGACAGTAAGAGCTGGTATCATTTATTATCACTATTAACAAACTCCTGCCTTAAATACACAAATGCCAAAGGTGTAAGGAGTAGGTAGCAATCTCCATTAGGCAGTAAGTGCTTACATCTGATTCGAATCGCTCCACATTTGCTCCACGTGATTGATCAGTGTTAAAGAAGCCGCAGTGTCGGGGAGCTGTTTCTCATTATCCAGCACATGCGAGTCAAAGCTCGGAGACTTTACAGTATGGCCGTCTATCTTTGATCTGCTTTTATAATAATATAATCCGATTTGCCCAACTTAAACAAATGTATTAGGGACGGCTTAAAATTTAATGTTTATGATATGAAATAAAACGGTGGTGGTTTAAATGCCCCCCCCCTTCAAGTCAATAAATTACGCTGTAAAAATAAACTTGGTAATTTGCGTCTTATTAAAACGAAAATAGTTCTATATACGCCAATTGTGAACCGCGACAGATGCAGATCCCGAGTCATCCTCATTCTTAGTGATCCTGGATAAGCCGCCGGATCAAACCTATATTTTCAGTTTTGTTTTTTTTTCTTCTTCTTTTTGGCATTTTGTACATGCCTGCATACTTGAATAAATGCACAGCGACCGCAGATTTGGCTTGGCACAACGCTTAGAAAACGGTTTGCACTTGGTACGACGTCTGGAAACTCCAACGGCAATGACTATTTATTGAAAAAACAACTTTGTTTTCTTTTCCTTTCCCCGTCCTTGCAGCGGCTACTTTTTCAATAAAACCTATGTTCCATCTTAAACTCCACTGCCCTGGAAAACAAGCCGAGTGAATGACTAACATTATACAATCTTGCTAAATGCGGACATGACTACAGCTGGACAATGTACAGATGCACAATGTATTGTCTGGGCACCTTGATAACTCTCCCGGTAAGTTCTATGCAAGTGACAAACACAGCTGCTACACATAACAAACTCCGCTCTGCTGCATATGCAAAATACAAAAAGAAAAAAAAAGCAGCAACGTCAAACGGGACTAGTCAAACATCGTAAGCAAACAATGTAAAAACAAATTGTTCTCTGTCAATGGGAGGGTGATAGATCTGGAAATTTGTTTCGCAAGTTGCATTTTTCGAAACAATGCAATCTGTCAGTCCTGGTAACCCTTTGCAAGCCTCCCAGGCAGCCCCCCTCTCCCTCTATTTTTTTTTTTTTTTTTACTGCTCTCCTCTACTCCATCCTTTTGTCATTCTTGGTCTGTGGTGCCTGCCTGTGCCCCTGTCTTTGTTTTTATAGTGAAGGTGGGCCGGGCTTCATACCATTCAGAAAGTGAGCAGGGAGAAGGGGCAGGGATTGGTTCAGGCATCTGTACCCTCCTCTCTTGGTTGGTGGGTTAGGTGCATAGGATTTATTCACAGGGGAGGGGGGAGGCTCTGTGCTCTGCTATTGACATTCAGCACCAATGCACTACAGTATCAGAGTGAGAGAGAGCAGATACCTAACACACATTGCAGAGGCACAGCAACTTTTCCAGCAAGAGCATCTATGCCAAGACTTACTGCACCCTCTTAACCGGTGGAGGATATTGGATATCAGGGCAGGCTGGCAGTCTTTCTATCTGTCACTTTGCAACCTTTGTAAAGTTATAGAATTGCAAAAAAAGTGCACAAACTGTGGTTGCTTCTAACTTGAATTTGAAGAATATTTTGGAGATACGTTAGAGGATTCGGGGACATTTACGGTGACGTCAGAAGCATCAAAAAGTAAGGTAAGTGGAAATGACTCATGAATATATACATTTATATTCTCTCTATATACTTTTTAGTATAACGTAATCAGGACTAATTTTATATATATATATATATATATATATATATATATATATATTTTTTTTTTTTTTTTACATAGGAGTGCAGGAAACCTCATCATATCATAAAGTATTGTCATCAATACAGATAACAACACAACAAATAAAAATAAAAATAAGTTAAATGATTCCCTCTGCTCTGCTACATAAACCAATTTTAGCATACATCGTTCTTCTTTTTATGAATGCAAGTTGTACTCTCGACTTTTCTATACTTAGCAAGTTATATTAGTAGGTGTTTGCCTTTTCGTAATATAACTTTGCTTTTATATGTATTAGGACTGCAAAGTGTGGGAAAAAAAATTATGTGACATTTTGCTGCATTGCGTTTTTGCTTTTTTATAAAATAAAACAAAATACAGAAAAGTAAAAGCAATAAAAAACCAATAGCTGGAGTGGTGCTCCTCTGCAATGAAATAAGCAAGCGTCCCCTCTCCCAAGCAAAGCCCAAGGGCTGGGGATGTGAGTGAAGGAATGACTGTCTGGCGATCGGTTGAACGAGTTAATTGGTCTCTCTAAGTTCTCTAAGACCTTTGAAAAGTTCCTTGCAGAGCAGACCCAGGAAATTGCAGCTTTGATATCGCTGCCAGTGCACAATCAGGGCCGCTTTATGACATGACTTGTAACTGGAGGAGGTATTTGACTTGTATGGTAAAACTTGGCAGAAGAGATCTCAACTTGATATTATTGCATTGTTGTGGCCGCCTTTGAATTTTTGTGTCTTGTTTGTTTTAATAATTCGGCTTCTACGCTGGGGGGGTAAGCCGGGCTGCCTGGTCTAAGCAGATTTGTTTGTTAGAGATGAATCAGCAGGATGCGTTAGGTAGGGCTTGATCAAAAGAGATGGATTAGCAGACAAATAATCTCTTAGTACACATGTCACTGAGCAGGGAGCATATGGCCGGCTTGTTTTCATAGTGTATCCCTTACATATAGCGATGACCTTATGAGTTGGCGTGCTGTAAGCCTGGGGCAAATCAATGCAGGGGTCATATTGGCTAGGGCTAAGAGTTACCTTACTTTGTGTAATGTACCGGACAGGAAAACTATAAGGGGACATTGAGAACATGATACGCTGGGAGCCTGCAGGCTTTAGAGTATTAGCACACTGGTTTTAACCATCAATGAGCACAGTTTTAATTTCCTTATTAAATCATGGTGATGTACGAACAATATTGGATAGATCCGAGATGATATAGTTGAACTGTACAGTGTATTATAACGTATATGAAGGCAATCATTTTGATTGACCAGATTTTGACGTATGCAAGGTATATCCTGCTTACCACATTGGCTGTTTTCACTTTGTCGGTGTGGAATATGCTCACTGGTTATACATGTATAAGTGATTGTCTTACCTCTTATTGGGGTCAACACTACATCTAAAACAAGTATGATTTTGTTTAATATGTCTGTATGTGTATGTGTGTTTGTCTGTGTGTATTTGTGTATGTACGAGTGTGTTTATTAGTTTATGTTTTTGTATGTATGTTTTTGTCTATATGTGCATTTTCAATGAAATAATTTAAACCGAAATTTTAATTGGTTTCGTCCGCTTCTTCCTCATTAACGCATGACAATTATCCTGTCTAATCAGTCTATTCAACATACGGTATAACCGTACTCACCTATATCTTGGTTATTGTGAAAAAGCCAAGCTATAAGGATAGATATAACTGATAAACAAGACATTATATCTAATACACTCATTTTGACTGAATTTATAATATTTGATACAATCAGTTATTAACGTGTAATTGTAAATATACATTTACTGGTCAGATTGTAACCACAGAGGATCTGCATTGGTTTATCTAGTTTTACCGGTGTGGAATAACTCTTAGAATTCCTATTCTCTTTGCAAGGTATAAATTAGGTCAGACATAGAAACAGAGTACTGCAGGCAGATGTATGTAACCCTATGCCAGTGTCATGCTGTACCCTTCTACCGCCACTATGGGTCACTCTAGGGAAATATTTGGAACGCTTACTGAACTCGCACAATCTGGAGCAGTGAAGTTTATAAGGGGTGAATACATAATGGGATGTACTCGAAATGTACTAATAACCTAAAGAAAGTCAGGCAGCAGATAAATCCACTTTAGGATTTATAAAAAGAAGGCTATATAGAAACCAGTAGTGCATTAATATAAGCCACATTTCAACTTCCAGCAATTCTATTATCTGTTTTATTTGTAGACTAAAAGACTAGCCAGAAAGATGTGGTTTAGCGGAAGCGGTCTAAATATAGTGAATGGAATAATCCCCATCCTACTGCGCAGTAACTCAGTCTCTTGGAAGGCAGAGCAGATAAATGCACTAAATACCATTTGGGAATTAAAGAGTTAATCAGAGACAGGTCACCGGCTGTAAGGTGAAACATCTCATATTGTGCAGAGAGTTTAAGAAAAGGACAGCATAGGATCGACCCTCTGATCATCTCATCTCTAATTCTTATATAAAAATAATCACTTAGGTCAAATAATGCGTATTGTTACACCTAGGAAAGAATTGAGTCTTTTAAGAGAACATATTAAAGGGGGAGATTTGGAAACTTAACCAAAATTCATAAAAAAACGAAATGAACTGTACAACGGTATAGGAGTAGGAGAAAAGAGTGGGAACATACTTTAGGGGTGCACTGTGTGTTCTAATTGTCTTTGATTCTGCAATAACCTGCGAAAAGCTGTGACAAAAAAAACACGAGATCATGAATTATGTCGGATGACAAACCACTACTATAGGTGACAAGTGACAGGTGAGAGAATTGGATGCCTAGATAGATAGATAGATAGATAGATAGATAGATAGATAGATAGATAGATGATAGATAGATAGATAGATAGATAGATAGATAGATAGATAGGAGATATATAGATAGGAGATAGATAGATAGGAGATAGATAGATAGATAGATAGATAGATAGATAGATAGATAGATAGATAGAGATAGATAGATAGATAGATAGATAGATAGATAGATAGATAGATAGGAGATAGATAGATAGATAGATAATAGAAGACAGATATATAGATTGATAGATAGATAGATAGATAGGAGATAGATAGATAGATAGATAGATTGATAGATATTAGATAGACAGATAGATAGATAGATAATACTGATTGATAGATAGATATTAGATATTAGATAGATAGATAGATAGATAGATAGATAGATAGGAGATAGATAGATAGGAGATAGATAGATAGGAGATAGATAGATAGATTGATAGATATTAGATAGATAGATAGATAGATAGATAGATAGATAGATAGATAATACTGATTGATAGATAGATATTAGATATTAGATAGACAGATAGATAGAAAGATAGATAATACTGCTTGATAGATATTAGATAGATAGATATTACTGATAGATAGGAGATAGATAATAAATAGATAGACAGACAGATAGATAATATCTGCAACACACACAGCTGTACCACATGTGACAAATATAACGCTGCATGGAAATAGTTGGATGCCTAGATAGTTCGACAGATGAACACACACACACACACACACACACACATACACACACACATACACACACACATACACACATGAAACTATCTGCAACACACACAGCTCTGCTACACTTGCCTACAGCCTTCAGTGTTTGCATATTTTGCGCGCTTTTCTGCTCAACCTAATATACACCATATTTCCATCCTTACTCCATCCTCTCCCAGTTACTGGATGTAGCAGCTAAAGTCACTTTATCGACTAAATCTTGAAGATGAAAAGAGCCGCCTAAAAATAAAAACTTTGCTGCTTGAGATTTTCATTGTTTGCCCGGCGCATTTCTGAAATCGCGTCTCTTCTACAGACGTAGCCTATGATGTCACGGGGAGCTAGAAATAGATGTCAATGGGCATTTTCATCGTCTCACTCGAGTTCCTTTTCAAAACATTTAGAATAAAACTGCACGCAAAAGAGTTTCCTCTAAGCTTCGCCCGCAGCTTGTTTGTCCTGGAGACAGTGCGAGGAATGAAGAAAGATGACATGCCCTTTACAAGTCCTGGATGCCAGCACTTCATTGCTATTACTTCATCTGTAAAAATACCTCTTTGTCTATTCGAAAATCCTCAGAATGTTTTACTTCACCCAAAACACAGTTCATAGGATTGTGTCTGTGCCAAAACATGGCATTAAGATGGGAATCCAGTGGGAGAGGGGGTGAACCGTGCAGTGTCGGTATAGCTTAGCTCCATAACTGGAGACCTAATGTAAGAAGTGAACTGGGACTGGCATGGAGTATAGAATCGCCACCATTACGGACCTTATTAGTAAAAGAGTTTAGTTCTGGGATGAGTTTTTCTAAAAATATTACCATCATCTTTATTACCGCCAATTTCCTCCTTTACGGCGTAAAAAATCTAAACACGATTATTGAACGTATTTTTTAGGCATTCTAATCTGTCCCTATATGTATAGGTATTAGGCGTTAATTTTCTCGTCAATGATATGGGGAATTTCTCTTCACAGTCACTTTATTAACCTCTAAATTGCGTCTTCGTTTCGACTTGTGTTATTAATTATGTGTTTTGTATGTGAAACAGGGACCCCTGCGAAAATGTGTGTGAATACGTTTCTATGTGTGTGTTTGTGTGTGTGTGTGTATGTATATGTGTGTGGTGGTGTGTGTGTGTGTTTGTGTGTGTGTATGTGTGTGTATGTGTTGGTGTGTGTGTATGTATGTATGTGTATGTGTGTCTGTGTTTGTTTGTGTGTGTATATGTGTGTGTTTGTGTGTATATGTGTGTTTGTATGTGTTGGTGTGTGTGTGTATGTATGTGTTGGTGTGTGTGGTTGTATGTACAGGTATGTGTGTCTGTGTTTGTGTGTGTATATGTGTGTGTGTGTTTGTTTGTGTGTGTGTGTGTGTGTGTGTAAGAAGACAACCATCATCCTAACTATTTATTATCTGGACATCCCTGTGAGTGGGATCGAAACAGCTGGCTCAACCAAAATTGAGTGAATCAGGCGAGTTTACTAGAAAACATGAACACTGGCATTTTTTTTTTAAGAAAAATTTGTGCGAAATGTTTTTTTCTGTAATATAATTCACCCTGCCCCCTATGCACCTACAGAAAAGCCTGAAGGTTGTTACCTAGCAACAGCACGGTGACAGCACGGTGACTTCTATCTCTGTGTAATGTAGTTGTCAGCTTGCTAGGGGGAGCAATAGTTGTTTTTGCCTATAATATTATTCTATCTTCTCTGTTTATTAAGATTGGCACAGATAGTACTGGTTTTCTGTCCCTCTTTATAAGTAAAGATAGTACTGTATTCTTTTTTTTTTCCATAAGTGAACTAGATATAGGGGGAGATTCATCAAACTGGTGTAAAGTACAATTTGCCCAGTTTCCCCTAGCAACCAATCAGATTCCACCTTTCATTTTCCAAGGAATCTGTGACGAATGAAAGGTGGAATCTGTTTGGTTGCTAGGGGCAACTGGGCCAGTTCTATCTTACACCTCTTTGATAAATCTACCCTATAGTGTGTACACTTAAGGCCCTATACACTGGCCGATGGTGAGGAGCAAGTGAGCACCAACCTGTCAGATCAGCGTTGCTTGCTCCTCATTCCCCTCGAGCGAGAGAGGCTCCCCAGACAATCTTTAGATCATCCAGGGAGCCCATAGGAGATAGCGGTGGTCTGCTGCCTATTATACAGAGCGACGGCCAGCAGACCATCGTTATCATTGAAAAATTTTTCAACATGTTGAAAGACAAGGATCATCCGACATCCTGCATGTCGGCTGATCGTTGCCTTTTAACAGGAGCTATTACATTAAGTGGTTACCGGCCCTAACAGCCTATAATCACTTGATGTAATAGGGCCTTAAGGCTACAAAGTGCATTTAAATGGTATAAAAACTATGGTAGTAGACAAAAAAGCATACCCACAAGTGTAAACGGTCCCAAACAGAGATGACTGAAGCGGGCTTTGTTAAGGTTCGCTTTTAAATCCAGCAGTCTGCCGATTCTGTGGAGAAGATGGAGGACTGCGTGGAAAACATGGATACAGCCTATGGCTCGGTTCACACTATGTGAACTAAAAATGTCTGTCTTTCATAACATTTGTTATTTTAAAGCCGATCCTTCGCGCAAACCTTAATGAACCCGAGTTGCTCATCTCTAGTCCTGACCACCTGGCCTACATCTCAGACTCCAATGTTGTTTCGCTGCCCTTGGCCTATTGAGATAGTAGTGGGATGATGCTGCGGTGTCCTCACATATCTTCACTTGGCATTAAGCTTAAACTTTACAAAAGAGAAGTCGTAGTTCACAAACAAGAAAATATTATACTAAACAGACAGATCTTGAACAATAAAGTTTTTTCTTAACCCTTTCAGGATCTGGGGTCATTGATACCTCAATGACCAGGTTGTGTTTAGACCTCAGCTTATGGGATCATAATGATCCCATAAGCTGATGTTTGTATGTCTGCCCCCTCTCCTCTGTCCCCTGCCGCTGTTACAATCTTTTGACAGCGGCAGAGGAGAGAGGGGAGGGGGCAGAGCTCATGGGCGCACGCCTTCACTCCCTCCCCCCGCCCGCCTACGTAGTGAGGAAACCGGAAGCCTGAGGCTTCCAGTTTCCATGGCTACCATTGGGGCTCTGTGATCACTTCACAGAGCCCCGATGGACACCGGCAGAGAATTCTCCCTCTGTAGAGGAAGAATTCTCTATCAGGAGCCCTATAGAGGCTACGGTCGTGCTGCCCGCAGTATCTATAGGGTTAACTCTCAGCACGGAGCGCGATGGGCCCCCTGCTATGACTAATACTGGGGACCCGCTGTGGATGACACAGGCGAAGCTCCTGCGCCTATGTCATCCTGGATCGTTAATTAACGTCACTGCAGCATCAGGTATAGGCTGCAGCTCTGTTAATTAACTGTGGAGCGGCGGGAGGGGGTTAAGCCCCTAGTGCACGGGGTGACTTTGAGGAGCAAGCGAGCGCTGTCAGCGCTCATTTGTTCCTCGTTCCCCGCTCACTATTACACACGTCGGCAGCGAGCGGGTGAGTGTGGGAGGGGCTTCGGGGGGGGGGGCAGCCCATAAAGGATAGCGGTGATCTGCTGCTGCCGCTTCTATTCCACAGAGCGATGGCAGCAGATCGCTGCTATTATTGTCGTTTGTCTTTAAGCATGTCGGCTGACCGTTGCCTTCTATTACCTTCTATTGCCTTCAATTATCTTCAATAATTGTTCTGTGTAGTAGGGCCGTTAGGGTCTTTTGTAACAAAACTCTAATTGGTTGAGGAAAGAAAAAATGAGTCAAAAACCATTCAAAATTAGGCATTTTTACCTTTCAAAATTATGGCCCTATTCCACGGGCCGTCTAGAGGAGCAAACGAGTGCTCTCAGCGCTCGTTTGCTCCTCGTTCCCCGCTCGCTGCCGCCGCTATTCAACACAGCTGCAGCGAGCGGGTGAGTGCTGGGGGGGGCTGCCCGGGTGATCGCTGATCGTCCGGGCAGCCCATAGGATACAGCAGTGTCTGCTGCCGATGCTCCTATTCAACGGAGCGACGGCAGCAGATCGTTGCTGTATCAGTCGCTTGTTTTTAACATGTTAAAAAACAAGCGACTGCAACGATCAGCCGACATGAACGATGTCGGCTGATCGTTGCACTCTATTCCACGGGACGATTATCGTCCGTAGCGGCCGAAACCGGACGCTAATCTTTCCGCGGAATAGGGCCTTTAGGCAATTTTACCTTTGAGCAAGCTTTGGTCTGGTCCCAAAAGATCTCTCATTTGCATTTGTATCAGGAAAGATTTGTTATTTGTATTGTTCCTTTCTTCTATTATTTGTCTTGTTGAATGGGGAAGACCCTCCCTGCAGGATGCACAGGAAATTGATGTTTGCTATTTGTGCTTGGCATGCGTTGCCAGGTCTTTGTTTAGTTAGTTATATGTTTTAATGATGAAAGGCCGATGTGGATCACACACACATTACATTACACATCCACGTATTTAGTTAGCATTGCAATACATTATTTACAAAAAAAAAAATACAATTATTATATTTTACAAACTTTATTATTTTAAAAAAATTCATCCCATGCAAAACATGATTCAAATTCAGAGGGTCAAATCCATTCCATACATAATTTTTCAACCCTTGGAATACATAAACATAAGAAGACTTAGGGCCCTTTTACATGGAAAGATTATTTGACAGATTATCTGCCAAAGATTTGAAGCCAAAGCCAGGAATGGACTATAAACAGAGATCAGGTAATAAAGGAAAGTCTGAGATTTCTCCTCTTTTCAAATCCATTCCTGGTTTTGGCTTCAAATCTTTGGCAGATAATCTCTCAGATAGTCTTTCTGTGTAAAAGGGCCCTAAGAGACCTTTTACACAGGACGATTATCTTGTGGAATATTGTTATATCGTTTGAATTTAAACGATAATCGTTCTGTGTAATTGCAGCCAACGGTCTAAAAATCGTTAATCGTTCATTAACCGTTCGCTGTAGTTCCGCATTTGTTCACTAATTGTTCAGTGTAATTGCACATTGTTCCTCCTTTTGCTGGGATCAGATGGAGTAATTCATCGTAGTAAGGGTCCTTTTACACAGAAAGATTATCTGACAGATTATCTGCCAAAGATTTGAAGCCAAAGCCAGGAATGGATTTGAAAAGAGGAGAAATCTCAGGCTTTCCTTTATGGCCCGATCTCTGTTTATACTCCATTCCTGGCTTTGGCTTCAAATCTTTAGGAGATAATCTGGCAGATAATCTTTCTGTGTAAATGGACCCTAACAATCGTAACTAACGACCATTGATTTGTGTAATATGGTGAACAATTTCAGGTTAACGATAAACAATCTCGTTTTCGATTGTTTATCATTAAAAATTGCTTTGTCTAATAGGATCCTTAATCCATTATATGCCAATATATACAATTGATCATAGGCGATAGCTAATTCCTTTATACACAACATACCTGTGCTCCGTTAAGACAAGTCCCCCGAACGCCACCAACTATCGTTACCTATTCATATCCTCATGGGGCTATCCTCTGTGTTTGCTGTTTGTGCTTTGCTAATTCTTTGTTTGGTTACTCATGTTTTGATAATGAAAGGTCAATTTGGATCACACTTTGCAAAAAACGGATGAAAAAACAGATGCATTTGTGTCCATTATAAAAAATAAAAGGCTCAAAACCCTTCAGTTTTTTTTAACATACACAAAAACATGGTCGACCACATTTGTGCATACGCTAAAAAAATGGATGCATTTTAATCTGTTTTTTTTTTTTTTTTTTAAATGGAAGTCAATGGAAATATAGAGGCACACAAATGTATAAGTTTTTTGTAAAAAAAAAAAAAAAAGGATATAAAAATATAGTGTGAACCCAGATACAAGATACAATAATAAGAAATTGAACATCTATAGACCTAATCATTCCCAACCACAAAAACTAAATTATGCAGTTGTACACATTATTGCGCAAAGAATGAATGAGTCACGGCCTGGCGTGCATGGTAGACAAAAAATATGACTCCTCTCAAAGTTTGACTAGCTGAGCTGTTAGAAGGGTGTTTTCTTATTGAATGTACATATGTCCCTAGTACAAATTTTGCTTGTAAAAAAAAAAAATAGTCCGGTTCAGCCAAAGTTTTATCATTAAACAACTTTTTATGTAGCTGCCCTCTGTATGTGTCCGATATACATCTATAACGATGGGATTGTGCAGATGATGGTGTTGTATTGTACATCTGGACTGAGGAGTCGGCTATATTACTGGCAGGAGGCCTGTCGGCAGCTGTAACCTGACACTGATCCGCCACTTCCTCAAATACCAGACGTGACACTTGTTAGAAGATTGATACCTGATGCCAGGTATTCCCTTAGGGCCCTATTCCACAGGCCGAGCAAACGATGTAAACCAGCGTCGATCTGCTAGATTGGTGCTCGTTTACTGGGCCTATTCCACGGCCCGACAATCGTTACCGATGTCCTTGCAGTTCTTGTTTCATACATTACCTGTCCAGGCGCAGGTCTTCTCCTTCTCCCGATCCCGCGCGCAGCAGCTTCGGAGCGGCCTGACTGAACTGACAAAACGCTCAGCCAATCACTGGCCGCGGTGGTCACGGCCAGTGATTGGCGGAGCGCTCTGTCAGCTCAGACAGGCCGCTTCAAAGCTGCTGCAGCGTGGGACCGGGAGAAGGAGAAGACCTGCGCCTGGACAGGTAATGTATGATGTTTGTAAAAATCGTCGTTCGCCCGCCGCGCACCAATATTTCACGTAGCGATGCGCGGGTGGCGACTGATGATTTTAAGTTTGAACCTAAATGAACGATCAGCTGATGGCACGATCATCGGCTGATCTTTCTCTCAATTCTACGGAACGATAATCGGCCAAATCGGGCCGATTCGACCGATTATCGCTCCGTGGAATAGGCCCCTTAGAGAGACATGAGTTGTATAATGTGTTGAACAATCCAGTATGCTAACCCTTTCACAACCTGGGGTCATTGATGCATCAATGCCCAGGCCGTTTTTGGACATCAGCCTATGGGATCATAATGATCCCATAAGCTGATGTCCCGGTGTCTGCCCCCTCTCTGTCCCCTGCCACTGTTACAATCTTGTGACAGCGGCAGGGGAGAGAGGGGAGGGGGCAGAGCTCATGGCCGCGCGCCCAGCGCGTGCCCTGCCTTCCCTTCCTCCTCCCGCCTGAGGCTTCCGGTTTTCATGGCTAACATCAGGGCTCTGCGATCACTTTGCATAGCCCCGATGGACACCGGACAGAGAATTCTTCCTTTGTAAAGGGAGAATTCTCTGTCAGGAGTCCTATAGATGCTGCGGTCGTGCTGACTGCAGTATCTATAGGGTTAACTCTCAGCACCGGAGCACGGCTTATACAGTTCACACAGTGTATAGCCGTTTTTACGGCCGTACATTGCGATGATTTCAATGGCAATTTTCATTGCAGGCACACCCAAATGAGCCCGCAATCTAAAAAAAAGAAAATGATGTTCATCCGGCCGAAACTGCAGACAACATGTCAAACAACGGGCGTTGTTTAAACAGTGTGTGAACATAGCCTAAATATTATGTACTACTTAAAAACTATTACTAGATATTACTGGACTTTACTTTTGAAAGCAAAAAAAGTGTTGCACTTTGTGTGTTACCATGAAAAATACCAGAAAAGACAATGGAAATATTGGAGGGACCTATTAACACCAATGTAAACCGATTTACCCAAGGAAAGTTGATAAGAACTTACAATTAAAGGGGCTATCCAGCAAAAATCTTTTTCTCTTCAATTAACTTGTTTCAGAAAGTTATATAGATAGATTGTAATTTACTTCAAGTCTCAAGTCTTCCCATACTTATCAGCTGCTGTATGTCCCGCTGGAAGTGATCTCTGCTGAACTGTCCAGAGCAGCAGCAAATTCCCATAGAAATCCTCTACTGATCCAGACAGTCTCTATCTCAGACATAGGTGGCAGCAGAGAGCGCTGTGTCAGACTGAAATGAAAACACCAGCAGCTGATAAGTACTGGAAGACTTTTAAATAGAAGTAAATAACAAATCTATATAACTTTCTGAAACCAGTTGATCTGAAAGAAAAAGATTTTTGCTGGAGTACCCCTTTAATATTTAACATTCTTACACATCGAATAATAACAGGTGTGTATTCTGTTTTTAATGGAACGTTTGAGTTGTTTTTGCAAGTTTTTGTTTTCATTTCTCTTGATCTTTGTAGCCTAGTGCTATAGTGAAAGGGAAAGAACTCAAGGTATCTAATGGCATGTGGTTATGGATCATCTACCTAATTTGTGCGTTCTGGATACACAAGACGTGTCCTCTTCTGCTAGAGAACATGCATGTGAGGAATGCTGGCATCAGAGACCGTGTTCTGCACAGTTTACAACATTATTCTTTTAATCCAAAAGTAGAATCAGCACTCGGAAGAAATTTTATGTAATTAAAGGGGTTGTCCAGCAAAAATCTTTTTCTTTCAAATCAACTGGTGTCAGAAAGTTATATAGATTTGTAATTTATTTCTATTTAAAAATCTCCAGTCTTCTCATACTTATTAGCTGCTGTATGTCCTGCAGGAAGTGGTGTTTTATTTTCAGTCTGACACAGTGCTCTCTGCTGACATCTCTGGCCAAGACAGGAACTCTGTCTCGTTTTTCTATGAATCCCCATAGAAAACCTCTCCTTCTCCTGTCTCGGCCAGAGATGTCAGCAGAGAGCACTGTGTCAGACTGAAAATAAAACATCCCTTCCTGCATGACATACAGCAGCTGATAAGTATGGGAAGACTGGAGATTTTTAAATAGAAGTAAATTAAAAATCTATATAACTTTTTGACACCAGTTGATCTGAAAGAAAAAAAAAATCTGATGTAAAGGTATGGTTTACATTAAAGCGGTACTCTGGCGATTTTCTTTTCTTTCAGATCAACTGGTGTCAGAAAGTTATATAGATTTGTAATTTACTTCTAAAAATCTACAGTCTTCCAGTATTTATCAGCTGCTGTATGTCCTGCAGTAAGTGGTGTATTCTTTTCAGTCTGGCACAGTGCTCTCTGCTGCCACCTCTGTCCATGTCAGGAACTTACAGCAAATCCCCATAGAAAACCTCTTCTGCTCTGGACAGTTCCTGTCACGGAGAGAGACGGCAGCAGAGAGCACTGTGTCAGACTGGAAAAAAAAAAAAAAACACCACTTCCTTCAGGACATACAGTAGCTGATAAGTATGGGACGACTTTAAATTTTTAAATAGAAGTAAATTAAAAATCCATATAACTTTCTAAAACCAGTCATTTTTTTTTTACCGAAGTACCAGACAGCTATTATACAAAAAAAATACCATAAACAGCAAAATTATTTTTTGGCCACCTAGAATGTATTTTTATATGTTCTGTACTTTAAGATAGGATCAGTAAGATGGGTGAAGGCTACACTTTTTATGTTTTTATGGTGTAAAGAATTGTAGCACATGCAAGTAATTACTATTCTTTGTAATTCCATTATTAAGTACAATTGGAAATGTAAACCCAGTAATTACACGTGGCACATTACTGGCAGAACACCGAATCCGTTCCCCCCCAAACAAACACAATTACGAGGGGCTGGTAGCCTCTATCCGCGTCTATTACAGGGTCCTCTCTTCATGTTACCATATGGGATGGTACAGCTTTCAGGTTCGTGTCAGGATACAGACTCACTGATGTGCAGCTCACCAGGGCCTGAAGCAGATTTTTAGATTTTATCTCTATTATGATTTTCAGACATTTTTTTTTTTTTTGCTTTCAGACATATTTAGAACAGCTGTGAAATGCTGCCGAGCTCGATAGGATCAGTGATAAATGAAGCCATTACATGTTCCCGTTTGCCACTCATTCAAGGCCTGGTTTGCTGAAATGGAAAGTGTGACCTAGAAGGATCACGTCTTTGCCAAATTTAAAAAAAAATAATTAATATCAAATCCTGAAAGAACAGCAGATGGCGCTGTACAAATATTAACCAAGCTAAAAGGCCATGGGGAAGATTTATCAAACATGGTGTAAAGTGAGACTGGCTCAGTTGCCCCTAGCAACCAATCAGATTCCACCTTTCATTCCTCACAGACTCTTTGGAAAATGAAAGGTGGAATCTGATTGGTTGCTAGGGGCAACTGAGCCAGTCTCACTTTACACCATGTTTGATAAATCTTCCCCCTTGTGTCTGCTATGTGATATCAAACAGCAGGGGCGTAACTAGAAAGGGCTAGGCCCCATAGCAAACCTTTGATCCCCCGTGTGTTAGCCTTCTGCCCAGTAGATAGCATGTGCTAGGCATCTCCCCTGGTATCCCCCTTGTACTGTAGATAGTGTCCCCCATGGTAGGCATCTCCCTGGGTACTATGATGACAGCTCAGGAAGCCCAGTGTATTGCAGGGATGGGCCCCCTCATGTGGCGGGCCCTATAGCACCGGCTATGGCTGCTATGGTGGTAGTTACGTCCCTGTCAAACAGCTATAAAACACTCAACATACAACAAAATAGAGATCTGTGATACTTCAGGGTAGGTGCAGTAGACCCATAGAGGGTCCGGCTCTTACATCCAGGTAGGGATAGTTATCCAGCGCTACAAAAACATGGCCACTTTTTTTTTCCAGAGACAGCACCACTCTTGTCTAGTCATGAGCGAACATGTTCGTACAAACACAACGCTAATTGTTCGTATTTGGCAATCTGGAACAATTTGTTCGATGATCGGAATGGTTATAACAATAATTTTCAAACATATTTGAACATGTGAACGTTTATCTTGGGATGTACATGCGCCGTAATTTACGCTTTGCACTTGATAATCTGTACGCTCGTGACTGAAACATACGCTTCTACATTACAACATGATAAAATTATAGACATAAAATGGAAGTGTGGTCATAACACAAAACTTTACATTTAATTCAAAGCGAAAATCTTTTTCTTTCAAATCAACTAGTTTCAGAAAGTTATATAGATTTGTAATTTACTTCTATTTAAAAAAAATCTCTAGTCTTCCCATACTTATCAGCTGCTGTATGTCCTGCAGGAAATGTTTCCTTTTCAGTCTGACACAGTGCTCTCTGCTGCCACCTCTGTCCATGTCAGGATTTGTCCAGAGCAGGAAAGGCTTTCTATGATGATTCGCTACTGCTCTGGACAGTTCCTGACATGGACAGAGGTGGCAGCAAAGAGCACTGTGTCAGACTGGAAAGAACTTCATGCAGAACATACAGCAGCTGATAAGTATGGGAATATTTGAGATTTTTAAATAGAATTAAATTACAAATGTATATAACTGATTTGAAAGAAAAATATTTTCGCCGGAGTACTCCTTTAATAAGTTTTCAAATGTTTCCGTGCCATCAGTTGTGGAAGTAACATTAACACCAGTAAATAAACAGCTCCACGGCTCAATGCTTCTGCTTTTCGGTAACTTCTACAGCTGTTGTATTCCGAAGAATTATTGTCTTTAATGGAGTACAGCTCATTTCCAGCCTGCTACATAAATGAACTGACATCAAAAGCCTGATGTGATTTGTGGAGTGCCAGATCTGTGGCGAGGATACAGCTATTCTCCAGAACCCTGACTTCTAGCCACTGCTGCCTACATTCCCAATGTGCCGTCACACAGCTACAAATAAGTACTGGAGATCTGGCACTAGAATAACACAACATACTTCTAGCAGCATGGAAATAAGGTTTTCAGGGAAACTATTGGAATCACCAAAGTTTTAAGAGTATGAGAACGTGTAATATAGGTGGGTTTAACCATTTTAAAGGGGTTGTCCAACGAAAATCTTTTTCTTTCAGATCAACTGATACCTGAAAGTTATATAGATTTGTAATTTACTTCTATTAAAAAATCTCAAGTCTTCCCATACTTATCAGCTGCTGTATGTCATGCAGGAAACATTTTATTTTCAGTGTGACACAGTGCTCTCTAGTGACATCTCTGGCCGAGACAGGAACTGTCCAGAGCAGGAGAGGTTTTCTATGGGGATTCATAGAAAACCGAGACAGAGTTCCTGTCTCAGCCAGAGATGTCAGCAGAGAGCACTGTGTCAGACTGAAAATAAAACAACATTTCCTGCAGGACATACAGCAAATAATAAGTATGGGAAGACTTGAGATTTTTTTAATAGACGTAAATGACAAATCTATATAACTTTCTGATATCAGTTGATTTGAAAGAAAAAGATTTTCGCTCGACAATCCCTTTAACTGTCAAGTTTTGGGACTGCACGGCAGCTACAACTTTAGCCTGACAGTCGTAATCTATTAAAATACATTGACAGAAGGCTGTGTTCATACTACGTTTTTATTATGCATCGTTTGCAAAAACGGATGATAAAAATGTAGTGTGAACCCATGTACCAGCACAGTGATCAGCTGGGGATTGCCATCAGCTGTTTATTTCTGCTGCAGCGGCCACTACAGGCGTGGTGTAATATTTACCATCTTCAGATGAACATTTGTCCGTGTAAGGGTATGTTCACACTGAGAAATCCGGGCAGTTAACCCGCCGGGGATTCCACCACTCACCCCCACTCACGGCTCCATTCTATGGTCTGGTGGATTCAACCGTCCATCCAAAGAATGAACCTGTTAGTTCACTCTTTGGAGTCTATTTCGTGGCCATGAGCGGGGGTGTGGGTCGGAGTCCGCGGCAGGTGAAAGCGGCGGTCTACTACTACTACTACTCCTATTACACGGATTGACGGCCAGCGGACCGCGGTTATCATTGAAGGTTTTTCCTCTACCTTTGCAAAGGGTCATCATGGAAATTAACAAAAAAGGATGGCGTATGTAGCCTTACATTACTGAAGCTTCTGCCCAGGGCCATATTAAGGGTATGTTCACACAACATTTTTCGAGGCAAAAGTGTGGATGTATTTTGATAATTACGGCCGTAAATAATTATCATGTTCTTTATTTACAGCTGTATTTATCAAAATACAGCTGTATTTTCGCCTCAGAAAATGCTGTGTGAGCATACCCTAAGGGCATGGGTCTCCAAACTGCGGCCCTTTAGCTGTTGCAAAACTACATTTCCCATCATGCCTGGACAACCAAATCCAAAGCTTTAGCTGTCCAGGCATGATGGGAGTTGTGGTTTCGCAACAGCTGGAGGGCCGCAGTTTGGGGACCCATGCCTTAGGGTGTCTTTGGTATAGATCTGTTAACCTATTATAGGCCCTCTACACACTCTAGACTAAGGGTCCTATTACACAGGCCATTCCCGGCCCGATCAATACTGTATATGAGCACTAATCTAGATCGGTGCTCGTTTACTGGGTCTCTTTCACAGTGCCATAATCGTTTAGCAAGGGCTGCACGGACATCGCTAACGTAATTCATTAATCCAACGGGCGAATCGGGGGCAGGGCCTAATTTAAGTACATGGGTCCTCAAAAATGTCCCCCTTAATCTTTCATTCAGTTGTCTGGGATATTTAAAGCGAATGTACCACTAGGTACATCGCTTTTTTGTTTTCGAGCACCGACCGGGCTTGAAGCACTGGAGGAAGACCTGCCGGCCCCCAGTGTGACTATCTGCCCTCTGTGACATGGCTCCATTGATTCCAATGAAACCGTGTTACAGAGGGAAGGGGGTTTTGTCATACTGGGGGCAGACGGGCCTGCCTCCAGTGCTTCATGCCCGGCTGATGCTCAGAAACAGACTGGCACCGTGTGCGGGAACCGGACCACAGTTCAAACAAAGGACCGGGGCATCGCATCCCAGCCCAGTGAATACCTATGGGGCTGCATCAGTATTACAATGATGGTGGATTTAGAGGTGAGAAAATTTCTTTCCATTGTCCAGACTGTACGCAAGTTCCTTAAAATCTCAAACTTCTCTTTTAATACTACACTATTAAGTTCAGTGCATCTGTCATACAGAGCACTTCAAGGAAAGCCAGTGTGAAACATGTTCGCAAATTACTTCTCTTTTAAGGTCATACATTAAAGTTGTTTTCATTGGCTTTTATATCCATTCCTTTTGTGAGTTGAAAGGGTGTTGTATCTTTCTTTAAAAAAAACTTCAGTACAATCTACCATGTCACAGTCTCTTCTGAAAATCAGAAAATACCCTATTGTACTCCGAGCCAAGTTGGTGCAAAAGAGCAGATCTAGTCTGAATATAGAATTATCACATTAAATATTCAGTAAATCTAACAGATCCGGATTTGTCAATCAAGGCGATCTAAAAAAAATTTAATTTTTTTTTTATAGCTGTGGTCTTGAGCCTAAGGCCATGTTCACACAATGTATTATTCTTTAATATGCTTCAATAAAAACAATGGCCGTCCTTTTCAGCCTGGGAAGCATTACATTGAAGTCAATGCAATGCCGCCTGCTCTGTTCACACGCCGCACCGAACAACTCCTGTTGTTCAGTGCAGCCGTGAAAGTAATTGACATGTCAAATAATAACGGCCAGTGTGCATAAACAGCGGACGTTATTAATTGCCCATGCACACACGGATTGCCTTTTTCGGTAGTCCATGCATCCGTGCTGTGCATGGAAATCAACGTTAAAAGGGTTGTCCAAGCAAAAATCTTTTTCTTTCAATTCAACTGGTGTCAGAAAGTTATATAGATTTGTAATTTACTGCTATTAAAAAAATCTCAAGTCTTCCCATACTTATTAGCTGCTGTATGTCCTGCAGGAAATGTTTTATTTTCAGTCTGACACAGTGCTCTCTGCTGACATCTCAGGAACTGTCCAGAGCAGGAGATGTTTTCTATGGGGATTTATAGAAAACGGACACTGAGTTGCTGTCTCGGCCAGAGATGTCAGCAGAGAGCAGTGTCAGACTGAAAATAAAACATTTCCTGCATGACATACAGCAGCTGATAAGTATGGGAAGATTTTTTTTTTAATAGAAGTAAATTACAAATCTATATAAATTTCTGACACCAGTTAATTTGAAAGAAAAAGATTTTTGCTGGACAACCCCTTTAATTGATTTCTATGCACAGACGGAATGGGCCACATGGAAAATAATGTTCCTCCGGCTATCAGAGTTCTGACGGCTGTATGAACATGTAAGCACCATTGGGTGTGCGTCCTGTATAACAACGGCCGTTGTTATACGTTGTGTGAACATAGCTTAAAGCTCACTGCACAATCTTACCTTAGTTTCAGAGACAATACAGTCCCAAACTTTCTAAGAATTTTGCATATTCTTTCTTCCTAACAATAACATTGTATGTATCATATAGTTACTATAGATAGATAGATAGATAGATAGATAGATAGATAGATAGATAGATAGGAGATAGATAGATAGATAATAGATAGATAGATAGATAGATAGATAGATAGATAGGAGATAGATAGATAGATAGATAGATAGATAGATAATAGATAGATAGATAGATAGATAGATAGATAATAGATAGATAGATAGGAGATAGATAGATAGATAGACAGACAGACATGGTATCCTTGGTATTCAAGATTATGCTTCAATGTTGTCCAATACAGTGGTGACTTGCATTACGAGCATAATTCGTTCCGGGATTGTGCTTGTAATCCAAATCAACTCTTAAACCAAAGCAAATTTTCCCATAAGAAATCATTGAAATGCAGACAATTGGTTCCACATCCCAAAAATAATTATTTATATTTGAATAACATGTAAAACTAATGAAACAAACATTTATAAACAGCTGCAGATCCCCATAATGCAGTAGCATAGTACAACAGGCTGGAATAGAGAAGCAGGGCTGCTGCCAGAGGTATGTGTGGTCACATGACAGCAATGGGGAAGGGGTGTGTGTGTGTTCAGCATGGACCAGAGGGAGAGAGGGGTTACAGCTATTGAGAGATTACCTCCACAGTCCTGTCCCCTGATGTGAGCCCCAGCCTGATGTGGATCTGCTATGATTTGGAAGGTGAGGGAGACTTCCTGGGTCAGAGTACAGGGCTGTAGATCCCGCTATACAGACGATGCCCCTCCCCCACTCCCCCTCCCACCCAGTACAGGGAGCTCTTAAACCAAAACAATGCTTTTAACCAAGTCACAATTTTGAAAAACTGTGAGCTCTTAAACCAAAACGCTCTTAAACCAAGGTACCACTGTATATACTTATTCTACGTGTGATCACTGTTAGGCTATGTTCAAACATGGTATATGATACCGCTGTTATACTGCTGACCGCTTGGCAGCATCTGGCACATTCCTGCAGCCGATACTACAGTTGGGTGTGCCAGTAAATCAGTAACCATTCACTACAATGTTATTTAGAGGCATTGTTTCCGGACGTTTCAGCGATTGTTTCAGCGATTCCGATTGTTAAGCGAACAGTATTCCGAAAATAATACGCATGTTCATTATTGTAACGCCGTTCTAAAGAACGAAGGTTATAATAATGATGACGGCACACCGGCGGCATTACTTTGAACTCAATGCAATGCTGCCCCTGCAGAAAAGAATGATTTCATTTCAATCAGCATCCGTTCCTTTGCAGAAAGAACGATGTGTGAACATAGCCTTACAGGGATGTAGCAGTAGAGGTTAGGGTTGCAGAAGTTGCAGCCATAGCCAGTCCTCTTTTCCTGGGGTATAAGAACAGCTGCACCACCGGGGTAGTCCAGTTACCATGTTATCTGATACTAATTACAGAAAGATGTTATGACTCTAAATGAAGCTGTAATTTTATATAAACCTATAACCTTATAGCAAGTAAAGATCATTTACAGCATGACATCATCACATAACTGGAAGATGATGTCAACCGCGATTAGGTACAAGTCCACCTCTGGTCCACGAATAGAATTTCCATTCTGCATCGGATCCTAGAGTCTAAAGGGGAGATTAATCCAACATGGTGTAAAGTGAAACTGGCTCAGTCGCCCCTAGCAACCAATCAGATTCCACCTTTCATTTTCCAAAGAGTCTGTGAGGAATGAGAAGTGGAATCTGATTGGTTGCTAGGGGCAACTGAGCCAGTTTCACTTTACACCATGTTTGATAAATCTCCCCCTTGGTCTCCAAACTGCGGCCCTCCAGCTGTTGCAATACTACATTTCCCATAATGCCAGGAAAGCCAAATCTAAACCTTTAGCTGGTCAGGCATGATGGGAAATCGTGGTTTTGCAATGCAACAACTGGAGGGCCGCAGTTTGGAGGCCAATAGTGTAAAGTGAAACTGGCTCAGTTGCCCCTAGCAACCAAGCAGATTTCACCTTTCATTTTCCAAAGAGTCTGTGAGGAATGAAAGGTGGAATCTGATTGGTTGCCGGGGGCAACTGAGCCAGTTTCACTTTAAATCATGTTTGATATATCTCCCCCTATCTACACATCAGCGTTAGTTTTGCAAAATCTTCCGATTCTTATTTATTTCTGCTAAAGCTGGACGTATATACAATATTCGTTATTCATCTGACTTTCTTACGGCATGAAATATCTGGCTCGCGGAAGATAAACACTTTCATTATTTGCTTATATTGGTGGCAGCAAAAACAGCCTTTAAATAGGACTTAAAAAAAAAAAAAAAGCTGCTCAGCTGTATAAATCTTGCGGATTAGAATATAATGCTTCTGACAAACTCCACTCGTAAGCGCCACCCACACGCCTGCCTGTGCCAGTGTAGGATGAAGGCGACGTCCTTACATTCCGCCCGCTAACTTACAATCATGGGCTCTCTGCTCCTTGTAATTAAGCCTTGGATTTTATTCCTTCCAGATGCATTGTTTCAGCTTTACCAGATGAATCGGAGGCCATAAATTACAATCACGTCTCTTTAACTCGATGACAATGTAGCACTGTGCTGAATGTTTTATCCAGATCAAGGCAGGAAGGGTAATTTGGTTAAGTTTAATTTCATTAGATTTTATTATTACAACAATGGCTTTGGAATATGTCAGAACACTGTTTTTTTTTCCTGTTGTGCACATGGCTGGATGGGATAACTGAATGCTACAACCCGTAAACTCACGTAGCAGTGCGAGGATCCCATAAAAGAGATTATAGTACTTAGTTTTGTGTTTTTATTAGGCAAGCTGATCCTTATATTAGACCTTGTTTCCCTAGGACAAAAACACCTTTCAGCAGTTGGAAACGCTCTTTGGTGAGGATATTAGGAATATGAAGGATGACTTCATGTAGTATAGAAAAGGGAGCATGAATTATGACCATCATAATAAGAGAAGTTGTAGTAAAATTGGAATATATAGTGTGCATGGCCAGGGGTGTAGCTAGGATTCACGGGGCCCCATAGCAAACATTTTTAAGGGGCCCCCCTCCCCTACACACAACACAAAGCACTGCGCATATATCTGCTTTACTGCTGGTGCACTTATAACCCCTGACCTCTGCACATTTTCCTTTCCTACTTGATTGCCAGCTGGAGAACAGAGGTCAGAGGTTATCAGTGCAGTGAAGCAGAGATCTCTGTCTTCTGCTTGTTAACTTTTTTTGTGTTGCAGCATGTAAGTAAACATTGGGTCACTTACACACTGCAGTACATAAGGAGTTAAGCAAAAGAACACATGCGCTTACCTTCTCCCCCGGGCCCCCCCTCCTGCACGGGCCTCATAGCAACTGCCTACCCTTCCTCTATGGTAGCTACTCCCCTGTGCATGGCTGTTCATGTTTCAAAGCTTTTAAAATAATATGTAACAATATATGCCTCACTTCTCATTAAAGAAGCAGGGTCTCCTGTCTTTGACGAATGTCCCTGCCCCTTTACACCAGCCCAGAGGTTAGCAGGCACACTCTGTGCATCACCACTTATACCCACTAGTAGTGATGATAGAACTTGCTGAATCTTTGGGTTTTTCCGAACCCAAAAGCTTGGTATTTGACTCCTGCTGCCTGGGAAAGTTGCATTCTGCCCAAAGGAGTCCTCGAAAACATGGATACAGCTATGTACACTGTATAACAACAGCCATTGTCATACAGGCCGAACACCGGCCGGTGTTTGTATGTTCCTGCGGCCGCCAGAGCTTTGACACCTGCAGGAACATTTATTTCCATACGGCCCATTTGGCCCATTAGGCATTGATTTCCATACACACCATGGATGAACAGACTGCATCCGTGTACATGAAAGATTAATAACAGGCGATGTTCATGAAACAGCTGCCGTTATCAGTTGTGCATGGAACGGGCAGCATTGCATTGATTTCAATACAATACCGCTGAGGCTGAAAAGAACGGTCACTGTTTTAATATAAAACAGCGGCCGTTATTTTAAAAATTAAAACATTGTGTTAGCATAGGCTGCATGCACATTTTCCTGGCAGCCCTAGGCAATGGAATTTCAATGGCGATCTGCTGGAGGTTATCCGCATGGATTTGATAGTGTGAACAGGATCTCGGAGAGCAGTTAAAAACCTTTTTCTCGCGGAATCATATTGTTGCAGGCTCAGTGATTTCATTGGGTGCCCTGTCATTCCTCATTTGTCCAGGGGTGGTGCTGTAGGGGAATTATACACTGTTGATTGTTATGGGACCCAATAGGAGGATACACAATGCTCATTCAACACTACTAAGGTGATTTTAATTTAAATAACTCAGATATACTGTATCCAACAGATTAACAGATTATGGTGGGAAAAAGCAAAGTTGTGTTTAGCATTGTTCTTGGTCTATTTGACAATGCCGGCCTATCAGTATTCATTTTATGTCTTGCAAATAAAAGCCATTTTAAATCTTTTTTTTTTTTTTTTTTTCTTGTCTTTAATCCGGATCAAAAAATCCTAATGCATAATGACCAGACAGGCGCTGAATGTTTTTTCTTCATTCCATTAATTAGACCTCCCGAATAAAAGAGGATTATAGATTTCTGTCATACAGACTCAGCTATGGAAATCTAATGACATCTGACATTGCAGAGGGTGCTGAAATCCACGGCAAGAACATCATAGCCGGGAATGAAGTTTTTTAAAGCCTCATATAGGAAATATCACGAGTCATTTAAAGATGACAAGAGAGAGAAAGCTTTACCCCAGCCAGGCAGTTCTGCTTCACTACTTGAGATATGTCTTTGATTATTTAAAAGGAGCATAATAAGAGTTAGTGGATTAACGTTGCTTTTGTCTCTTGAAATATTCCCA